>NC_138299.1:63922500-64522500 GCF_965601325.2 Salmo salar
ATTCACAGGGAGTTCTGTTATGTTCCCCAGTTTCTGTGTTGTTGTGGGTTTTGTAGCCGGTCCTGCGGTGGTACGTTTTTGTCACAAGGACTGTGTTTTGATTATTGAAATTGTTCACGTTACGTTAGTCTTATTCTGTTTTTGTTCCCAGAGGGAAGGGGAAGGCACCTTGGGAGTGCTTAGGCAAGAGGCCTGCGGGCATACATATACCCGTAGTATGTACTCTGTCTATGCACACTAGGTAAGACCTGGGCGGCCCACCCCTGTATTTTGGTTAGTGCGCCAGGTGGTGCTAGTTAGGTAAGTTGTGGGTAGGTAATGTAGGAGAGGGGGCTCTTTAACTTTCACTTTCTTTGATTTGGTTCCGTGAAATTACCGTGTGAAGGAATACATTCTCTGCCTCTGTCATCCTTACCCGCATCTACAGTCACATACCTCTTTCACTCCACGGGGAGTTGAGTGTAGCAGGGTGTTGCGTTCACTCCTCCAAGAGGCGTGCGTAACAAGCTCAGACAATGGAAACACTAAGGGAAGTCCCGCAGGCCAAACAGAACCACACTGAGAAATTAGTTGTGACCATGTAGCATGTGCAGAGATGTAGTGTCTGTGAAGGCTTTTTTGCACAGTTTGTTGTCATCTAGTGCAATCCGGATAGCTTCTCTAAAAATACCAAAACCTATATCAAAGGGAAGTGAAAACAAACCCCTAGAATGGATGTCTTGAGGCCACCCCGCGAGTCAAATCATAGCTCTCAGACGGTTGGTTTATACTGAGTGATTGGGAGTGTCTCTTTCGTCCCATGTCTAGATAGTAGTGAGTCAGTTTGGAGCGATGGTGATTTGCAGGAACAGCTCTATTACTCTGGCTTCCCCTCTCCCACTGTGCTAATCAAGCGGAAAGTGTGCTTGGCTGCATGGCACTCAATTAGGCCTAGAGGCACACACAAGAACAGGGTACTGTGTCGACGCTAATGGTACACCTCTTGTGGTGACGGTTCAAGGGCATAGGCTGCATATTTTACCCCCAAGTCAAGCCCCAAGACCCCAACTGTATCTTTCATCACATTGCCACAATATAACCTCTGGGCGGGCTCCGTCCCGTATCCAGCGGACATCCAGCGAAAAATCCTATCACCATTAGCATAACGAAATTTAATATATATTTTTTTCAAATATAGGACTATGTTATATCGTTTTATAGATACACCTCTCCTGAATCGAACCACGTTGTCCGATTTCAAAAAGGCTTTACAGCAAAAGCAAAACATTAGATTATGTTAGAGGAGTATATCGTAAAAGTAGCCACATAGCCATTTTCCGACCAACCACATGCATCACAAATAACCAAAAAACAGCTAAATGCAGCACTAACCTTTGACAATCTTCATCAGATGACACTCCTAGGACATCATGTTACACAATACATGCATTCTTTTGTTCGATAAAGTTCATATTTATATATAAAAACAGCATTTTACATCGGCGCGTGACGTTGACTAACTATTTTCCCTCAAATGCATCCGGTGAAACAGCGCTACAATTTACTAAATTACTATTCTAAAACATTTTTAAAATGTAATATTGTCATTCTAAGATTTATAGATGAATATCTCTTGAAAGCACCTGCAATGCCAGATTTAAAAATAACTTTACTGGGTAATAACACTTTGCGATAAAAGGGGATGCGATACTCAGAAAAATAGGCTACCGTTACAGGTCAGCGCCATCTTGGAACAATCGCATATCAAATCTACTCTTGTATACTATTGTCAATAATCCCTTACCTTTGATTATCTTCATCAGAAAGCACTTCAAGGAATCCCAGGTCCACAACAAATGTATTTTCGTTCGAAAAAGTTAATCCTTTATGTCCCAATAGCTTGTTCTTGTTAGTGCGTTCTGAAGGCTGCTCCAAAATTTCAATCGGCCGCGGGACTCCTCTTTCAATAAAATGCATATTTTTTTTTTTTGGTTCGTTCAAACATGTCAAACGTTGTATAACATAAATCTTTAGGGCCTTTTTAAACCACAGCTCCAATAAGATTCAAGGGGGACGATTGCATTGTCTTTCTAAACGTTTCGAAATGGGAGGGTAGCCAGGGGCGCCGGCGTCATAATGGTGATGGCCCTCCTCATGTGACCACTTTCCACAGCATCTCATTCTGTCAGTTTTCACAGTAGGAGACTCAAACCACTTTGTAAAGACTGGGGACATCGAGTGGAAGCAATAGGAAGTGCTCAATGAACCATTGCTCACGGTGTGATTTATAGGCAAAGTGATGAAGTTGAGTCCGCAATTCAGAATTCCACATCCTGTTACGATCGGTCTCGGGGTTTTGACTGCCATATGAGTTCTGTTATACTCACAGACACCATTCAAACAGTTTTAGAAACTTTAGGGTTTTTTCTATCCACAAGTATTAATTATATGCATATCCTAGCTTCTGAGTTTGAGTAGGAGGCCGTTTAAAATGGGCACAATTTCTTTTAACCTCTCTAGGATAGGTGGCACCAAATTGTCCCACCTACGTAACAGGCAGTGTAATCCCGTGGCACGTTATTCAAAAACCTCAAAAATGCAAAAACTTCAATTTTTCAAACATATGACTATTTTACACCATTTTAAAGACAAGACTCTCGTTAATCTAACCACACTGTCGATTTCAAAAAGGCTTTACAATGAAAACAAAACATTAGATTATGTCAGCAGAGTACCCAGCCAGAAATAATCAGACACCCATTTTTCAAGCTAGCATATAATGTCACATAAACCCAAACCACAGCTAAATGCAGCACTAACCTTTGATGATCTTCATCAGATGACAACCCTAGGACATTATGTTATACAATACATGCATGTTTTGTTCAATCAAGTTCATATTTATATCAAAAACCAGCTTTTTACATTAGCATGTGACTAGCATGACTAGCATTCCCACCGAACACTGCCGGTGAATTTACTAAATTACTCACGATAAACGGTCACAAAAAGCATAACAATTATTTTAAGAATTATAGATACAGAACTCCTCTATGCACTCGATATGTCCGATTTTAAAATAGCTTTTCGGTGAAAGCACATTTTGCAATATTCTCAGTAGATAGCCCGGCATCACAGGGCTAGCTATTTAGACACCCAGCAAGTTTAGCACTCAGAAAAGTCACATTTACTATAAGAAAAATGTTATTACCTTTGCTGTCTTCGTCAGAATGCACTCCCAGGACATCTACTTCAATAACAAATGTTGGTGGTCCAGAGGCGGCGCTCCTAGTAGCTGGGGACTTTAATGCAGGGAAACGTATGTGCAACCAGAGGGAAAAGAACTCTGGACCACCTATACTCCACACACAGAGATGCATACAAACCTCTCCATTTGGCAAATCTAACCATAATTCTAGCCTGATTCCTGCTTAAAAGCAAAAATGAAAGCAGGAAGCACCAGTGACTAGATCAATAAAAAAGTGGTCAGATGAAATAGATGCTAAGCTACAGGACTGTTTTGCTAGCACAGACTGGAATATGTTCTGGGATTCCTCCAATGGTATTGAGGAGTACACCACATCTGTCATTGGCTTCATCAATAAGTGCAGCGATGACGTCGTCCACACAGTGACCGTACGTACATACCCCAACCAGAAACCATGGATTACAGGCAGCACCCGCACTGAGCTAAATGCTAGAGCTGCCGCTTTCAAGGAGCATGACTCTAAACCAGCAGCTTATAAGAAATCCCGCTATGCCCTCCGACGAACCATCAAACAGGCAAAGCGTCAATACAGGACAAAGATTGAGTCATACTACACCGGCTCTGAAACTCGTCGCATGTGGCAGGGCCTGCAAACCATTACAGACTACAAAGGGAAGCACAGTCAAGAGCTGCCCAGTGACACGAGCCTACCGGACAAGCTAAACTACTTCTATGCTTGCTTCGAGGCAAATAACCCTGAAACATTTATGAGAGCACCAGCTGTACCGGAAGACAGTGTGATCACGCTCTCCAGAGCCGATGTAAGATATTTAGACAGGTCAACATTCAAAAGGCCGCAGGGCCAGATGGATTACCAGGACATGTTCTGCGAACATGTGCTGACCAACTAGCAAGTGTCTTCACTGACATTTTCAACCTCTCCCTGTCCGAGTCTGTAATACCAACATGTTTTAAGCAGATCACCATAGTGCCTGTGCCCAAGAACACTAACCTCTATGGGCTAGGTGGGACGCTGGCGTCCCACCTACGTAACAGCCACTTGCAGCCTGTGGCGCGATTTTCAAAATCTTAAAAATCCTACTACTTCAATTTCTCAAACATATGACTATTTTACAGCTATTTAAAGACAAGACTCTCGTTAATCTAACCACACTGTCCGATTTCAAAAAGGCTTTACAACGAAAGCAAAACATTAGATTATGTCAGCAGAGTACCAAGGCAGAAATAATCAGACACCCATTTTTCAAGCCAGCATATAATGTCACCAAAACCCAGAAGACAGCTAAATGCAGCACTCACCTTTGATGATCTTCATCAGATGACAACCCTAGGACATTATGTTATACAATACATGCATGTTTTGTTCAATCAAGTTCATATTTATATAAAAAAACAGCTTTTTACATTAGCATGTGACGTTCAGAACTAGCATACCCCCCGCAAACTTCCGGGGAATTCGCTAACATTTTACTAAATTACTCACGATAAACATTCACAAAAACCATAACAATTATTTTAAGAATTATAGATACATTACTCCTCTATGCACTCGATATGTCCGATTTTAAAATAGCTTTTTGGTGAAAGCACATTTTGCAATATTTTAACCTCTCTAGGCTAGGCGGGACGAATTCGTCCCACCTACGTAACAGCCACTGCTATCCTGTGGCGCGATTTTCAAAACCTTAAAAATCCTATTACTTCAATTTTTCAAACATATGACTATTTTACAGCCATTTAAAGACAAGACTCTCGTTAATCTAACCACACTGTGCGATTTCAAAAAGGCTTTACAACGAAAGCAAAACATTAGATTATGTCAGCAGAGTACCAAGCCAGAAATAATCAGACACCCATTTTTCAAGCCAGCATATAATGTCACCAAAACCCAGAAGACAGCTAAATGCAGCACTCACCTTTGATGATCTTCATCAGATGACAACCCTAGGACATTATGTTATACAATACATGCATGTTTTGTTCAATCAAGTTCATATTTATATCAAAAACCAGCTTTTTACATTAGCATGTGACGTTCAGAACTAGCATACCCCCCGCAAACTTCCGGGGAATTCGCTAACATTTTACTAAATTACTCACGATAAACGTTCACAAAAAGCATAACAATTATTTTAAGAATTATAGATACAGACCGGCTCTATGCACTCGATATGTCCGATTTTAAAATAGCTTTTTGGTGAAAGCACATTTTGCAATATTCTAAGTACATAGCCCGGCATCACGGGCTCGCTATTTAGACACCCGGCAAGTTTAGCACTCACCATAATCATATTTACTATTATAAAAGTTTCATTACCTTTTGTTGTCTTCGTCAGAATACACACCCAGGACTGCTACTTCAATAACAAATGTTGGTTTGGTCCAAAATAATCCATCGTTATATCCGAATAGCGGCGTTTTGTTCGTGCGTTCCAGACACTATCCGAAATAGTAAAGAAGTGTCGCGCGCATGGTGCAATTCGTGACAATAAAATTCTAAGTATTCCATTACCGTACTTCGAAGCATGTCAACCGCTGTTTAAAATCAATTTTTACGACATTTTTCTCGTAGAAAAGCGATAATATTCCGACAGGGAATCTCCTTTTCGGCAAACAGAGGAAAAAATCCCAAAGGCGGGGGCGGTCGGGGTCACGCGCATAAGCTAGTGTCTCTTGATCGGCCACTTGAGAAAGGCGATAATGTGTTTCAGCCTGGGGCTGGAATGACGACATTCTGTTTTTTCCCGGGCTCTGAGCGCCTATGGACGACGTGGGAAGTGTCACGTTAGAGCAGAGATCCTTAGTAAATGATAGAGATGGAAAAGAAGTTCAACAAATGGTCAGACAGGCCACTTCCTGTAAAGGAATCTCTCAGGTTTTGACCTGCCATTTGAGTTCTGTTATACTCACAGACACCATTCAAACAGTTTTAGAAAATTTAGGGTGTTTTCTATCCATATGTAATAAGTATATGCATATTCTAGTTACTGGGTAGGAGTGGTAACCAGATTAAATCGGGTATGTTTTTTATCCAGCCGTGTCAATGCTGCCCCCTAGCCCTAACAGGCTAAGTACATAGCCCAGGCATCACGGGCTCGCTATTTAGACACCCGGCAAGTTTAGCACTCACCATAATCATATTTACTATTATAAAAGTTTGATTACCTTTTGTTGTCTTCGTCAGAATGCACTCCCAGGACGTCTACTTCAATAACAAATGTTGGTTTGGTCCAAAATAATCCATCGTTATATCCGAATAGCGGCGTTTTGTTCGTGCGTTCCAGACACTATCCGAAATGGTAAAGAAGTGTCGCGCGCATGGCGCAATTCGTGACAATAAAATTCTAAATATTCCATTACCGTACTTCGAAGCATGTCAACCGCTGTTTAAAATCAATTTTTACGCCATTTTTCTCGTAGAAAAGCGATAATATTCCGACAGGGAATCTCCTTTTCGGCAAACAGAGGAAAAAATCACAAAGGCGGGGGCGGTCGGGTCACGCGCATAAGGCCAGAGTCCCTTGATCGGCCACTTGAGAAAGGCGATAATGTGTTTCAGCCTGGGGCTGGAATGACGACATTCTGTTTTTTCCCGGGCTCTGAGCGCCTATGGACGACGTGGGAAGTGTCACGTTAGAGCAGAGATCCTTAGTAAAAGATAGAGATGGAAAAGAAGTTCAAGAAATGGTCAGACAGGCCACTTCCTGTAAAGGAATCTCTCAGGTTTTGACCTGCCATTTGAGTTCTGTTATACTCACAGACACCATTCAAACAGTTTTAGAAACTTTAGGGTGTTTTCTATCCATATGTAATAAGTATATGCATATTCTAGTTACTGGGTAGGAGTGGTAACCAGATTAAATCGGGTATGTTTTTTATCCAGCCGTGTCAATACTGCCCCCTAGCCCTAACAGGCTAAGGTAACCTGCCTAAATGACTACCGACCTGTAGCACTCACATCTGTAGCCATTGAAGTGCTTTGAAAGGCTGGTCATGGCTCATATCAACACCATTATCCCAGAAACCCTAGACCCACTCTAATTTGCATACCGCCCCAACAGATCCACAGATGATGCAGTCTCTATTGCACTCCACACTGCCCTTTCCCACCTGGACAAAAGGAACACCTATGTGAGAATGCTATTCATTGACTACAGCTCAGCATTCAACACCATAGTGCCACCCCCAGGTGGTAAGGGTAGGTAACAACACATACGCCATGCTGATCCTCAACACAGGGGCACCTCAGGGGTGCGTGCTCAGCCCCCTCCTGTACTCCCTGTTCACTCATGACTGCACGGCCAGGCACGACTCCAACACCACCATTAAATTTGCCAATGACACAACAGTGGAAGACCTGATCACTGACAACACTGAGGCAGCCTATAGATAGGAGGTCAGAGACCTGGCCGTGGGGTGCCAGGACAACAACCTCTCCCTCAACGTGATCAAGACAAAGGAGATGATTGTGGACTACAGGAAAAAGAGGACCGAGCACACCCCCATTCTCATCGACGGGGCTGCAGTGGAGCAGGTTGAGAGCGTCAAGTTCCTTGGTGTCCACATCACCAACAAACTAACATGGTCCAAGCACACCAAGACAGTCGTGAAGTGGGTACGACAAAACCTATTCCCCCTCAGGAGACTGAAAAGATTTGGCAATGGTCCTCAGATCCTCAAACGGTTTTACAGCTGCACCATCGAGAGCCTCCTGATTGGTTGCATCACTGCCTGGTATGGCAACTGCTCGGCCTCCGACCGCAAGGCGGCAGTACAGAGGGGAGTGCGAACGGCCCAGTACATCCCTTGGGCCAAGCTTCCTGCCATACAGGACCTCTGTACCAGGCGGTGTCAGAGGAAGGCCCTGGAAATTGTCAAAGACTCCAGTCACCCTAGTCATAGTCTGTTCTCTCTGCTACCACATGGCAAGCGGTACCGGAGTGCCAAGTCTTGGTACAAGAGGCTTCTAGACGGCTTATACCCCCAAGCCATAAGACTCCTGAACATCTAGTCAAATGGCTACCCAGACTATTCACATTGCTGCCCCCCCCCCCCCCCCTCCCCTCTCCACACCACTGCCACTCTCTGTTGTCATCTATGCCTAGTCACTTTATATAACTCTACCAACATGTACATACTACCTCAACTAAACGGTACCCCCACACATTGACTCTGTACCGGCACCCCCCTGTATATATTATTTAATTTTTTACTGCTGCTCTTTAATTACTTGTTACATTTATCTTTTATTCTTATCCATATTTTTGGGAAACTGCACTGTTGGATAGGGGCTCGTAAGTAAGCATTTCACTGTAAGGTCTACCTACACCTGTTGTATTCGGCGCATGTGACTAATATAATTTGATTTGACTTGAAATCCACTCAAACACGCAAAGGATCAGCTTATACATTCAACATTTGTTTCAGGGCTACAACATACTCTGTTTTTCCTATGGTTTTACTTGATGTGGACAACACATCTCACATTTTAGACATGTATGCCAACTCTTTGCTCAATTGGTTTGCTGGTATATCATAAATTAATCTGCAAAAACAACTCAATGCAAAAAAGGGCTGTTCACAATCTTGAATAATGATGTGCAGCCCATAAAATACGATGCGGATTAAAGTTTTGTCATGAGGGAACGTAATTTCAAGAAACTGCAGTGAGAAGTATAACATTCTATGACAAGCCTTAATCAAATCTGTAATGCACAAGACATGTCTTTTATTGCAAGCTGTAAAACATGCCAAGTCTAATTTGATTTTCAAACTCGAGATGAAAAACAAAATACTTTAATTTTGTGATTGCATCTTCAACATTTTTTAATTGTGGATGCTTCGGCTAATTGTTTGCACCTGCTGTGTCTGAAGAGAGACCGTATTAGAAGTAATTTGAAGGAATGATCTTCAACACATTATATTCAAACCAAGAGCAAATTATCCTGAAAAGTAAAAATGTTGCGTCTATTATGTTGGTTTCCATGTAGAGAGATGCCATTTTGCTTGTGTATGGACTCCAAATTCATCCCAAAACCACTTATACATCTGTAATACATTTTACTGTTTTAAAAAATTCTAAATGTTACTCTACTCTGGTGTCCGTTTCTGTCCAAGTTGATTCAGCACTAGTGCTGTCCAATGAATGTCAACTGAGTTCATACATGTATTAAAATGGAATTATGCTATACAGTTTTGTCTCTCTAAGGGATATGAAAAATACTATATTGTGTTGATCTATTCTAGATTATTAATCGATGTTAAAAATAAGTAGTGGCCTTCCAGAGTGTTATACCACTAAAGGTAACACTAAAGTTTGGGTCTGCTGCTCAGTACTTGGAAGGGAGACTGCTGGGGGAAAGACAGGTGGTGTTAGGGCCAAAGTTGGGCACTCATCCCATAGGTCTATGAAGACCACATTACCTTGGGGTAGTAGCTATAGGGACAACTCACTCTAAGTTCTCGATGTGATATTATTTAATCAAGGCTCTGACTTTCTATGGTCTAATAAATAAATCCCCTGGCATTTATCGCAAGAGTAGCCGTGACCGGGAGACCCATGAGGCGATGCACAATTGGTCCAGCGTCATCTGAGTTCGGCGGAGGGTTTGGCCGGCTGGGATGTCTTTATCCCATCGTGTGACTCCTGTGGCGGGCTAGGCGTATGCACACTGACACGGTCACCAGGTGTATGGTATTTCTTCTGAGACAAAATGTTTGCTTGTGGATGGGTATAATTTGTATGTATAGCATGTATAATAGTAATATTTAAAAGGACAAAATCTAATAATTTTGTATACGTTTATTTAAATTTGCATCGGCCCACTTCTGGGGGGATTCTGCTAAGATGCCGGCAAAGTCAGCTGAGTTCTGGTAGATGGAAACGGCCCAATGTACTTGGGCCAATTCTCGGCAGTCATTCATTTTGATTCTGACACCCGATTCCGGGCCGATTCAATCAGTTCCACCCTCCCGGAAGAGGGCCTCTTCCTCCTTGCTAGCTGGGAACTTACCTCATTCCAATGAAGTATGATCAAGTATACTCACAGCTTGCTAGTGCATTCTGAACTGCTGTAGCCCAGAGGTCTGACCAGCGCGCTTCGGCTCCGACCGTAACGACTTTGTGCCCAGTGCTGGGCAATCACTTTGTATGAATGGAAACTAATGTTGGTGTAGCCTATTGTTATTATTTAACCAATCCAAAGGATGCTGCCTACCTGTCTCCAAAGCACCTACCTTAGTAGGTAGAAATTTTCCAGTATGTTACTGACATTTTGAAGGCAGCATCCCGTGATAACGCATTGACATTGCACCAAGCACAATATGTTTGTAGCCACATTGTAGCCACTGTAGCAGTGTGAGCAACAAGCGCCAGCAATTTAGTGGACAACTATCCTAAAATGGAAATATCTGACACGAATAACAAGTAACATTTTCCTCAGTACCTGTAATTAATGAAGATGACACCGACCAGAATAATTATCCTACGGTATAGGGTCCTCCTCTCGCATATTGCTTGGTCTGCTGCTCCATCGTTGCGGACAGGACAGGTAAGATCGCATGCATGATATCGTACAGGCTACGATTTTTTGAGATTGCTAAATAAGCTATTTTACTCATTGTTTACGAATGATTAATAGCCAGAATAGTGGTGTTTCACTCTGAAGCTAATATTGCATTAGAGCTGCTGTTTTTTTCTAATGCGTGGGCTTTCATTCAGATTAATTCATACAACTATCGCACCTGTGGTGACACTGATGTTCAAGATAACATGGTTTTATATTAGTTGATAACTCATATTGAAAGGTGAAATGATGCAATCTAACTAGATTAGAAGGCCGAGGCGACTTCATCCTAATGTGAACTAAATGCATTGGATACAAAACGAATAAAGGATAACATGTCCAATTTAATTATTTACGTGCAATTATATAAACTTTGTTTGCTCTGTTGCTGACTATTCGGACAAGTGTAAAGTACTGAGAAACATCAAGCATTTACCATTATATTTGGAAAGATTTATCAATCAATCAGTCAAATGTATTTATAAAGCCCTTTTAACATCAGCGGATGTCACAAAGTGCTTATACATAAACCCAGCCTAAAACCCAAAACAGCAGGCAATACAGATGTAGAAGCACGGTGGCTATGAAAAACTCCTGAGAAAGGCAGGAACCTAGGAAGAAACCCAGAGAGGAACCAGGCTCTGAGGGGTGGCCAGTCCTATTCAGGCTGTGCCGGGTGGAGATTATATTAGTACATGGCCATTAAGGCCAGATCATTCTTCAAGATCTTCAAACATTCATTGATGATTATTATTTGACATGCTGGTCAAATAATAATCACAGTGGTTGTAGAGGGTGCAACAGGTCAGCACCTCAGGAGGTTGATAGCCGAGCATTCAGAGGTTGAGACAGCAGGTGCAGTAGAGAGGGAGAGGGAGAGAGAGTCAAAATCAGCAGGTCCGGGACAAGGTAGCACGTCTGGTGAACAGGTCAGGGTTCCATAGCCGCAGGCAGAACAGTTAAACTGGAGCAGCAGTATGACATGGTAGCACGTCCGGTGAACAAGTCAGGGTTCCATAGCCACAAGCAAAATAGCAGAAACTGGATCAGCAGCACGACCAGGTGGACTGGGGATGGGGACAGCCAGGAGTCATCAGGCCAGGTAGTCCTGAGATATGGTCATAGGGCTCAGGTCCTGCGAGAGAGGAAAGAGAGCGAGAGAGAGAGAGAGAGAGATGGGAGAATTAGAGGGATGATACTTAAGTACACAAAGGACACCAGATGAGACAGGAGAATTACACCAGATAGGACAGACTGACACTAGCCCCCTGGCACATAGAACATTGCAGCATAAATACTGGAGGCTGATACAGGGAGGGTCAAGGGACACTGTGGCCCCATCCAACCATACCTCCGGACAGGGCAAACCAGGCAGGATATAACCCCATGCACAGCCTGTCGAGTATAGCGAAAAAACCTGGCATGACATGACACAACCCTCCTAGGGACGGCATGGGAGAGCACTAGTAAGACAGTGACTCAGGCCCTGTAATACGGTCAGATGCAGGGAACCCCAGTGCAGAGAAAGCAAGGGCGGTTCGTCACTCCATTGCTTTGCCGTTCACCTTCACACTCCTGGGCCAGACTACACTCAATCATAGGACCTAAAGGGGTGGCAGGTAGCTTAGTGGTTAGAGCGTTGGGCCAGTAACCGAAAGGTCGCTAGATCGAACCCCTGAGCTGACAAGGTAAAAATCAGTTGTTCTGCCCCTGAACAAGGCAGTTCACCTCTTACATCTAGACGTTCCGCTAGCGGAACACCTGCTCCAATATCCAATGATGGGCGTGGCGCGAAATACAAACTCCTCTAAAATCCGAAAACTTCAATTTTTCAAACATATGACTATTTTACAGCATTTTAAAAGACAAGACTCTCGTTAATCTAACCACACTGTCCGATTTCAAAAAGGCTTTACAGCGAAAGCAAAACATTAGATTATGTCAGCAGAGTACCAAGCCAGAAATAATCAGACACCCATTTTTCAAGCTAGCATATAATGTCACAAAAAACAAAACCACAGCTAAATGCAGCACTAACCTTTGATGATCTTCATCAGATCACAATCCTAGGACATTATGTTATACAATGCATGCATGTTTTGTTCAATCATGTTCATATTTATATAAAAAACCAGCTTTTTTACATTAGCATGTGACGTTGAGAACTAGCATACTCCCCGCAAACATCCGGTGAATTTACAAAATTACTCACGATAAACGTTCACAAAAAACATAACAATTATTTTAAGAATTATAGATACAGAACTCCTCTATGCACTCGATATGTCTGATTTTAAAATAGCTTTTCGGTGAAAGCACATTTTGCAATATTCTCAGTAGATAGCCCAGCCATCACGGCTAGCCATTTAGACACCGACCAAGTTTAGCCCTGACCAAACTCCGATTTACTATTACAAAAGTTTGATTACCTTTGTTGTCTTCGTCAGAATGCACTCCCAGGACTGCTACTTCAATAACAAATGTTGGTTTGGTCCAAAATAATCCATCGTTATATCCAAATAGCCGCGTTTTGTTCATGCGTTCAAGACACTATCCGAAGTGTAAATAAGGGTCACGAGCATGGCGCAATTCGTGACAAAAGATTTCTAAATATTCCATTACCGTACTTCGAAGCATGTCAACCGCTGTTTAAAATCCATTTTTATGCCATTTTTCTCGTAAAAAAGCGATAATATTCCGACCAGGAATCTGCGTTTAGGTAAACAGACGAAAGAAAAAGCATTCTGTCGACGCGGGCACGCGCCTGAGTCTCACAGTACTGTGAGCAGCCACTACCCAAACGCGCTACTTTGTTTCAACCAGAGCCTGCAAAGCCACGATTCAGCTTTTTGCCGCCTTCTGAGAGCCCATGGGAGCCGTAGGAAGTGTCATGTAACAGCAGAGATCCTCTGTAATGGATAGAGATAATGAAGAAGGGCAAGAAATTGTCAGACAGGCCACTTCCTGCATGGAATCTTCTCAGGTTTTGGCCTGCCAAATTAGTTCTGTTATACTCACAGACACTGTTCCTAGGCTGTCATTATAAATAAAAATGTGTTCTTATTAACTGACTTGCCTAGTTAAATAAAGGTTAAATAAAAAAAAAATAGAGATGAGTCTTCAGTAAAGACTTAAAGGTAAAAACTGAGTCTGCATCTCTTGTGTTGATAGGCAGACAATTGAATAAAAATTGAGCTCTATAGGAGAAAGCCCTGCCTCCAGGTGTTTCCTTAGAAATTATAGGGACAATAAGGAGGCCTGCGTCTTGTGACCGTATTGAACTTGTAGGTATGTACGGCATGACCAAATTGGAGAGATAGGTTGGAGCAAGTCCATGGAATGCTTTGTAGGTCATCAGTAAAACCTTTAAATCAGCCATAGCCTTAACAGGAAGTCAGAGGCTATCACTGGAGTAATGTGATATGCATTTTTGGTTCTAGTCAAGATTCTAGCAGCCGTATTTAGCAGTACCTGAAGTTTATTTAGTGCTCTCCGGGTAGAGCATTGCAGTAGTCTAATCTAAAAGTGACAAAAGCATGGATTAGCTTTTCTGAATAATTTTCTGACAAAATGTTTAAGATTTTTGCAATGTTTCCGAATGACATCACCAAGAGGAAGAATATATAGTGAAAACAATAGTTGTCCTAAAACAGAACCTTGAGGGACACTGAAACTTGATTTGTCAGAGGGCAAACAATCCACAGAGACAAACTGATTTCTTTCTGACAAGATCTAAACCAGGCAAGAACTTGTCCATGTAGACCAATTCGTTTCCAATCTCTCCAAAACATTGTGGTGATCGATGGTGTCAAAAGCGGCACTAAGGTCTAGGAGCACAAGGACAGATGCAGAGCCTGGTCTGACATCATTAAAAGGTAATTTACCAATGTCACGAGTGCAGTCTCAGTACTATGATGGGTCTAAAACCAGACTGGAGCGTTATACATTATTTGTCTTCAGGAAGGCAGTGAGTTGCTGCACAACAGTTTTTTATTTTTTATTTCGAGTAATGGGAGATTCGATTATAGGTCGATAATTTAGAAACATTTCCGGCTCAAGTTTTGGATTTTTCCGGAGATGCTTTATTACTGCCACTTTTAGTGAGTTTGGTACACATCTGGAGGATGGGGATACTTTTATTATGTTCAACATAGGAGGGCCAAGCACAGGAAGTAGCTTTTTCAGTAGTTGAGTTGGAATAGGGTCTAGTAGGCAGCTGGAAGTTTTAGAGGCCATGACTATTTTCGTGAATGTGTTGAGAGATACAGGATTAAAAAACTTGAGTGTTTCCATTGATCCTAGGTCCTGGCAGATTTGTTCAGACTCAGGACAACTGAGCTTTAGAGAAATATGCATATTCAAAGTGGAGTCCATAATTTGCTTTCTAATGATCATGATCTTTTCGTCGAAGAAGTTCATGATTTCATGACTGCTGAAGTGAAGACCGTCCTCACGTGGAGAATGCTGCTTTTTAGTTAGCTTTGCGACAATCCAACATTTATTTTTTAGACAATTTTTATTCTCCTCAGTCAGGTTGGAAAACTAGTCTGATCAAGCAGCAGTGAGGGCTTTTTCGGAAGAGCAGCATTTCCGTTCCAATTTTCTGGAAGCTTGCTTCAGGGCTCAGGTATTTTCTGTATACCAGGGAGCTAATTTCTTGTGAAAAATGTTTTTTGTTTTTAGAGATGTGACTGTATCCGAGGTATTACGCAACGTTAAGTTTAGGTCCTCTGTTAGGTAGTTAACAGATTTTTGTACTCTGACATCCTTGGGTAGGTGAAGGAAGTCTGAAAGGGCATCTAGGAATCTTTGTGTTGTCCAAGAATTTATAGTGCGATTTTTGATAATCCTTGGTTGGGGTCTGAGCAGATTATTTGTTGCGATTGCAAATTTAATTAAATGGTGGTCCGATAGTCCAGGATTATGAGGAAAAACATTTAGATCCACAATATTTATTACACTGGACAAAATGCGTAGGTCCAGAGACATGCTGGACAAAACCCACTGAGTTGAAGATGGCTCTGAAAGCCTTTTGTAGTGGGTCTGTCACCAGAAATGTGAATATTATCAGCCATGACTACGAGGTCCGATAGGAATTCAGAGAACGCAGTGAGGAACGCTGTATATGGCCCAGGAGGCCTGTAAACAGTATCTATAAAAAGCGATTGAGTAGGATGCAAAGATTTCATGACTACAAGCTCAAAAGACAAAAACGCAGTCATTCTTTACAATATAAAATTACATTTGCTGTCGTAAATGTTAGCAACACCTCCACCTTTGCGGGATGGGCGGGGGGAAATGGACACTAATGTAACCAGGAGGAGAGGCTTCATTTAATTAACATAGTAAACTCATAAGGCTTGAGCCATGTTTCAGTCAGGCCAATCACATCAAGGTTATAATCAGTGATTACTTAATTGACCATGACTGCCTTGGAAGTGAGGGATTTAACATTAAGTAGTCTTATTTGAGATGTGCAATAGTATCACAATGACTTTCAATAACGGCAGAAATGGAGGAGGTCTTTATTCCAGTAAGATTGCCATGGAGAACACCGCCATGTTAAGTTTTGCCCGACCTAGATTGCGGCACAGACACTGCCTCAATGGGGAAAGCTGAGCTAACTACACTGACTGTGCTAGTGACAGACTCCACTAAGATGGCAGGCTGGTAACAGCCTACTGCCTTGCCTGCACCCTATCTCATTGTGGAGCTAGATGAGTTAGAGCCCTGTCTATGTTGATAGATAAGATGAGAACACCTCTCCAGCTTGGATGGAGTCCGTCATGCCTCAGCAGGAGAGGCTTGGTCCTGTTTGTGGGGGAGTCCCAGAAAGAGGGTCAGTTATCTAGAAATTCTATCTTTTGGGAGGTGCAGAAAACTGTTTTCAACCAGCGATTGAGTTGTATGAGTCTGCTGTAAAGTTCATCACTCTCCCTAACTGGACAATTATTAAGAGACAATTATTCAATGCCAGCACATCTTTCTTGCTAAGTTACACGCTGAAGTTAGGTCGGGCTTGGTGACTTCTGACTGTTTCATTTTAACATCGTTGGTGCCGACGTGGATAACAATATCCCTATACCATCTATACTCTGCAGTTTTAGCCTCAGCCAGCACCATCTTCAAATTAACCTTTATGTCGGTTGCCCTGCCCATTGGTAAACAATGTATGATCGCTGGATAATTATTTTTAAGTCTAATATTGTGGATAATGGAATCGCCAGTGACAAGGGTTTTCAATTTGTCAGAGCTAATGGTGTGAGGCTCAGGCTGTGACTCCAACACGTTGCATAATTTATATGATTTCACAATGTTTACTGCAGGGTTCTTTGTTTTGTCATCCTACCATTGTAGGCCAAACATATACACTAAAACATTATTTTAACCATAATAATAATTAGCACAGCCAGACATAACACTACACGGGCAAAATGCCTAGAGAAATTCTGAGATTACTGTGTGCTGGTTGTTCAAAATTTGCTATGAATGCTGGACTTTGTGGTTCACTATGAGCAGACGAAAACACAGGAAGTCAAAATTTCTAGATTTTACCAGTGAAATGAAAACGAGCTCGTTCTAGCTTGTGGTTTGGATAATGTTGATGTTTAAGACAAAAACGTGACTATATGCCATGGCAGATCCAGGGTGAAATTCCCCTTTAATCATATGCATATGCATAACTGCTGCACTTTTTCCTTCAATCGCTCAATTATACCACTAGACAGGTTTCCATTGACCCAGGTTTATTCGATAAAGGCAATGTCCTAAAAAAATGAATAATTGCGACGTGTAAAGGAAACAGCAGATATAGCAGAAATTTTCTGAAGATTGGTAACATTTCTATCCATTCGACAGGGGTGGATTTTTCTTTTGTGTAACAACTGATTATGGAAACTGTGTTTTTCAAATAAATTACACAATAAGGTGCAACTGCAGCCCACAATTTGGGGCATCCCCCCCTCGGGAACCGACTTGGTTACTGCATCTTCATGCTTGTGTGACACTTTTGAATGTGGGTCAAAACGGAAATAAAAATATTATTTGAGTTTAGACAGTGTCCTTCACTCCCACATGCCTTCACCTTCGTTAACAGAACTGCGGGAAAACATGCCCGACAGATGGGGTGAATGACACTTTAACACTCTCCCCAGCTTATTAGTTAACAAAAGGTTTCGCCCCTGCCTGCTGTGTACCGGAGTACTCCTTGGACTAGCTGGCTAGCACACTGTGTCCTTCGACCAATAGAAGTATAAAGAAGGGTTCCTGCAAATGTATGAATGCCCACATACAGGAACGGTCCCAACTGCACCCTTCTCAAATGATGATTACCTTATAGAGTGAGGGAAAAACGTATTTGATCCCCTGCTTATTTTGTGCGTTTGCCCACTGACAAAGAATTGATCAGTCTATAATTTTAATGGTAGGTTTATTTGAACAGTGAGAGACAGAATAACAACAACAAAATCCAGAAAAACGCATGTCAAAAATGTTATAAAATTATTTGCATTTTAATGAGGGAAATAAGTATTTGACCCCTCTGCAAAACATGACTTAGTACTTGGTGGCAAAACCCTTGTTGGCAATCACAGAGGTCAGACGTTTCTTGTAGTTGGCCACCAGGTTTGCACACATCTCAGGAGGGATTATGTCCCACTCCTCTTTGCAGATCTTCTCCAAGTCATTAAGGTTTCAAGGCTGACGTTTGGCAACTCAAACCTTCAGCTCCCTCCACAGATTTTCTATGGGATTAAGGTCTGGAGACTGGCTAGGCCACTCCAGGACCTTAACCTGTTGGGTCTAGGGGGCAGCATTTGCACGTCTGGATAAAAAAAATGTACCCGATTTAATCTGGTTACTAATCCTACCCAGTAACTAGAATATGCATATACTTATTATATATGGATAGAAAACACTCTAAAGTTTCCAAAACTGTTTGAATGGTGTCTGTGAGTATAACAGAACTCATTTGGCAGGCAAAACCCTGAGACATTTTCTGACAGGAAGTGGATACCTGATGTGTTGTATTGACTTTAAACCTATCCCATTGAAAAACACAGGGGTTTAGGAATATTTTGGCACTTCCTATTGCTTCCACTAGATGTCACCAGCCTTTACAAAGTGTTTTGAGTCTTCTGGAGGGAGATCTGACCGAACAAGAGCCATGGAACGGTGATGTCCCATTAGACACCTGGCGCGCTACTTCATGTTGGGTACCCTCGTTCCAATACGTTATAAAACAGTATGCATTCGTCCACCTTGAATATTATTCATGTTCTGGTTAAAAAAGGCCCTAATGATTTATGCTATACAACGTTTGACATGTTTGAACGAACGGAAATATATTTTTTCCCCTCGTTCATGACGAGAAGTCCGGCTGGCTTACATCATGTGCTAACGAGACGGAGATTTTTGGACATAAATGATGAGCTTTTTTGAACAAAACTACATTCGTTATGGACCTGTGATACCTGGAAGTGACATCTGATGAAGAGAATCAAAGGTAATGGATTATTTACATAGTATTTTCGATTTTAGATCTCCCCAACATGACGTCTAGTCTGTATCGCAACGCGTATTTTTCTGGGCACAGTGCTCAGATTATTGCAAAGTGTGATTTCCCAGTAAGGTTATTTTTAAATCTGGCAAGTTGATTGCGTTCAAAAGATGTAAATCTATAATTCTTTAAATGACAATATAATATTTTACCAATGTTTTCTAATTTTAATTATTTAATTTGTGACGCTGACTTGACTGCCGGTTATTGGAGGGAAACGATTTCCTCAACATCAATGCCATAGTAAAACGCTGTTTTTGGATATAAATATCAACTTGATAGAACTAAAAATGCATGCATTGTCTAACATAATGTCCTAGGAGTGTCATCTGATGGAGATTGTAAAAGGTTAGTGCATCATTTTAGCTGGTTTTATGGTTTTGGTGACCCTGTCTTTGACTTGACAAAACATTACACACAACTCTTGTAAATGTACTGTCCTAACATACTCTAAATTTATGCTTTCGCCGTAAAACCTTTTTGAAATCGTAAAACGTGGTTAGATTAAGGAGATGTTTATCTTTCAAATGGTGTAACATAGTTGTATTTTTGAAAAATTTGAATTTTGACATTTATTTGGATTCAAATTTGCCGCTCTTGAAATGCACCTGCTGTTGATGGAGTGCACCACGGGTGGCACGCTAGCGTCCCACCTAGCCCCAAGAGGTTAATGTGCTTCTTCTTGAGCCACTCCTTTGTTGCCTTGGCCGTGTGTTTTGGGTCATTGTCATGCTGGAAAACCCATCCACGACCCATTTTCAATGCCCTGGCTGAGGGAAGGTTCTCATCCAAGATTTGACAGTACATGGCCCCGCCCATCGTCCCTTTGATGCGGTGAAGTTGTCCTGTCCCCTTAGCAGAAAAACACCCCCAAAGCATAATGTTTCCACCTCCATGTTTGACGGTGGGGATGGTGTTCTTGGGGTCATAGGCAGCAATCCTCCTCCTCCAAACACGGCGAGTTGAGTTGATGCCAAAGAGCTCCATTTTGGTCTCATCTGACCACAACACTTTCACCCAGTTGTCCTCTGAATCATTCAGATGTTCATTGGCAAACTTCAGACGGGCATGTATATGTGCTTTCTTGAGCAGGGGGAACTTGCGGGCGCTGCAGGATTTCAGTCCTTCACGGCGTAGTGTGTTACCAATTGTTTTTTTGGTGACTATGGTCCCAGCTGCCTTGAGATCATTGACAAGATCCTCCTGTGTAGTTCTGGGCTGATTCCTCACCATTCTCATGATCATTGCAACTCCACGAGGTGAGATCTTGCGTGGAGCCCCAGGCCGAGGGAGATTGACAGTTCTTTTGTGTTTCTTACATTTGCTAATAATCGCACCAACTGTTGTCACCTTCTCACCAAGCTGCTTGGCGATGGTCTTGTAGCCCATTCCAGCCTTGTGTATGTCTACAGTCTTGTCCCTGACATCCTTGGAGAGCTCTTTGGTCTTGGCCATGGTGGAGAGTTTGGAATCTGATTGATTAATTGCTTCTGTGAACAGGTGTCTTTTATAAAGGTAACAAACTGAGATTAGGAGCACTCCCTTTACGAGTGTGCTCCTAATCTCAGCTCGTTAACTGTATAAAAGACACCTGGGAGCCAGAAATCTTTCTGATTGAGAGGGGGTCAAATACTTATTTGCCTGATTAAAATGCAAATCAATTTATAACATTTTTGACATGCGTTTTTCCGGATTTTTTTGTTGTTATTCTGTCTCTCACTGTTCTAATAAACCTACCATTAAAATTATAGACTGATCATTTCTTTTTCAGTGGGCAAACAAACATAAAAATCAGCAGGGGATCAAATACTTTTTCCCCCTCACTGTAATTTTGAAGGTACTCAGTGCACGTGATCTCATCATGGAACTATAAAGCTCCACTCCACATTTCATTCAAAATGCCTACTGCTTGCAAAATAATGTTTTTCAACTATAAAAATATTCTTTCATTGCAGGGCAAGGATCGCCCTGACTTTCAAGGATGCCTGATTTGCTTTGCCTTTCTGGTTGGCTGGCAACTTTCACCATCCATATTATTTCAGATGTCCAGTAGTGCAAGTTTCACCATGGCACGGACCGTGGAGATACGTATTATTAGTATACAGTGTATGGCAAACAGTCAGTTATTACATTCGATCCATGCTGGCTTTCGCGGACTACCTGAGACATGAAACAGATGGTGGGAGGGCATATAGACTGCCACAGATTTATTAACGCAATTGGCAATTGTCACATCTATTTTCTATGCAAACTTTCTACATTTTTACAAAAAAAATCACAGGACAAGTTAAAACCTGTTAGGGATAGGGGCAGTATTTTCACGGCCGGATAAAAAACGTACCCGATTTAATCTGGTTACTACTCCTGCCCAGAAACTAGAAAATGCATATAATTAGTAGATTTGTATAGAAAACACTCTAACGTTTCTAAAACTGTTTGAATGGTGTCTGTGAGTATAACAGAACTCATATGGCAGGCCAAAACCTGAGAAGATTCTATACAGGAAGTGCCCTGTCTGACCATTTCTTGTCCTTCTAGGGCATCTCTATAAAAAATACAGCCTCTCTGCTGTAACATGACATTTTCTAAGGCTTCCATTGGCTTAGAAAACAGCAGGGGTTTTTGTGAGTGGTCCTTCTGAGGACAATGACACTGGCCCGCGCGTGCACAAGACGACTCCATTTTTTTCTGTCACTGTTTGAACGAATACAACATCTCCCGTCTCGCTATTTTACGAGAAAAATCGCATAAAAATGTATTTTAAACAGCGTTTGACATGCTTCGAAGTACGGTAACGGAATATTTTGAAATTTGTCACGAAACGCGCCGGCGCGTCACCCTTCGGATAGTTACCTGAACGCATGAACAAAACGGAGCTATTTGAATATAACTATGGATTATTTCGAACCAAAACAACATTTGTTGTTGAAGTAGAAGTTTTGGGAGTGCATTCTGACGAAGAACAGCAAAGGTAATCCAATTTTTCTTATAGTAAATCTGAGTTTGGTGAGTGCCAAAATAGCTAGCCGTGATGGCCGGGCTATGTACTCAGAATATTGCAAAATGTGCTTTCACCGAAAAGCTATTTTAACCACTTACATCTAGACGTTCCGCGAGCGGAACACCTGCTCCTATATCCAATGTTAGGCATGGCGCGAATGACAAATTCCTCAAAAATACAAAAACTTCAATTTTTCAAACATATGACTATTTCACAGCATTTTAAAGACAAGACTCTCCTTTATCTAACCACACTGTCCGATTTCAAAAAGGCTTTACAGCGAAAGCAAAACATTAGATTATGTCAGCAGAGTACCAAGCCAGAAATAATCAGACACCCATTTTTCAAGCTAGCATATAATGTCACAAAAAACAAAACCACAGCTAAATGCAGCACTAATCTTTGATGATCTTCATCAGATGACAACCCTAGGACATTATGTTATACAATGCATGCATGTTTTGTTCAATCAAGTTCATATTTATATCAAAAACCAGCTTTTTACGTTAGCATGTGACGTTCAGAACTAGCATACCCCCCGCAAACATCCGGTGAATTTACAAAATTACTTACGATAAACGTTCACAAAAAACATGACAATTATTTTAAGAATTATAGATACAGAACTCCTCTATGCACTCGATATGTCCGATTTTAAAATAGCTTTTCGGTGAAAGCACATTTTGCAATATTCTCAGTAGATAGCCCAGCCATCACGGCTAGCCATTTAGACACCGACCAAGTTTAGCCCTGATCAAACTCCGATTTACTATTACAAAAGTTTCATTACCTTTGTTGTCTTCGTCAGAATGCACTCCCAGGACTGCTACTTCAATAACAAATGTTGGTTTGGTCCAAAATAATCCATCGTTATATCCGAATAGCGGCGTTTTGTTCGTGCGTTCCAGACACTATCCGAAATGGTAAAGAAGGGTCGCGCGCATGGCGCAATTCGTGACAAAAAAATTCTAAATATTCCATTACCGTACTTCGAAGCATGTCAACCGCTGTTTAAAATCAATTTTTATGCCATTTTTCTCTTAGAAAAGCGATAATATTCCGACCGGGAATCTCCTTTTCGGCAAACTGAGGGAAAAAAATCACAAAGACGGGGGCGGTCAGGTCACGCGCCTAAGCCCAGAGTCCCTTGATCGGCCACTTGAGAAAGGCGATAATGTGTTTCAGCCTGGGGCTGGGATGACGACATTCAGGTTTTTCCCGGGCTCTGAGCGCCTATGGACGACGTAGGAAGTGTCACGTTAGAGCAGAGATCCTTAGTAAAAGATAGAGATGGCAAAGAAGTTCCAGAAATGGTCAGACAGGCCACTTCCTGTAAAGGAATCTCTCAGGTTTTGACCTGCCATTTGAGTTCTGTTATACTCACAGACACCATTCAAACAGTTTTAGAAACTTTAGGGTGTTTTCTATCCATATATAATAAGTATATGCATATTCTAGTTACTGGGTAGGATTAGTAACCAGATTAAATCGGGTACGTTTTTTATCCAGCCGTGAAAATACTGCCCCCTAGCCATAAGAGGTTAAAATCGGACACCGCGATTGCATAAAGGAGTTCTGTATCTAAATATGAACTTGATTGAACAAAACATGCATGTATTGTATAACATAATGTCCTAGGAGTGTCAACTGATGAAGATCATCAAAGGTTAGTGCTTCATTTAGCTGTGGTTTTGGTTTTTGTGACCTATATGCTTGCTTTGAAAATGGCTGTGTGATTATTTTTGGGAGGGTACTCTCCTGACATAATCTAATATTTTGCTTTCGCTGTGAAGCCTTTTTGAAATCGGACAGTGTGGTTAGATTAACAAGAGTCTTATCTTTAAAATGGTGTAAAATAGTCATATGTTTGAGAAATTGAAGTTATAGCATTTTTTAGGTGTTTGTACTTCGCGCCACGCTATTCTATTGGATATCGGTGAGGCGTTCCGCTAGCAGAACGTCTGTCCCTAACAGCTTAATGGAAACATAGCTACTGTATCATTGTACCCCTCAGGAGACTGAAAAGATTTGGCATGGGTCCCTAGATCCTCAAGAGGTTCTACAGCTGCACCATGGAGAGCATCCTGACAGGTTGCATCACCGCTTGGTATGGCAACTGCTCAGCATCTGACCGTAAGGCGCTACAGAGGGTAGTGCGTATGGCCTAGCACAACACTGGGGCCAAGCTTCCTGCCATCCAGGACCTATATACTAGGCGGTGTCAGAGGAACGCCCAAAAAAAGCCATAAGACTGCTGAACAATTAATCAAATGGCCACCCGGACTATTTACATTGACACCTCCCCGACCCTTTCATTTTACGCTGCTGCTACTCGCTTTTTATTATCTTTCCATAGTCACTTTACCCCTACATACATGTCCAAATTACCTCGACTAAACTGTACCCCCGAGCATTGAATCGGTACCAGTACCGATTCAATGTAGCCTCGGTATTGTTATTTTGAGTTTATTTAATTTTTTGCATTTAGTTAAGAAAATATTTACTAACTCTATTTCTTGAACTGCATTGTTGGTTAAGGGCTTGCAAGTAAGCATTTAACTTTTAGGTCTACACCTGTTTTATTTGGCACATGTGACCAAAGAAATGCTCTTAGGATGGGATATGGCCTTGGTTGATGAAGTCATGTATTTCAAGCGGCGACTGAGGTAAAACCTTCAGGTTTCTGAATATCAGCTCATTTTCCTGTGCTTTTTTAAAATATGCATATATGTAACATCAAAATCGATCCATTTTAATGTACTGCAGTCTCATTTGGCAGGTGCACGTACCCTCTTTGATGTCCACACTGAGGCCAAGTCAAACGAGATATGAACATTTTAATTTCATTGTTGTTCCAAATCTATTAGATCTTTTTTTTCAGTAGAGTGGTTGGCTGAGCTAATTGTACAAAATAATCACTCCAAACTAAATGAGGAAAGATCTATCGGTTTGGGTTATGGTTTTACATTATGGTTTGTTGTAACAATCATGTCCATACAGTATTGGTGACATTTTGCCCCAAGGCAAACTTCCGATCGTCCAACAGATTTTTGTGACTGATCCATGCGAAAAGTCCAACATCAGCTTGTGAAGGAGGGAGCTGCATGAGTCATTCTCAAGTTATCTGTTGAACACCCGATGTGGCATGTCTGGTCCAGTGCAGTCAAAAATGTGATTTTCCTGTGTTTTATAAATATTTCCACAATGAGGTTGGAATAATAATGTGCAATTGTGAAAATTATGAAAATGCCCTTATAGTGTAAAAGATGTTTGAAAAGACCAACTGAAATTTCAGCCTGTTTTGGTGGGAGGGAGTTATGACCTTCGATGGTGACATCACCATGTGGTAAATTAGTTTTTAGACCAATTTAGAAAGAGAGTACCAAAACTCTGCCAATAACCGCTCATTTTCAGTTTTCCCCTCCCAACTCAAACCACTGACAGTCCTAGCAAAATTGTTGCGTGAGAAATTGGTTTTTGCTAAGAAGCTAATTTTTTCTTATTTTTTTTATTGAAAACAATCACAGTAAGGTACTTAATTTTTACCCAGAAATGATTTGATGATGAGATAAAAACGGCTGCATTGGTACTTTACTTAAACAATTCCCTCCTCAAAATATGGAAATTTCTGCCCTCAAGCTAAGATTTAATAAGGAAAACGGTGTTTATAATAAGTTGTGTATTCAATGAAAGTGTTTACATAATGTAGTTGAATTAAGAGAAATTCAACTGCATATTAATAAAAAAAGGACTTATTAATTTAAAAGCTCAGAGTGCTGGGGGAGGCACTGCTTGTGCATGTAGACAACATTACAAAAAACTTGTAAGGTCCAATTCCTCATTAAGCCCTTCGGGGTGTAGAGTTTTTAATGAGGAATTGGAAGGCTTAATGTAACGGTTGCCTTTAGAGAGAGCAGACCAAAACGCAGCGGAGTTAGTGTTCGTCATATTTAATTGAGAAAACGGACACTATACAATACAAAACAATATACAGACAACCAAAACAGTCCTGTCAGGTGAAACACACTAAACAGAAACAGAAACAATTACCCACAAAACCCCAACGGAAAAACATGCACTTATGTGTGACTCCCAATCAACAGCAACGAACTTCAGCTGTGCCTGATTTGGGAGCCACACACGGCCCAAAACAAAGAAATACAAACACATAGAAACAGAACATAGAACGCCCACCCAATGTAACACCCTGGCCTAACCAAAATAAAGAATAAAAAACCCCTCTCTATGGCCAGGGCGTTACAGTACCCCCCCCCCCCCCCCAAGGTGCGGACTCCGGCCGCAAAACCTGACACTGAAGGGGAGGGTCTGGGTGGGCCCTCTTACGGCGGCGGCTCAGGTGCGGGACGTAGCCTCTGCCCCACCCTTGGCGTCGCCCTCTTTGGTGGCGCACCTGGCCACGCCGAAGGTCTGGTGGGCGACCCTGGCTTCACCCGGCTGGCGGGCGACCCTTGTTGCGCCTGGCTGGCGAGCTGCGCTGGCTGCGACCGGCTGGCAGACGACCCTGGCTGATCCAGGCAGACGGGCCACTCGGGCTGGGCCGGAAGACAGGCGGGCCACTCGGGCTGGGCCGGAGGACAGGCGGGCCACTCGGGCTGGGCCGGAGGACAGGCGGGCCACTCGGGCTGGGCCGGAGGACAGGCGGGGCCCCCTGGCAGATCCGGACAGGCGGGCGACTCCGGCAGTGCCGGCATGGCGGGCTGATCTGAACAGGCGGGGCACCCTGGCAGATCCGGACAGGCGGGCCACTCTGGCAGATCCGGCTCAGGATTCACCAGGCTGGGGAGCCATGAGGGAGGCCTGGCTCTGGGCGCAGGCCCTGGACTCACCAGGCTGGGGTGACCCGCTGGAGGCCTGGTCTGAGTAGGCGGCACAGGAGAGACCAGGGTGGAGGGATCCACCGGAGGACTGGTCCTTGGAGGAGGCACAGGACGAACCAGGATGGGGAGACCCACTGGAGGACTGGTCCGAGGAGGAGGCACGGGCTTGACCAGGATGAGGAGACCCACTGGAGGACTGGTCCGTGGAGGAGCCACACATGGCCCAAAACAAAGAAATACAAACACATAGAAACAGAACATAGAACGCCCACCCAATGTAACACCCTGGCCTAACCAAAATAAAGAACAAAAAACCTCTCTCTATGGCCAGGGCGTTACACTCATAATGTCTCTGCAATTTTCTTTCTGTGGTTAAATAATAACTGTTGTGTTAGTTTACATGGAATTCAGAATGTAAGATTCTTGCCTATGAATGCATCAACCAGCACGATCTACCCCAGAGTGGGTGGCTGTCATTATGTTTGGAGAGTCCATCCACTTTCCTGCATTACCATGGAAACAATGCTAACAATGCCAGAAAATCGTCATCTTTTATTTTCCATTCAAATATATTCAAATGGGGCCTCTTATCGACCTCTTGTAGATGAGCCCTGATTGCAAGAGATAGACCAAGGCTGTTTTTAAAGGAAATCTTACCACATTACTGGTTACTAAGCATATCAGACAGTTTCAGTTTTGCTTCAACTATCAGTGAAAAAATAAATAATCTAATAACATTGTTCACATTTCCATTTTCTGACATGTTTGGTCCCTGGCGGAGAAGAGAACTTCACCTGCTAAATGCCGTTGTGATACACAGCATTTTCATTTAAGACTAACTGCATGATCATTTCAGCACCATGGATCGAGACAATTTAGTCAAACATGGTTAAACTCAGTGAAGCATGTTTTAAGAGTCTCTGATGCTCATTTTCTTCTCATTCAAAGAGCAAACGCAAAGCAGTCAAAGTGTTCATGTAATTTGCCACCACATTTTCCATCTGTCAAAGCAATTAGGCAAGTTGTTTTCTTCAATTTACTAAGCTTGGGTTTGTTTTTGCTTTGTGCAATGTGCTCATGGTAAGGGATTCGTAATTGGGTTGTACACAATATGTCTGAAAAATGTGTTGAAGGAAATCTTGTAGTTCCTCTAGTTTATAACATATTTTATTGAATGCATTAAATGTCTTTAAAACAAAACATCTCACCTTGAAAATGTGCTGTACACTACCAAAATAGCTGGCGTATACTGGCCACCTGATATCATACACAGATCTTAATGTACTTCTGCAGAGCAAAAATAGATAGCCTTGACAATGTGCATTGCCTCAAAACAGAGCATCAAGGCATGTTAACCTCTTCTGATGTTAAAAACTTCTGATCTCCAATTCAGGTTTTTGGGGAAGTAGGAAACTCATAAAAATGGCCAGCAGCTTTTTCCTCGTTAAGCAACAATTTTATTAGATAAAAGATTTTCAACAAATAGGGACTTACAAAAACAGTCTTCCATTGCTGAATAATACGATTTTTCAGTGATTTTCATAAAAGTTATTGGGTGAGCAACAGAAAGATGGCTTGGGGTTAACACTGTAGCAAAGGCTTGGTCTTCAGCACACCATATTTACTGTCGTTCTCTACAAACACTTCCAAAACTGTGCTGCTCCAACCATTGTTTTTGATTGGATAACTTTTCCCAAGGTTCAAATCCTGATGTAAAATATGATAAAACCAGCCTCTATCTATGAGTCATTGTAAGAAAATTGTCTTCCTCTTTCTTAGCCCAGCACCGAGAGATTTATACATAAAAAGCTGGTTTCGCAGACACTGATTAAGCCTGGTCCTGGACTAAAACGTGTCATAACATGATATATTTTATTGTAGAATAAAAAAGTAGGAATAAATGTTATTACTCACATATTGACCATGAACAACAACAGTAAACACAAAGGACGTCCATGGTAGATACTGAATGGACATCTTCCACTCTTTCCACTATGTGGATTTACAAACTTCTTAAACAATTCACATGTTGAACACTTAATTATCTACATAGAGAATAATGTACTTTAAATTAAGTCTTTAGCGGTATACAGTTTATCTATGTTCTCTTATTTGTTAACAACAGTCATCTGCATTCACATCAATTTCAATCCACTGACACTGAATGTGTCAAATAATGGAAATATACTGTCAGTTACCAGTTTATTAGGTACACCCATCTAGTACCGGGTAAAAAAGCCAGACTACGGTTTGCAACTGCACATGGGGGACATAGATCGTACTTTTGTAGAAATGTCCTCTGGTCTGATGAAACAAATATAGAACTGTTTGGCCATAATGACCATCGTTATATTTGGAGGAAAAAGGGGGAGGCTTGCAAGCCGAAGAAAACCCTCCCAACCGTGAAGCACGGGGGTGGCAGAATCATGTTGTGGGGGTGCTTTGCTGCACAAGGGACTGGTGTACTTCACAAAATAGATGGCATCGTGAGGATGGAAAATTGTGTGGTTATATTGAAGCAACATCTCAAGACATCAGTCAGGAAGTTAAAGCTTGTTCGCAAATGGATCTTCCAAATGGGCAATGACCCCAAGCATACTTCCAAAGTTGCGGCAAAATGGCTTAAGGACAACAAAGTCAAGGTATTGGAGTGGCCATCACAAAGCCCTGACCTCAATCCTATAGAAAATTTGTGGGCAGAACTGAAAAAGTTTGTGTGAGCAAGGACGCCTACAAACCTGACTCAGTTACATCAGCTCTGTCAGGAGGAATGGGCCAAAATTCACACAACTTATTGTGGGAAGCTTGTGGAAGGCTACCCGAAATGTTTGACCAAAGTTAAACAATTTAAAGGCAATGCTACCAAATACTAATTGAGTGCATGTAAACTTCTGGCCCACTAGGAATGTGATGAAATAAATAAATAAAAGTTGAAATAAATCATTCACTCTACTATTATTCTGACATTTCACATTCTTAAAATAAAGTGGTGATCCTAACTGACCTAAGACAGGGAATTCTTACTAGGATTAAATGTCAGGAATTGTGAAAAACTGAGTTTAAATGTATTTGGCTACGGCGTATGTAAACTTACGACTTCAACTGTATTTTGCCCATTCTAACATTCAGTCGAACACTAACTGAATGCATCTTTGCATGTCTGCATGCTTTATATAGCATGCCACAGCCGCCTGACTCGCTGTCTGTAGGAGCAAACCATTTTTGTGAACGGGGTGGTGTACCTTGTAAACTGGCCACTAAATGTCAAGTAGCCATATACTGTTCACATAGGCATATTGTTTCGAACGTAATCTCCAATGCAATCTAGAATTGAAGAGACAACATACCGTTAAAGGGGAGATCTGCTGTGCTTCTTTTAACATGTGCCCCCGAAATGCATGTGCTTACTAACCTCGTGCCTCCCGTCACAAAAACAGTTGGTTTATGATCCTTTTAAGTTCATTTGAACTGGAAGACATTTTAGAATGAATCAAGCACTTAAAACCAGCCAAATGGGGGGAATCCAAATTAAAATTACTACTGCATGTGGCATGGTGATAGAAAAGGGTCCCTATAGACCGTACTTTTGGAGTAGTTCGGACTGCCACTGCCGCTTGCGCTCGGGGAAAGCCTGTGGGATTTTGATGTTGTTAAAGTCCTGTATGCACTGCTTCATCTCTTCCTCTGCGCTGGGTCTCTCCGTGTTCTTCTTCCTGCTCAGGCCGCCCTCGCGCCCCATCAGCGACTGGAAGAGCTCGCTGTTGCGTCGCTTATTCGGCAGCTGCATCCACTGCACTGACGAGCCCTTCTTGGAGGGCCGCCCCAGGGTGAGGGTGCTGGGCTGCCGGGAGACAGACTGGAGGGCTCCGCAGGGGGCCATGGATCCCCCGCCGCCTCCCCCACCCAAGTTGGGACCGTCCTGAGGCGAGGTGGCCTCAGAGTGGGTCTCGGAGCTGGAGGTGGAGAGTTCGTTGAGGGAGGTGCCGCTCTCGCTGCCCTTGTCGGTGCCCAGTTTGTCCTTCTGGCGCTCCTCACAGTCCTGTTTGGGGGAGACGATCTTTGATGCCGGCCCTGTCGAACACACAGCAGAGAGACAAGGTCAGTCACATGTTGAGACAATTGGAGTAGGGAGCACCTGTGTATGTCATGCTGCCATTTTCCCCAAATTTCTCCTTCAGTGCCACAGCCATTCACCTTATTTTATGTTACAGTACAAGCACACCTAATTCATCTTGGTGATTAGTTGACCAGTTGAATGAGTTGTGATAGAGTACTCTCTCACTCACGCTCTCACTCTCTCTCCCTCTCTGGTTACAGTATGAAGGCTAACGCATCTCAACACCCAGCATGACATCCTTGTCAGTAGCTAGGGTTCCATTCAATTGGCCACAGATTTTCATGTAAATATTCTGAAATCTGCATAAAGACAATATGCGCATGTTTACAAATAACTCATTTTGATTCAAGTGAAATGGTGCCTTTTTGCAGCATTAGTATTTTGTAATATTCCACAGCTCAGGTTTTTTGTAGAATGAGTTTGGTTGAATCTGACCCCTGGTTTTGTAAAATCAGAACTAGAGGCATAATTTCCATTATGTCGATTCTACAACTTGCCCATAACATTTAATTGAAATATTAAACATGAATGTCATCAAAAAAATGCTTCTACACCCCCCTACTCAGTGCAGAATAAACAAAAATACAACAATTATCTACATTCACAATAGCTGATATGGCTTGTTTTCAAATGTCAGCCAGCCCTGGGTTTTTGGTGGGCCGCTGCATGCCCGTATTTACAAACACATGCAGGCTGTAAATCAGTGATGCACCTCAAAGGCATTGTAATTCAAGGCTTCCACTTTGGTTTACTATCTCACTAATAGCAACAGCAGCCCAAAATTCTAGGACGCCAAACATCATTCACAATGACTGCATCCACCACAGAAACCAATTACATATGTAGATCCTAGATTACTCATCCCACAATGCAGTTTCTTTGTGTGGACAGAGATGTTTCTACCTCTGGGATTTACAGTAGTGATAGAGACAGATCTCGTTATCTCTGACACACACGCTTGTGCGCACACACGTCCTGTATCGCTATTGCTTCTCCCCCCACACAGCAATTTTTTAAGTTGAATCAAATCAGTGCCAGGTTTCATTTTTCCGGCTTTCTCTACACTCAGTGGTACGAATAGAAAAAATAATGCAATAGACTGCAGAGGGTCAGTAGAAATCAAACCAATTTAGAACGTTCCCTGGGTCTTTAAAAAAAACGGAGAATGTTCTGTCCGACTGTCTCCCATTTGATTTGAAAATAGAGCATGAATAACTTGCTATTCTCACTGCTTAGACAACTAAAGTCAAGCTAATAGAGGGACTTTAGAGTTAGGGAGCCAGTACATCAGAGGAGAAAATGTGACTCCATTAGATAAATAGCATATCATACAAGGAGTAAGGCCCTATCATTGAGTTCTTCTCCTTTTTTCATTTGGTTTGACAAAGGCATGTCATATGTGGCTCCCTATTCTCTATATACTGTAGTGCACAACCTCTGACCAGGGTCCATAGGGAAAGTGTGCCATCCAAGGTTTACTACCTCACTGAGACAAAGGCATTCATCAATGTGCTTTTGTGTGGGATGGTTCTTGGCACCCTATCTGAAAAAGTCTTAGGGACGCGACTCAATCGAAACCACATTGCAGCATTAAAAGAAGAGTGTCAACATAGCTTTATCAGCAGAGTCAAATGAAATTGCAGAATGGCTTGGGTGACTATAATTAATAGCAGGTAGACTACACAGGTAGATTCTTTCCAGTTTTCAGAATAAGAATGTGTGCATGGGCAGTAGTTGTAGTGTTAGTGGATAGCGGCTATTTTGATGAAAGGGTTCACTTCTGTATTTTTTTTATATGCGATTGTTTTACATGCTGGCTACTGTCGAGACTTTACTTTCATTAACCTCTGGACGGGCTCGACATCCAGCGAAAAATCCTATCGCCATTAGCATAACAACATTTTATATATATATTTTTTCAAATATAGGACTATTTTATATCGTTTTATAGATACACCTCTCCTGAATCGAACCACGTTGTCCGATTTCAAAAAGGCTTTACAGCAAAAGCAAAACATTAGATTATATTAGAGGAGTATATCGTAAAAGTAGCCACATAGCCATTTTCCGACCAACCACATGCATCACAAATAACCAAAAAACAGCTAAATGCAGCACTAACCTTTGACAATCTTCATCAGATGACACTCCTAGGACATCATGTTACACAATACATGCATTCTTTTGTTCGATAAAGTTCATATTTATATATAGAAACAGCATTTTACATCGGCGCGTGACGTTGACTAACTATTTTCCCTCAAATGCATCCGGTGAAACAGCGCTACAATTTACTACATTACTATTCGAAAACATTTTTAAAATGTAATATTGTCATTCTAAGATTTATAGATTAGCATCTCTTGAAAGCACCTGCAATGCCAGAATTAAAAATAACTTTACTGGGTAATCACACTTTGGGATAAAATGAGATGCGATACTCAGAAAAAAATTGGCTAGCAATACAGGTCAGCGCCATTTTGGAACAATCGCATATCAAATCTAGTCTTGTATACTATTGTCAATAATCCCTTACCTTTGATTATCTTCATCAGAAGGCACTTCCAGGAATTCCCAGGTCCACAACAAATGTATTTTCGTTCGAAAAAGTTAATCCTGTATGTCTTCTTGTTAGCGCTTTCTGAAGGCTGCACCAAAAGTACCGTCGTGCGCGGGACTCCTCTCTTACCAAAATTGATTTTTTTTTTAATTTAAGTTCGTTCAAACATGTCAAACGTTGTATAACATAAATCTTTAGGGCCTTTTTCAACCAGAGCTCCAATAACATTCAAGGGGGACGATTGCATTGTCTTTCAAAACGTTTCGAAAGGAGAGGGTAGCCAGGGGCGCCGGCGTCATAATGGTGATGGCCCTCCCCATGTGACCACGTTCCACAGACTCTTATTGTATCAGTTTTCACAGTAGAAGGCTCAAACCACTTTGTAAGGACTGGGGACATCCAGTGGAAGCAATAGGAAGTGCTCAATGAACCATAGCTCACGGTGTGATTTATAGGCAAAGTGATGAAGTTGAGTCCGCAATTCAGAATTCCACATCCTGTTACGATCTGTCTCGGGGTTTTGACGGCCATATGAGTTCTGTTATACTCACAGACACCATTCAAACATTTTTTGAAACTTTAGGGTGTTTTCTATCCACAAGTATTAATTATAGTTATAACACTTTTAGTTGGCACTCCCTATTTCAGTTCTAGACAAACAATCCTTTATCTGATCATCCCTGTTTTTGTGTTTTTTCTTCACTTTTTGTATTTCTTCCTGTTTTATAAGTTTGGTGTGGGTTTTTCTTTTGTTTGACTCTTCTTGGGACAATTTAGTGGGTGCTCATGGTGGGGTTCTTTTAGGTCCCAGTTGTTGTTGCTAGTCAACTTTCAATGGACACCCATATGAGTGGGATCAGTTTGTTGAACCATTCAACTAATCTTCAAACCATCGTATTCTACTACTCTCTTCACCCCACTGAGAACCATCGATACAGCTCGCTAGCCTATCTTCAAAGAATCATCTTCCTGAGCGAGGGGAAGCAGAGTCACATTTGTAGTTCTGTTCAGGACTACACGACGGGTCGCCGGTTGCTGGGCGAAGACAGTTGAGAGCAACAGTAGAAGAGACGGGTGGGGACCCCTTTTGGACAACCAAACCCCTTTCCAAGAAGGCTTGGTTCCGACAGAGATACCCAAGGCATTTACACATACACTGCCATGCAAAAGTCTTCATCCCACTTGGCATTTTTACTATTTTGTTGCATTACAACCTGTAATTTATCGTGAGTAATTTAGTAAATTCACCGACAGTGTTCGGTGGGAATGCTAGCATATAATGTCACATAAACCCAAACCACAGCTAAATGCAGCACTAACCTTTGATGATCTTCATCAGATGACAACCCTAGGACATTATGTTATACAATACATGCATGTTTTGTTCAATCAAGTTCATATTTATATCAAAAACCAGCTTTTTACATTAGCATGTGACTAGCATTCCCACCGAACACTGCCGGTGAATTTATTAACCTGTTGGGTCTAGGGGGCAGCATTTGCACGTCTGGATAAAAAAAATGTACCCGATTTAATCTGGTTACTAATCCTACCCAGTAACTAGAATATGCATATACTTATTATATATGGATAGAAAACACTCTAAAGTTTCCAAAACTGTTTGAATGGTGTCTGTGAGTATAACAGAACTCATTTGGCAGGCAAAACCCTGAGACATTTTCTGACAGGAAGTGGATACCTGATGTGTTGTATTGACTTTAAACCTCTCCCATTGAAAAACACAGGGGTTTAGGAATATTTTGGCACTTCCTATTGCTTCCACTAGATGTCACCAGCCTTTACAAAGTGTTTTGAGTCTTCTGGAGGGAGATCTGACCGAACAAGAGCCATGGAACGGTGATGTCCCATTAGACACCTGGCGCGCTACTTCATGTTGGGTACCCTCGTTCCAATACGTTATAAAAGGCTATGCATTCGTCCACCTTGAATATTATTCATGTTCTGGTTAAAAAAGGCCCTAATGATTTATGCTATACAACGTTTGACATGTTTGAACGAACGGAAATATATTTTTTCCCCTCGTTCATGACGAGAAGTCCGGCTGGCTTACATCATGTGCTAACGAGACGGAGATTTTTGGACATAAATGATGAGCTTTTTTGAACAAAACTACATTCGTTATGGACCTGTGATACCTGGAAGTGACATCTGATGAAGAGAATCAAAGGTAATGGATTATTTACATAGTATTTTCGATTTTAGATCTCCCCAACATGACGTCTAGTCTGTATCGCAACGCGTATTTTTCTGGGCACAGTGCTCAGATTATTGCAAAGTGTGATTTCCCAGTAAGGTTATTTTTAAATCTGGCAAGTTGATTGCGTTCAAAAGATGTAAATCTATAATTCTTTAAATGACAATATAATATTTTACCAATGTTTTCTAATTTTAATTATTTAATTTGTGACGCTGACTTGACTGCCGGTTATTGGAGGGAAACGATTTCCTCAACATCAATGCCATAGTAAAACGCTGTTTTTGTATATAAATATGAACTTGATAGAACTAAAAATGCATGCATTGTCTAACATAATGTCCTAGGAGTGTCATCTGATGGAGATTGTAAAAGGTTAGTGTATCATTTTAGCTGGTTTTATGGTTTTGGTGACCCTGTCTTTGACTTGACAAAACATTACACACAACTCTTGTAAATGTACTGTCCTAACATACTCTAAATTTATGCTTTCGCCGTAAAACCTTTTTGAAATCGTAAAACGTGGTTAGATTAAGGAGATGTTTATCTTTCAAATGGTGTAACATAGTTGTATTTTTGAAAAATTTGAATTTTGACATTTATTTGGATTCAAATTTGCCGCTCTTGAAATGCACCTGCTGTTGATGGAGTGCACCACAGGTGGCACGCTAGCGTCCCACCTAGCCCCAAGAGGTTAAATTACTCACGATAAACGTTCACAAAAAGCATAACAATTATTTTAAGAATTATAGATACAGAACTCCTCTATGCACTCGATATGTCCGATTTTAAAATAGCTTTTCGGTGAAAGCACATTTTGCAATATTCTCAGTAGATAGCCCGGCATCACAGGGCTAGCTATTTAGACACCCAGCAGGTTTAGCACTCATCAAAGTCAGATTTACTATAAGAAAAATGTCCTTACCTTTGTTGTCTTCGTCAGAATGCACTCCCAGGACTTCTACTTCAATAACAAATGTTGGTTTGGTCCAAAATAATCCATCGTTATATCCAAACAGCGGCGTTTTGTTCGTGCGTTCTAGACACTATCCTAAAGGCTAAATAAGGGTGATGAGCATGGCGCAATTCGTGACAAAAGAATTCTAAATATTCCATTACCGTACTTCGAAGCATGTCAACCGCTGTTTAAAATCAATTTTTATGCCATTTTTCTCGTAAAAAAGCGATAATATTCCAACCGGGAATCTGCGTTTAGATAAACAGACAAAGGAAAAGAAAGCATTCGGTCGAAGCGGGCACACGCCTAAGCCCATAGTACTCTGAGTGGCCACTTGCCAAAAGCGATAAAGTGTTTCAGCCAGAGCCTGCCTCGATATCGTTCAACTTTTTCCCAGGCTCTGAGACCCTATGGAAGACGTAGGAAGTGTCACGTTATTGCACAGATCCTGAGTCTTCAATAAAAAGAGCCAAGATGAAACACTACTTCTCAGACAGGCCACTTCCTGCTTGAAATCTTCTCAGGTTTTGTCCTGCCATAGGAGTTCTGTTATACTCACAGACACCATTCAAACAGTTTTAGAAACTTTAGGGTGTTTTCTATCCAAAGCCAATAATTATATGCATATTCTAGTTACTGGGCAGGAGTAGTAACCAGATTAAATCGGGTACGTTTTTTATCCGGCCATGTCAATACTGCCCCCTAGCCCTAACAGGTTAAACAATGCCGCTTTATATGTTTTCATACCCTACATTACTCATCTCATATGTATATACTGTACTCCATACCATCTACTGCATCTTGCCTATGCCGTTCGGCCATCACTCATTTATATATTTTTATGTACATATTCGTATTCATTCCTTTACACTTGTGTGTACAAGGTAGTTGTTGTGGAATTGTTAGGTTATATTACTTGTTAGATATTACTGCATGGTCGGAACTAGAAGCACAAGCATTTCTCTACACTTGCATTAACTTGTTATGGATAGGGGGCAGTATTTTCACGGCCGGATAAAAAACGTACCCGATTTAATCTGATTATTACTCCTGCCCAGAAACTAGAATATGCATATAATTATTAGCTTTGGATAGAAAACACTCCAAAGTTTCTAAAACTGTTTGAATGGTGTCTGTGAGTATAACAGAACTCATTTGGCAGGCCAAAACCTGAGAAGATTCCAAACAGAAAGCGCCCTCTCTGACTATTTCTTGGCCTTCTTGATCATCTCTATCCAAAACAGGGAATCTCTGCTGTAACGTGACATTTTCTAACGCTCCCATAGGCTCTCAGAAGGCGCCAGAACGTTGAATGATGACTTTGCAGGCCATGGCTGAAAAACAGTAGCGCATTTGGATAGTGGTCGATCTGAGAACAATGAGACTGGGGGCGCGTGCACGAGACGACTCCATGTTTTTATTTTTTCGTCTTTGAACGAAAACAGGGTTTCCCGGTCGGAATATTATCGCTTTTTTATGAGAAAAATCGCATAAAAATTGATTTTAAACAGCGTTTGACATGCTTCGAAGTACGGTAATGGAATATTTTGAAATATTTTGTCACGAAACGCGCGTCACCCTTCGTTACCCTTTGGATAGTGTCTTGAACGCACGAACAAATCGCCGCTATTTGGATATAACTATGGATTATTTGGAACCAAACCAACATTTGTTATTGGGAGTGCATTCTGACGAAGAACAGCAAAGGTAATCCAAATTTTCTTATAGTAAATCTGAGTTTGGTGAGTACCAAACTTGGTGGGTGTCAAAATAGCTAGCCATGATGGCCGGGCTATCTACTCAGAATATTGCAAAATATGCTTTCACCGAAAAGCTATTTTAAAAATCGGACACCGTGAGTGCATAAAGGAGTTCTGTATCTATAATTCTTAAAATAATTGTTATGTTTCTTGTGAACGTTTATCGTGAGTAATTTAGTAAATTCACCGGAAGTGTTCGGTGGCAATGCTAGTTCTGAACGTCACATGCTAATGTAAAAAGCTGTTTTTTTATATAAATATGAACTTGATTGAACAAAACATGCATGTATTGTATAACATAATGTCCTAGGTGTGTCATCTGATGAAGATCATCAAAGGCTAGTGCTGCATTTAGCTGTGGCTTTGTTTTTTGTGACATTATATGCTAGCTTGAAAAATGGGTGTCTGATTATTTCTGGCTGGGTACTCTGCTGACATAATCTAATGTTTTGCTTTCGCTGTAAAGCCTTTTTGAAATCGGACAGTGTGGTTAGATAAAGGAGAGTCTTGTCTTTAAAATGCTGTGAAATAGTCATATGTTTGAAAAATGGAAGATTTTGTATTTTTGAGGAATTTGTAATTCGCGCCATGCCTATCATTGGATATTGGAGCAGGTGTTCCGCTAGCGGAACGTCTAGATGTAAGAGGTTTTAACAGTCTGATGGCCTTGAGATAGAAGCTGTTTTTCAGTCTCTAGGTCCCAGCTTTGATGCACCTGTACTGACCTCGCCTTCTGAATGATAGTGGGGTGAACAGGCAGTGGCTCGGGTGGTTGTTGTCCTTGATGATCATTTTGGCCTTCCTGTGACATCGGGTGGTGCAGGTGTCCTGGGGGGCAGGTAGTTTGCCCCCGGTGATGCGTGGTGCAGATCTCACTACCCTCTGAGGAGCCTTACGGTTGTGGGTGGAGCAGTTGCCGTACCAGGCGGTGATACAGCCCGACAGGATGCTCTCGATTGTGCATCTGTAAAAGTTGGAGTGTTTTTGGTGACAAGCCAAATTTCTTCAGCCTCCTGAGGTTGAAGAGGCACTGTTGCGCCTTCTTCACCTCGCTGTCTGTGTGGGTGGACCATTTCAGTTTGTCCGTGATGTGTACGCCGAGGAACTTAAAACTTTCCACCTTCTCCACTACTGTCCCGTTGATGTGGATAGGGGGGTGCTCCCTCTGCTGTTTCCTGAAGTCCACGATCATCTCCTTTGTTGACGTTGACGTTGAGTGTGAGGTTATTTTCCTGACACCACACTCCAAGGGCCATCACCTCCTCCCTGTAGGCCGTCTCGTCATTGTTGGTAACCAAGCCTACCACTCTAGTGTCGTCTGCAAACTTGATGATTGAGTTGGAGGCGTGCATGGCCACACAGTCATGGGTGAACAGGGAGTACAGGAGAGGGCTGAGAACGCACCCTTGTGGGGCCCCAGTGTTGAGGATCAGCGGGGTGGAGATGTTGTTTCCTACCCTCACCACATGGGGGCATCCCGTCAAAGTCCAGGACCCAGTTGCACAGGGCGGGGTCGAGACCCAGGATCTCGAGCTTAATGACGAGTTTGGTGGGTACTATGGTGTTAAATGCTGAGCTGTAGTCGATGAACAGCATTCTTACATAGGTATTCCTCTTGTCCAGATGGGTTAGGGCAGTGTGCAGTGTGATTGCGATTGCATAGTCTGTGGACCTATTGGGGCGGTAAGCCATCTGACAGTCCGAAGAACGAATCTGGGTTTGGCGGATGCCAGAAGAATGCTACCTGCCCGAATGGATTGTGCCAACTATAATGGTCTGGGGCTGTTTTTCCTGGTTCGGGCTAGGCCCCTTAGTTCCAATGAAGGGAAATCTTAACGCTACAGCATAGAACATTCTAGATGATTCTGTGCTTCCAACTTTGTGGCAACAGTTTGGGAAGGCCCTTTCCTGTTTTAGCATGGGTAAAAAAAGCAGACCTTGAATATCCCTTTGAGCATGGTGAAGTTATTAATTTCACTGTGGATGGTCTATTAATTCACTCAGTCACTACAAAGATACAGGTGTCCTTCCTAAGTCAGTTGCCGGAGAGGAAGGAAACCACTCAGGTATTTCACCATGAGGCCAATGGTGACTTTAAAACAGGTACAGAGTTTAATGGCTGTGAGAAAACTGAGGATGGATTAACAACATTGTAGTTACTCAATACTAACCTAAATGACAGAGTGTAAGGAAGGAAGCCTGCACAAAATTAAAATATTTCAAAGCATGCATCCTGTTTGCAATAAGGCACTAAAGTAAAACTGCAAAAAATGTGCCAAATAAATTAACTTTATGTACTAAATACAAAGTGTTATATTCGTGGCAAATCCAACCGCAACACATCACAGAGTACGCTCCATATTTTCAAGCATGGTGGTGGCTGCATCATGTTATGGGTATGCTTGTCATCGGCAAAGACTAGGGAGGGGTTTTTTAGGATAAAAAGAAACGGAACAGAGCTAAGCTTAGGCCAAATCCTAAAGGAATATCTGGTTCAGTTTGCTTTCCAACAGACACTGGGAGACACATTCAGGAGTTGCTTACCAAGACATTGATCGTTCCTGAGTGGCCAAGTTACAGTTTTGACTTAAATCGGCTTCAAAATATATGGCAAGACTTGAAAATGTCTGTCTAGCAAGGATCAACAACCAACTTGACAGAGCTTGAAGAATTTAAAAAAGAATAATTTACAAATGTTATACAATCCAGTTGTGCAAAGCTTTTAGACTTACCCAGCAAAACTCAAAGAGAGACTTACTAATGTTAGAATTTTTCTTATACTTTGACATTAGAGTATTTTGTGTAGATCGTTGAGAAAAAAATAACAATTATATAAATTTTAATCCCACCTTGTAACACAACAAAATGTGGGAAAAGGCAACAGGTGTGAATACTTTCTGAAGGCACTGCACATTTTTTTTATGTAAAGAAAATTGTACCTTTATTTAACTAGGCAAGTCAGTTAAGAACAAATTCTTATTTTCAATGATGGTCTAGGAACAGTGGGGACTGCCTTGTTCAGGGGCAGAATGACAGATTTGTACCTTGTCAGCTTGGGGATTCAGTTTTGACTCGTCCAATGCTCTAACCACTAGGCTACGCTGCCGCCCAAATTGATGTAATATATATATATATGCTAAAACATGATAAGTCCAAGCATATCCTATGTAACTACATTGTTCTTGTATGACAATTGATTCGGTATAGCCATTGAGCCACCTCAAAACATAGAAATAAACAAATAGAAAATAACATCAAATGTTATTCGTCTATTTCACCGAATACATGTGTAGACTTTACCATGAAATGCTTACTTACAAGCCCTTAACCAACAATGCAGTTCAAGAAATAGTGTTAAGAAATATTTACTAAGTAAACTAAAGTAAAAAATGTAATTACATATTAACAAGGCTATATACAGGGGGATGCGGGTACCAATGTGCGGGGGTACAGGTTGGTTGAGGTAATGTCAGATTTTGGTTTTAGTTATTAACATGGTAATTCACAATGTCTTTAAAATGTGCAATTACAAAACAGTTATATAGTGGAAAAAGAAAATGTGCAATAACATCAGTAATTACACATGTGGAATAATCTTCAGCAAGTGGATGTGTACATTCCTTGTTCCAATTGTGTAATAACTTATAGGGCTTAAACCTTATTACCAAGTAGTTACATACTAACACATATAACTACTATATTGTTACTACAGTTATTGTGTAGTTACATAGTAATAGTGGAAACTTAACTTAAAGTGTTACCGAATTACATATTTGAACTTAAATTGTTCACATCCAAGGACAAGCTGGCGATCTACTATTGAACTGAGTCAAATCTCAACCCTCCCTATAAAGGGCCTAGTTCCCTCTAACCACTCTCCCATATAATTCCCTGCTGAGTCTTCATGTTTCAGATCGATTCTCTGGGAGAGTCTTTGTCAGGGATACACGAACATCACTGAGCCCTAGGGACAGTAGGGAAAGGCTACTCAGGTGGGGTTGGTCAGTGCTGAATTAGGACCACTGATGGCACCGCCCTTCTCCGGTAACATTGGGACTATAATCAGGTTTCCATGCGAACTTTGTGCGAGTAAAGTGCAGTTGAAGTCGGAAGTTTACATACACTTAGGTTGGTGTCATTAAAACATGTTTTTCAACTACTCCACAAATTTCTTGTTCACAAACTATAGTTTTGGCAAGTCGGTTAGGACATCTAATGTGCATGACACAAGTACTTTTTCCAACAATTGTTTACAGACAGATTATTTAACTTATCATTCACTGTATCACAAATACAGTGGGTCAGAAGTTCACATACACTAAGTTGACTGTGCCTTTAGACAGCTTGAAAAATTCCAGAAAATTATGTCATGGCTTTAGAAGCTTCTGAAAGGCTAATTGACATCATTTGAGTCAATTGGAGGTGTACCTTTGGATGTATTTCAAGGCCTGCCTTCAAACTCAGTGCCTCTTTGCTTGACATCATGGGAAAATCAAAAGAAATCAGCCAAGACCCCAGAAAAATAATTGTAGACCTCCACAAGTCTGGTTCATCGTTGGGAGCAATTTCTAAACTCCTGAAGTTACCACGTTCATCTGTACAAACAATAGTACGCAAGTATAAACACCATGGGACCACGCAGCCGTCATACCGCTCAGGAAGGAGACGTGTTCTGTCTCCTAGAGATGAACGTACTTTGGAGCAAAAAGTTAAAATCAATCCCAGAACAACAGCAAAGGACCTTGTGAAGATGCTTTAGGAAACGAGTACAAAAGTATTTATATCCACAGTAAAACGAGTTCTGTATCGACATAACCTTAAAGGCCACTCAGCAAGGAAGAAGCCACTGCTCCAAAACCCCCATTAAAAAGCCAGACTACTGTTTGCAACTGCACATGGGGACAAAGATCGTACTTTTTGGAGAAATATCCTCTGGTCTGATGAAACAAAAAAGGAACTGTTTGGCCATAAAAAGGGGGAGGCTTGCAAGCCGAAGAACACCATCCCAACCGTGAAGAACAGGTATGGCAGCATCATGTTGTGGGGTTGTTTTGCTGCACAAGGGACTGGTGCACTTCATAAAATAGATGGCATCACGAGGATGAAAATTACGTGGATATATTGAAGCAACATCTCAAGACATCAGTCAGGAAGTTAAAGCTTGGTCGCGAATGGGTCTTTCAAATAGACAATGACTCCAAGCATACTTGCAAAATGGCTTAAGGACAACAAAGTCAAGGTATTGGAGTGGCCATCACAAAGCCCTGACCTCAATCCTATAGAAAATGTGTGGGCAGAACTGAAAAACCGTGTGCGTGGAAGGAGGCCCAAAAACCTGACTCAGTTACACGAGCTCTGTCAGGAGGAATGGGCCAAAATTCACCCAACTTATTGTGGGAAGCTTGTGGAAGGCTACCCGAAACATTTCACCCATGTTAAACAATTTAAAGGCAATGCTATCAAATACTAATTCAGTGTATGTAAACTTCTGACCCACTGGGAATGTGATGAAAGAAAGAAAAGCTGAAATATATCATTCGCTCTACTATTATTCTGACATTTCACATTCTTAAAATAAAGTGGGGATGCTAACACACCTAAGACAGGGAATTTTTACTAGGAATAAATGTCAGGAATTGTGAAGGTGTGTGTAAACTTCCGACTTCAACTGTACATGTCGGATAAAAAAAAATTCACGACAGGCCCGATGAAACAGCAAATTTTCCAAAACACGCAAGACAAGGTAGGATCTTTGTCCGTCTGTAAAATTTATTGTGAGAAATGGCGATGGAAATGCCCTTATGCAAAAATATGAATATAATAACCATCATATCGAAGTCAACTTGGAGTCAAACAATGACATGTTGTGTTCCCCTCACTATGACTTGTTGGTAAAGAAGGCAGTTTATTAGGCTACAGATTAAATAAGTGATGATGAACTTCACAAGGTAATTGATACAGCTTTCTAATAAATATCGCAGGTCTTATTCTGGAGACATTATGATCGATGTTTGGCTGCCTTTTGACAAATAAAAATAATCGTCATCTTCTGTCCATAATCTAATCATGTAGGCTATCCTACCCGCACTGTATCTGTGAGCTGTTGGCCAGAGCGCCCGTGCAAAGACCAGAGTGGACACATTTGCAATATACTGTAACACAACATCTTTTTTTTTACACAACCATCAGTGGAGTTGAAAATGCAATGGAAACTCATTTAACTTGTGTTCTTTATTCGGTACAAGGGAATTTACTGGCAAAAGTTATTTATGTGCACTATGTCATCATAGTAGTGTTTAGTCTCTCTCTTTCCCTTGCTCTCTGCCTCTCTCTCTCTCTAACCACAGAACAACAGTTTAGGCTACCTATATTTTGCCTGTTTTTGATGATGGAAAGAAACAATGTTCTCAGGGAAATATTTTATTTGTAAATTATTTGTTATTTAGATCCCCATTTTAGCTTTTGCAGAAGCAGCAACTACTTTTCCTGGGGTCCACAAAAAAAACATGACAATTAACCAAACACTGATAGACAAGGAAAGTCACACAAATGTAATATACAAACAATACAAGAAAAAAATTATAAACAATACAACTAAAGCATAATGTGTTAGTGTGTACGTGCATGCGTGTCCCCTCACAGCTCACGCCGTTACATGAGTTGAATCTGATTTTAAAGGTAATTTTGCTGTTTGCCTTCAGTAATTGGAGATTGAAGGGAGTTCCATGCGATCATGGCTCAGTATAAAAAAAACTCTGCTTTGCCATGAATTCATTTTAGACTTGGGGACTGTGAAGACACCCCTGGTGGGTTGTCTTATGGGGTATGGGTGTCTGAGCTGAATGTTATTTGATTATGCAGACAATCTAGAATTTTCGTCAAACATTTCTCATAAAAACAAGAAGAGAAGTGGATAATCTCTCATCAACCCCTTAACTGGGAAAGACTGGTATGCATGTTCTTTACCTTAGTTCTGTATCGGCAGTTAAGGACAAGGCATGCTGCTCTGTTTTGAGCCAGCTGCAGCTTCGCTAGGTCTTTCTTTGCAAAACGTGACCTTATTACCAGACAGTAATCAAGATGGAAAAAGACCAGAGCATGAACATTATTTTCTTTCAGAATGTAGTGAAGTAAAAGTTGCCAAAAATATAAATACTGAAGTAAGTATCAAAAGTAAGTAAAAAAAAATCAAATTCCTTAAACCAGACGACCCAATTGTTTTTATTTATTTTTATTGACGGATAGCCAAGGGCACACTCCAACACTCAGACATAACTTACAAACAAAGCATTTGTGTTTAGTGAGTCTGTGTCGTGTGTCACAAAATCATGTTACGACCACACATATCAGTATTCATTTTATATATCAATATTTGTCTTGCAAGTGGATGGGTCTCTTCAAACGGTACAGCCAAATGGTTACTTGCATAGTAGCAATATCAGAAATAGATAATGTCAATATAAATAAAATATACAGTATGTACATGAACAATATCAATAACGATAGTGATAGATGAGGTAGTTGTATGCATACAGTCAGGGGTAAAGTGGCTGAGCAGCAGGATAAAAAAATAATAGTAGCAGCAACATATGGCGTGTGTGTTAGGAGAGAGTCATTTGAATAGAGGCACTGCAGATAGTGCTGATGACTGGTCCGTCCGAACCACGCACGAACAAGGGAATCTATATTCTGAGAGCCTGTTTCTGTCCTGCCCTTGACTTTGGTGCAGGGCATGTGATGTCCATAGCCTCTTTGTCGCAAGACTCCCTGATCTTCTCAAAAAGATACGTTTGCCTAGCTGTGTCCAGTCCAGGTGGTGCTTGTACAGGCAGACCATCTATGGGAGGAAAGATGTCAGCGTTGCGCAACAGCTGAAACCTGGTGCCAACTGAGTCTGAACGCTCCGTGGCAACAACACCAGGCTCCAGAGCATCAAAGCTGTAAAACAGGAAATAACATAAAAATAAAACATTACAACCTTGCACAACATCAATTCACCTCCCAAGTTTAGATAAGAAGAATAACCTCATACAATGCAATGAAAATGATATTCACCTGAAGTGCTGGTACTGCTTGAACTGTGGCCTAAAGTACAGAGTCAGGTGTTGTTGCCAGCCATAGCTTTCCACCAGCACCGTACCATCCTCCAGTCCATCCAGCTGTTGGACGTTGACCCCTGTCACAGTGCTGTTCTTCACAACACCAGCAATCTCAGACAAAGTGTTCACTCTGGTCTTTCTGAAGCGCTGCTTGATGAGGCTGAAGCACCAGTCGGAGGCAAACTTGGTGTGGCCTGTGATCAGGAAGTGAAGGTCCAGACTGTGGTGGAGCTTGTGCATGGTCCGCCAGGCACAATACCAGAGCACCAAATTGTTCTTGTTTTGGCCACTGCAGTTATCACAATTCAGGTCCAAACGTGTTTCCACAACTCCGTAGTTGGTGAAGAAATGGTGCATGTAGTTGATGACTGCGCTGCTGCTTTTTCTGGATGACATGCCTACATCAATCAAGTAGTTGACTACTTGTGGTATTTCTTCACAGCAGACACCAAACAAGCCACACTTGCGAGGAGTTAAAAAGTAGATGGAACCTGGCTGCATAGGCTCAGAAGGATAGTGCACCTGCAAACAACAGAGCAGCAGCACTGCATACAGAAACATCATCTTGGAAACTGGAAGTTAAAATGATAACACACAGCCCGACTAGACGTACCTCTGGAAAATACAGAAATAATGTGAGATCAATAAAAGTAGTGCCAGTCATGTTGGTCAGTTAAATAATGAAAACGTGTTGTTTATGCTTTACATACCAAGTGTTCAATTCCTTGTAGAGACGCCACACTGCTGCTTTTGTCACATGGGATGGCAGCAGCTTTCCACCAAAGTGTTTGTGTCCTGTGTGGCGTCCTGGTAACACTATTGCATTATTCTCTGTGTAGCTGTTGATGAAGTTCACTACTCGCCTAAAGTCCTCATGCTTCAGGTGTAAGCTGTGCTTGTTTGGACCAGCTCTCTTTTTGATGGGAGGCATTTGACCATTCTCCTTGTATGACTGGTGGAGGTGAGTCAAATCAATTTTTATTTGTCACATGCATCAAATACAACAGTAGACCTTACAGTGAAATGCTTACTTACAAGCTCTTAACCAACAATGCAGTTTTATGGAAATACCAACAAAAAAAGTAGAGATAAAAGTAAGTAATTAAAGAGCAGCAGTAAAATAACAATAGCGAGGCTTTATACAGGGGGCACAGGTATTGAGGTAATATGTACATGTAGGTAGAGTTATTAAAGTGACTATGCAAAGATAATAACAGAGAGCAGCAGCGTAGAGGGGGGGGGGGGAATGCAAATAGTCTGGGTAGCCATTTGATTAGATGTTCAGGAGTCTTATGGCTTAGGGCTAGAAGCTGTTTAGAAGCCTCTTGGACCTAGACTTAGCGCTCCGGTATCGCTTGCCATGCGGTAGCAGAGAGAACAGTCTATGACCAGGGTGGCTGGAGTTTTTGACAATTTTTAGGGCCTTCCTCTGACACCGCCTGGTATAGAGGTCCTGGATGGCAGGAAGCTTGGCACCGGTGATGTACTGGGCCGTACGGTCTACCATCTGTACTGCCTCGCGGTCGGAGGCCGAGCAGTTGCCATACCAGGGAGTGATGCAACCCGTCAGGATAATCTTGATGGTGCAGCTGTAAAAACTTTTGAGGATCTGAGGACCCATGCAAAATCTTTTCAGTCTCCTGAGGGGGATTAGGTTTTGTCATGCCCTCTTCACGACTGTCTTGGTGTGCTTGGACAATGTTAGTTTGTTGGTGATGTGGACACCAAGGAACTTGACACTCTCAACCTGCTCCACTACAGCTCAGTCAATGATAATGGGGGCGTGCTCAGTCCACCTTTTCCTGTAGTCCACAATTTACTCCTTTGTCTTGATCACGTTGAGGGAGAGGTTGTTGTCCTTGCACCACATGGTCAGGTCTCTGACCTCCCTATACGCTGTCTCATCGTTGTCGGTGATCAGGCCTACGACTCGTGTCATTGGAAAACTTAATGACGGTGTTGAAGTCGTGCCTGGCCGTGCAGTCATGAGGGAACAGGGAGTACAGCAGGGGACTGAACACGCACCCCTGAGTGGCCCCCGTGTTGAGGATCAGCGTGGCGGATGTGTTGTTACCTACCCTTACCACCTGGGGGCGGCCCGTCAGGAAGTCCAGGATCCAGTTGCAGAGGGACGTGTTTAGTCCCAGGGTCCTTAGCTTAGTGATGAGCTTTGAGGGCACTATGGTGTTGACTGCTGAGCTGTATTCAATAAATAGTATTCTCACATAGGTGTTCCTTTTGTCCAGGTGTGAAAGGGCAGTGTGGAGTGATATAGAGATTTAATCATTTGTGGATCTGTTGGGGCATTATGAAAATTGAAGTGGTTCTAGTGTTTCTGGGATAATGGTGTTGATGTGAGCCATGACCATCCTTTCAAAGCACTTCATGGCTACAGACATGAGTGCTATGTGTCGGTGGTCATTTAGGCGGGTTACATTAGTGTTCTTGGGCACAGGGACTATTGTGGTCTGCTTGAAACATGTTGGTATTACAGACTCACACAGGGAGAGGTTGAAAATGTCAGTGAAGACACTTGCCACTTGGTCAGCGCATGCTGCGTTAACCTCTATGGGCTAGGTGGGATGCAAGCGTCCCACCCGTGGTGCACTCCATCAACAGCAGGTGCATTTCAAGAGCGGCAAATTTGAATCCAAATAAATGTCAAAATTCAAATTTTTCAAACATACAACTATTTTACACCCTTTGAAAGATAAACATCTCCTTAATCTAACCACGTTTTACGATTTCAAAAAGGTTTTACGGCGAAAGCATAAATTTAGAGTATGTTAGGACAGTACATTTACAAGAGTTGTGTGTAATGTTTTGTCAATTCAAAGACAGGGTCACCAAAACCATAAAACCAGCTAAAATGATGCACTAACCTTTTACAATCTCCATCAGATGACACTCCTAGGACATTATGTTAGACAATGCATGCATTTTTAGTTCTATCAAGTTCATATTTATATCCAAAAACAGCGTTTTACTATGGCATTGATGTTGAGGAAATCGTTTCCCTCCAATAACCGGCAGTCAAGTCAGCACCACAAATTAAATAATTAAAATTAGAAAACATTGGTAAAATATTATATTGTCATTTAAAGAATTATAGATTTACATCTCTTGAACGCAATCAACTTGCCAGATTTAAAAATAACCTTACTGGGAAATCACACTTTGCAATAATCTGAGCACTGCGCCCAGAAAAATACGCGTTGCGATACAGACTAGCCGTCATGTTGGGGAGATCTAAAATCGAAAATACTATGTAAATAATCCATTACCTTTGATTCTCTTCATCAGATGTCACTTCCAGGTATCACAGGTCCATAACGAATGTAGTTTTGTTCAAAAAAGCTCATCATTTATGTCCAAAAATCTCCGTCTTGTTAGCACATGATCTAAGCCCGCCGGACTTCACTTCATGAACGAGGGGAAAAAATATATTTACGTTCGTTCAAACATGTCAAACGTTGTATAGCATAAATCATTAGGGCCTTTTTTAACCAGAACATGAATAATATTCAAGGTGGACGAATGCATTCTCTTTTATAACGTATTGGAACGAGGGTACCCAACATGAACTCGCGCGCCAGGTGTCTAATGGGCCATCATCGTTCCATGGCTCTTGTTCGGTCAGATCTCCCTCCAGAAGACTCAAAACACTTTGTAAAGGCTGGTGACATCTAGTGGAAGCAATAGGAAGTGCCAAAATATTCCTCAGCCCCTGTGTTTTTCAATGGCATAGGTTTAAAGGTAATACAACACATCAGGTATCCACTTCCTGTCAGAAAATGTCTCAGGGTTTTGCCTGCCAAATGAGTTCTGTTATACTCACAGACACCATTCAAACAGTTTTAGAAACTTTAGAGTGTTTTCTATCCATATATAATAAGTATATGCATATTCTAGTTACTGGGTAGGATTAGTAACCAGATTAAATCGGGTACATTTTTTTATCCAGCCGTGCAAATACTGCCCCCTAGCCCTAACAGGTTAAAGTCCCTGTCCACTAGGAACGGGGGATTAGCATTTCCTGTTTGCTTATGGCGGCTCTGGATGAGCATTTTCCTGGTTGCTTATCCTGTTGGGGCTAGGGGGCAGTATTTTCACAGCCGGATAAAAACGTACCCGATTTAAACTGGTTACTACTCTTGCCCAGAAACGAGAATATGCATATAATTAGTAGATTTGGATAGAAAACACTCTAAAATTTGTAAAACTGTTTGAATGGTGTCTGTGAGTATAACAGAACTCATATGGCAGGCCAAAACCTGAGAAGATTCCATACAGGAAGTGCCCTGTCTGACAATTTGTTGTCCTTCTGTGGCATCTCTATCGAAAATACAGCATCTCTGCTATAACGTGACATTTTCTAAGGCTTCCATTGGCTCTCAGAAGGCGCCAGAAAGTGGAACGACGTCTCTCCAGTCTCTGGGTGAAAAACAGCAGGAGATTTTGTGAGTGGTCAGGCTGGGAACAGTGACACTGGAGATGCGCGTTCATGTGAATTCTCCATTTTTTTTCTTTCAGCCTTTGAATGAATACAACGTCGCCCGGTTGGAATATTATCGCTATTTTACGAGAAAAATAGCATAAAAATGTATTTTAAACCACGTTTGACATGCTTCTAAGTACGGTAATGGAATATTTTGCATTTTTTTGTCACGAAATGTGGTCGTGCATCACCCTTTGGATACTGACCTAAACGCACGAACAAAACGGAGGTATTTGAATATAACTATGGATTATGTGGAACCAAAACAACATTTGTTGTTGACGTAGAAGTCCTGGGAGTGCATTCTGACAAAGAACAGCAAAGGTAATCCAATTTTTCTTATAGTAAATCTGAGTTTGGTGAGGGCCAAACTTGGTGGGTGTCAAATTAGCTACCCGTGATGGCCGGGCTATGTACTCAGAATATTGCAAAATGTGCTTTCGCCGAAAAGTTATTTTAAAATCGGACACCGCGATTGCATAAAGGAGTTCTGTATCTATAATTCTTAAAATAATTGTTATGTATTTTGTGAATGTTAATCGTGAGTAATTTAGTAAATGACAGATATGCTTGCTTTGAAAATGGCTGTGTGATTATTTTTGGCAGGGTACTCTCCTGACATAATCTAATGTTTTGCTTTCGCTGTAAAGCCTTTTTGAAATCGGACAGTGTGGTTAGATTAACGATAGTCTTGTCTTTAAAATGGTGTAAAATAGTCATATGTTTGAGACATTGAAGTTTTAGCATTTCTTAGGTATTTGTATTTCGCGCCACGCGATTCCACTGGCTGTTGACTAGGTGGGACGCCAACGTCCCACCTTGCCCAGGGAGGTTAAGGCGGTATACAGCTCATTGAGTGCGGTCTTAGTGCCAGCATCAGTCGGTGGTGGTATGTAGACAGTTACAAAAAATACAGAAACTCTCTAGGTAGATGGTGTGGTCTACAGCTTATCATGAGATACTCTACCTCAGGCGAGCACAACCTCAAGATTTCCTTAGATATCGTGCACCAGCTGTTTACAAATATACATAGACCGCAACCCCGTGTCTTACCAGAGGCTGCTGTTCTATCCTGCCGAGAGTGTATAACCTGCCAGCTGTATGTTATTAATGTCATCGTTCAGCCACGATTCGGTGAAACATAAGATATTACAGTTTTTATTGTCACGTTGGTAGGATATACGTGCTTTTAGTTTGTCCCATTTATTTTCCAGCGATTGAACGTTGGCTAACAGTACGGATGGCAAAATCAGATTAGCCACTTGTCGCCTGATTCTCACAAGGCACCCCAATCTCCTTCCGCAAAATCTCTTTCTTTCTCCTTCGAATGACGGGGATGAGGGCCTGTCCGGGTGTTTGGAGTATATCCTTCCCATCCGACTCGTTAAAGAAAAATTATTTGTCCAATTCAAGGTGAGTAATCGTTGTTCTGATGTCCAGAAACTCTTTTCAGTCATAAGAGATGGTAGCAGCAACATTATGTCCAAAATAATTTACAAACAACGCGAAAAAACAAACAAAATAGCATGATTGGTTAAGAGCCAATAAAACGTCAGCCATCCTCTCCACGCCATCATACATGTCAGGCGTGTTAGCCAGGCGTGTTCTATTGATACTGAAAGACAAATTCCAGGTACAATTATTTGCCATTGTTATACAATAGACAGCCGTAATCACCGTCAGACACACCTGGCTAACTTGATGGGTCATGTAATCATCTGGCGAAGTGGAGTCTTTTGTTTAGACATGCTAGCTAAACAATGAACCATAATCAATAGAGTACTAGCAATACAAACCGATTGTCATAGCTAGCTAAAGTTAACCAAATAGGTATCTTTAGGCTATAACTAGTAATGTGAAATGGCATTCTGAGATAACATTACTACACACAGATCATAAACGTAATGTTAGCTAGCGAGCCAGCCATCTAACGTCAGCTAGCTAGCTAACAGTCAGCTTTAACTTGGGGTCTTTTCTTTATACATGGAGCTAGCTAGCTAGCTAAACCATGAACAATAATCCTAATCCATAGAGTACTAGTAATACAAACTGATTGTCATAGCTAGCTAAAGTTAACCAAATAGGTTCAATGGTAGCTAGTTAGCTAGCTAACATTAGGCTATAACTATCAATGCGAAATGGCATTCTGAGATAACATTACTACACACAGATCATAAACGTAATGTTAACTAGCGAGCCAGCCATCTAATGTCAGCTAGCTAGCTAACAGTATTCTTTAATTTGCAATGAAAACAACTTTCTGACAAAATTAGAAACGTATAGTACCTGAAACTGTAGCTAGACTCTTACCCGTATACATGGATTTATGCTTCAAGGCAGACTGCAACCCCTTTCATTAAATAAGACGTCCTGTGTCATTTCCGTTGCTTGGCCCGTTGTTGTGTCAAGTCACTCTGCTTCACATTGACCATGTACAATGCCATAAGAATCATCTTAAGCTTTAGCCCCCACCCAAACTCTGACTATTTCACTCACCCTAGCAGAACTGGTTAGGCTGTTTTCATGTTATCCAGAGTGTTGTTGACTGTAACTGTGCTCCTCGCAACAATTTAATGACGCTTTTTTGCCGACGTTTATTGACACCGTTCGAGGCCTAAGCTGTGAGCTCTGAGCTACAGAGCTGTCTGTCCTCAGAAGACCCCTTTCAGATCAAGGGCGAGGGATCAGACCACTAAGCCAAGAAGGACACTGACATCGTGAGGACAACCAGAGCGTTGCGCCAGAGAAGTGCGTCATTGAGAAGCCTAAACGACCCACGCGGAGCTTCCCACCTGAGACCTCCAACACGTAATTACATCATTATATTCTGACCCATAAGAGTGGCAGTTCGGGGCAAGGCTAGGTTTAAATAAGCATGGCTGACAAATGAACCCAAATGTACATTTCTCTCGTGTACTTTCTTTGTTTCTCTCTCTTTTAAATCCCCATTTTGGGTAACACGTGCCATAGTGTGTTGGCCCATTATACCCATTATAAGTCCTAATCAATAGCTAGACTGTGTTTTGTGTATGTGTATTTTTATCATAATTTTAGCATGCTAGTAAATAAATAATCAACTAAGATTGGTGTGGTAAACTCATTGGTGTAGCCCGGGTTCGTGCAGATTCCCGGATTATGCAACGTTCAGACATGAGACAAGAGGTTGATTAATTTAGTGACTGTTGTAAAATCGATATTCTGATATCCTTTGAGTTAATTTGGGAAATAGAAACTCAATCAAAATAGTTTTCCCATGGTGCCCCAGGTTAATGAGTTAATAATTGCTTGATTCATTGCTTAATTCATTTAATCACGCAATTATAAACCATTAATCATTCGATGAGCAACAGTCGTCACATTAACTAATACAACGTCACGACACGGCTATACACAGACAAGTTATATTTGCATGATTAACTCATCATTACCGTTTTGTTTCATTCATGTGACCGACCAATACTGGTTCGTAACATGTGGCATACCAATACCTCACAAGGCTTCTTCTCTCTAAGCTGAGATCTTGAAACTGAGATATCTTTCATTTTCAAAACCAGGTCTAGTCGTCATGCCTAATTGCAGATACTGATAAGTGAGGATTCATTCAATCAGTCACTTGCATGAACACAGTAATTGGTTATTAGAACAGCACATAAATAGAACACAGAACACACTTCATTTCAAGCCCTTCATTCTCAGTTGTACAATCCAATTAGTATGGTAATACTATAATCATAATAAAGGTTATACTTCCATTAATGGGAGTGAGTATCAAAAATACACACACATACACAAGGGATCTGTAGATTCAGAATAAATCTCTGTGTTAACCATTATTTCCATATGTTACCACAATCAGGTTGGATTAACCCATGTTTTTCACTGTCCCTGGGACAACTTCGTCAAAACATAAAACCCTGTTCTTTAACAATTCTTGTTAAATGACAGCAACCTTCAATCATTACTCATCATCCGTATCTACAGGGGGAAATGGGAGCTCATCCAGAGTTGGCAGCTCATTAGTTTCACCATCCTCTGGAGGAGCAGAAAACAGGATAGCTGCAGAAATCTTATCAGCCAGAGAGGCACAGATCGCCTTATAACATGTTAATAACATTTCACAGGGATGAGAGAGAACACATGTTATAACAGTTTCACACAAATCTTGATAAGAATGAGATTGGGGAAAGGTTAGCCCAAGCTACAATCTAGTGGCTCTCCTCACATTTTAGGTTACAGCTCTGTCTCTCGAAGCCTCGCCTTTCCAAATCATTGATATATTAGAAAAATAATTCAACCTAAATGTTGAATTACAGTCCTTAGTGCTTCAAGTTGGTTCACTTTAATTTAAGACCCTCGCACTGGCAGAAAATACATTGAACTTATTTTTTAGGCATGAACTTTTCTCATCATGGCCTCCATTAGTGGTAATGACAGGATGGTGTCTCAATGCATTCTTATTGTAACAATATGTGCTGAGAGTCAAGAAGCAAGTTCAGGGAGTGAGTGTTTTAATAAAATAAACATAATCCAAAACAAGAAAAACTAACAGCACACAGACATGAAACTGAAACAGAAACAATGACGCCTAGCGAAGGAACCAAAGGGAGTGACATATATAGGGAAGGTTATCAGGGAAGTGATGGAGTCCAGGTGAGTCTGACAATGCGCAGGTGCGCGTAACGATGGTGACAGGTGTGCGCCATAACGAGCAGCCTATGATCACTCGGCTACACATGCCAATATGCCTTGTCCATTGCTGTTTTGGTTAGTGATTATTGTCTTATTTCACTGTAGACACTCCAGCCCTGCTCACCTGGTTTAAATTGTATCTCTAGAGACAAAACCTCTCTCATCGTCACTCAATGCCTAGGTTTACCTCCACTGTATTCACATCCTACCGTTGTCACGTTCTGACCAGTAAAGGGGTTATTTGTTATTGTAGTTTGGTCAGGACGTGGCAGGGGGGTATTTGTTTTATGTGGTTCGGGGTTTGTTAGTATATGTGTTTATGTAGAGGGGTGTTTGGTTAGAGTATTCTGGGTGTTTTTGGGTTATGTTCTTTCTTTCGTATTTCTATGCTCTGTCTATGTTGTGTATTTCTTTGCTGGCCTTGTATGGCTCTCAATCAGGAACAGCTGTACATCGTTGTTGCTGATTGAGAGTCATACTTAGCCTCTCTGGGCTAGGTGGGACATTTGCGTCCCACCCTAGTCAACAGCCAGTGGAATCCCGTGGCGCGATATTCAAATACCTTAGAAATGCTATTACTTCCATTTCTCAAACATATGACTATTTTACACCATTTTAAAGACAAGACTCTCGTTAATCTAACCACACTGTCCGATTTCAAAAAGGCTTTACAACGAAAGCAAAACATTAGATTATGTCAGCAGAGTACCCAGCCAGAAATAATCAGACACCCATTTTTCAAGCTAGCATATAATGTCACAAAAACCAAAACCACAGCTAAATGCAGCACTAACTTTTGATGATCTTCATCAGATGACACTCCTAGGACATTATGTTATACAATACATGCATGTTTTGTTCAATCAAGTTCATATTTATATAAAAAAACTGCTTTTTACATTAGCATGTGACGTTCAGAACTAGCATTCCCACCGAACACTTCCGGTGAATTTACTAAATTACTCACAATAAACGTTCACAAAAAGCATAACAATTATTTTAAGAATTATAGATACAGAACTCCTTTATGCAATCGCGGTGCACGATTTTAAAATAGCTTTTCGGTGAAAGCACATTTTGCAATATTCTGAGTAGATAGCCCGGCCATCACAGGCTAGCTATTTTGACACCCACCAAGTTTGGTACTCACCAAACTCAGATTTACTATAAGAAAAATTGGATTACCTTTGCTGTTTTTCGTCAGAATGCATTCCCAGGACTTCTACTTCAACAACAAATGTTGGTTTGGTTCCAAATAATCCATAGTTATATCCAAATAGCGGCGTTTTGTTCGTGCGTTCCAGACACTATCCGAAGGGTGACGCACCGGCGCATATCGTGACAAAAAATGTCAAAATATTCCATTACCGTACTTCGAAGCATGTCAAACGCTGTTTAAAATCAATTTTTATGTGGTTTTTCTCGTAAAAAAGCGATAATATTCCGACCGGGAGTCGTTGTTTTCGTTCAAAGACTGAAAAAGTAACATGGACTCTTCACGTACATGCGCGCACCCGTCTCATTGTTCTCAGATCGACCACTTACCAAATGCGCTACTGTTTTTCAGTCAGTAACTGCAGAGTGATCATTAAACATTCTGGCGCCTTCTGAGAGCCTATGGGAGCCTTAGAAAGTGTCACGTTACAGCAGAGATCCTCTGTTTTGGAAAGAGATGACAAAGAAGGCCAAGAAATGGTCAGAGAGGGCACTTCCTGTTTGGAATCTTCTCAGGTTTTGGCCTGCCATATGAGTTCTGTTATACTCACAGACACCATTCAAACAGTTTTGGAAACTTTAGGGTATTTTCTATCAAAATCAAATAATTATATGCATATTCTAGTTACTGGGCAGGCGTAGTAACCAGATTAAATCGGGTACATTTTTTATCCGGCCGTGAAAATACTGCCCCCTATCCCCAACAGGTTAGGTAGCCTGTTTTCACCTGTCCCTTTGTGGGAAGTTGTGGTTGCATAGCTGTTTGTTTTAGCCTGCAATCCTGTTCGTTCGATCGTTTTCTTGTTTTGTTTTGTTTGTGTTCAATAAAAGTCATTATGAGCACTCAACCCGCTGCGCCTTGGTCCACTACGTATGACGACCGTTACAACCCTTGTCTGTACATTATGCCTTGAATCTATTCTTCCGTGCCCAGAAACCTGCTCCTTTTACTCTCTGTTCCGAACGCCCTGGACGACCAGTTCTTATAGCCTTTAGCCGTACACCTTATCCTACTCCACCTCTGTTCCTTTGGTGATGTAGAGTTTAACCCAGGCCCTGCAATGCCTAGCTCCACTCCTATTCCGCCAGGCGCTCTCATTAGTTGACTTCTGTAACCGTAAAAGCCATGGTTTTATGCATGTTAACATTAGAAGCCTCCTCCCTAAGTTTGTTTTATTCACTGCTTTAGCACATTCTGCCAACCCGGATGTCCTAGCCGTGTTGGAATCCTGGCTTAGGAAGGCCACCAAAAATCCTGAAATGTCTATCCCTAACTATAACATTTTCCGACAAGATAGAACTGCCAAAGGGGGCGGAGTTGCAATCTACTGCAGAGAGCCTGCAGAGTTCTGTCATACTATCCAGGTCTGTGCCCAAACAATTCGAGCTTCTACTTTTAAAAATTCACCTTTGCAGAAACAAGTCTCTCACCCTTAGCGCTTGTTTTAGACCACCTTCAGGCCCCAGCTGTGCCCTGGACACCATATGTGAATTGATTGCCCCCATCTATCTTCAGAGCTCATACTGTTAGGTAACCTAAACTGGGAAATGCTTAACTTCTTTGGGATAGGGGGCAGTATTTTCACGGCCGGATAAAAAACATACCCGATTTAATCTGGTTACTACTCCTGCCCAGAAACTAGAATATGCATATCATTAGTAGATTTGGATAGAAAACACTCTAAAGTTTCTAAAACTGTTTGAATGGTGTCTGTGAGTATAACAGAAGTCATATGGCAGGCCAAAACCTGAGAAGATTCCATACAGGAAGTGCCCTGTCTGACAGTTTGTTGTCCTTCTGTTGCGTCTCTATCGAAAATACAGCATCTGTGCTGTAACATTACATTTTCTAAGGCTTCCATTGGCTCTCTAAAGCCGCCAGAAGGTGGAATGGGGTGTCTGCTGTCTCTGGGAGAAGAACAGCAGCATAATTTGTGAGTGGTCAGCCTGGGGACAGTGACACTGGAGATGCGCGGTCACGAGACTACTCCATTTTTTTCTTTCAGCCTTTGAATGAATACAACTTTGCCCGGTTGGAATATTATCGCTATTTTACGAGAAAAATAGCATAAAAATTGATTTTAAACAGCGTTTGACACGCTTCTAAGTACGGTAATGGAATTTTTAGAATTTCTTTTGTCACGAAATCCTTCGGATAGTGACCTGAACGCACGAACAAAACGGAGCTATTTGAATATAACTATGGATTATTTGGAACCAAAACAACATTTGTTGTTGAAGTAGAAGTCCTGGGAGTACATTCTGACAAAGAACAGCAAAGGTAATCCAATTTTTCTATTAATAATTGTGAGTTTAGGTTGTCCCAAACTTGGTGGGTGTCAAAATAGCTAGCCGTGAAGGCCTAGATATGTACTCAGAATATTGCAAAATGTGCTTTCGCCGAAAAGCTATTTTAAAATCTGACACCGCGATTGCATAAAGGACTTCTGTATCTATAATTCTTAAAATAATTGTTATGTATTTTGTGAACGTTTTTCGTGAGTAATTTAGTAAATTCACCGGAGGTTTTCGGTGGGTATGCTTGTTCTGAACATCACATGCTAATGTAAAAAGCTGTTTTTTGATATAAATATGAACTTGATTGAACAAAACATGCATATATTGTATAACATAATGTCCTAGGAGTGTCATCTGATGAAGATCATCAAAGGTTAGTGCTGCATTTAGCTGTGGTTTGGGTTTATGTGACATATATGCTTGCTTTGAAAATGGCTGTGTGATTATTTTTGGCAGGGTACTCTCCTAATATAATCTAATGTTTTGCTTTCGCTGTAAAGCTTTTTTGAAATCGGACAACGTGGTTAGATTAATGAGTCTTATCTTTAAAATGGTGTAAAATAGTTGATTGTTTGAGAAAATTGAATTGTGGTATTTTAGTTGGTTTTGTATTTCGCGCCGTGCGATGCCATTGGCTGTTGGCTAGGGTTTCCGCAGGCGGAACGGGGTTCCGCTAGCGGAACATCTGTCCTCAACAGGTTAACACCCCGGCCGTCCTACAATCTAAGCTAGATCCCCTCAATCTTACACAAATTATCAAGGAACCCACCATGTACAACCCTAAATCCGTAACCATGGGCACCCTCATAGATATCATTCTGACCAACTTGCCAACTGCACTGAGGATAGGAAACATTGTCACCACCGATAAATCTATTGATAATTTCAATAAGCACTTTGCTACGGCAGTCCATGCTTTTCACCTGGCTACCCCTCCCCCGGCCAACATCTCAACACCCCCTGTAGCAACTTACCCAACCCCCCCCCTGCTTCTCCCAAATCCAGACAGCCGATGTTCTGAAAGAAAAAAAAAATCTGGATCCCTACAAATCAGCTGGGCTAGACAATCTGGACCCTCTCTGTCATGTCCTGACCAATATTTAGGTATTAGTTGTATTATATTTGGTCAGGACGTGGCAGAGGTATATTTGTTTTGTATTATGGGGTTTTTGTGTGTGGTGTAGTGGGGTGTGTTAGTGGTTGGTATAGGTTCTAGGGTTGTTTTTCTATGTATAGTTAATTGGGGTTGGACTCCCAATTGAAGGCAGGTGTGTTGAGTTGCCTTTGATTGGGAGTCCTATATAGTAGGGTGTGTTTGTCTTTGTGTTTCGTGGGTAGTTGTTTTTTGCACTGCGTTTATTTATGCCTGTAAAACTGTCACTAGTCTTATTTCGTTTTCTTGTTTTTCCTCCGTGTTCACATTAATTTAATAAATTAAGATGATGAGCACTAACTCCTCTGCGTATTGGTTCACGTTCTCCGACGATGATTTCGCTATATCGTCTGACGATGAAGAAATCTGTGACACTCTCTTTCTAAAATGATCCGCTAAAATTGTTGCAACCTCTATTACTAGCCTGTTCAATCTCTCTTTTGTATCGTCTGAGATCCCCAAAGATTGGAAAGCTGCCGCAGTCATCCCCCTCTTCAAAGGGGGAGACACTCTAAACCCAAACTGTTATAGACCTATATTTATCCTGCCCTGCCTTTCTAAAATCTTCGAAAGTCAAGTTAACAAACAGATCACCAACCATTTCGAATCCCACCGTACCTTCTCCACTATGCAATCTGGTTTCCGAGCTGGTCATGGGTGCACCTCAGCCACGCTCAAGATCCTAAACAATATCATAACCGCCATCGATAAAAGACAGTACTGTGCAGCCATCTTCATCGACCTGGCCAAGGCTTTCGACTCTGTCAATCACTGCAGTCTTATCGGCAGACTCAATAGCCTTGGCTTCTCAAATGATTGCCTCACCTGGTTCACCAACTACTTCTCAGATAGAGTTCAGTGTGACAAAACGAAGGGCCTGTTGTCCGGACCTTTGGCAATCTCTATGGGGGTGCCACAGGGTTAAATTCTCGGGCCGACTCTTTTCTCTGTGTATATCAATGATGTCGCTCTTGCTGCTGGTGATTCTCTGATCTACCTCTACGCAGATGACACCATTCTGTATACATCTGGCCCTTCTTTGGACACTGTGCTAACAAACCTCCAAACAAGCTTCAATGCCATACAACACTCCTTCTGAGGCCTCCAACTGCTTTTAAATGCAAGTAAAACTTAGTGCATACTCTTCAACCGATTGCTGACCACACCCGCCCGCCCGACTAGCAACACTACTCTGAACAGTTCTAACTTAGAATATGTGGACAACTACAATACCTAGGTGTCTGGGTAGACTGTAAACTCTCCTGCCAGACTCACATTAAGCATCTCCAATCCAAAATTAAATCTAGAATTGGCTTCCTATTTCGCAACAAAGCCCCCTTCAGTCATGCTGCCAAACATACCCTCGTAAAACTGACTATCCTACCGATCCTTGACTTCAGCGATGTAATTTACAAAATAGCCCCCAACACTCTACTCAGCAAACTGGATGTAGTCTATCACAGTGCCATCCATTTTGTCAACAAAGCCCCATATACTACCCACCACTGCGACCTGTATGCTCTCATTGTCTGGGCCTCGCTACATATTTGTCGCCAAACCCACTGGCTCCAGGTCATCTATAAGTCTATACTAGGTAATGCCCCGCCTTATCTCAGCTCACTGGTCACCATAGCAACACCCACCCGTAGCACTCGCTCCAGCAGGTATATTTCACTGGTCATCCCCAAAGCCAACACTTCCTTTGGCTGCCTTTCCTTCCAGTTCTCTACTGCCAATGACTGGAACGAATTGCAAAAATCACTTAAGCTGGAGTCTTATATCTTCCACTCTAACTTTAAGCATCAGCTGTCAGAGCAGCTTACCAATCACTGTACCTGTACACAGCCAGTCTGGATATAGCACACCCAACTACCTCACCCCCAAATTATTACTTACCCTCTTGCTCTTTTGCACCCCAGTATCTCTACTTGCACACCACCATCTGCACATCCATCACTCCAGTGTTAAAGCTAAATTGTAATTATTTCTCCTCTATGGCCTATTTATTTGCTACTTCCCTACTCTTCTACATTTGCACACACTGTACATAGATTTTTTATATTGTGTTATTGACTGTACGTTTGTTTTTGTGTAACTCTGTGTTTAATTTTGTCGCACTGCTTTGCTTTATCTTGACCAGGTCGCAGTTGTAAATGAGAACTTGTTCTCAACTGGCCTACCTGGTTAAATAAAGGTGAAATAAAACACAATAAAAATCATTAAGTTTGCCGACGACACAACAGTGGTAGGCCTGATCACCGACAACGATGAGACAGCCTATAGGAAGGAGGTCAGAGATCTGGCAGTGTGGTGCCAGGATAAAAACCTCTCCCTCAATGTGATCAAGACAAAGGAGATAATTGTAAACTACAGGAAAAGGAGGACCGAGCACGCCCCCAGTCTCACAGTAAAAGTGGTGAAGGACCATAGTGAAAGCTTAATTTGAGAGGTCCCTTCACATCTGGATCTGGGTGCTTTTAACTGCTCTCCTAAGGCCTCAGAAAGGCTTTCAAAGGGAGAGATCATTGATAAACCTGTAAAAAAAACTTGGTAGCGGATAGAAAGAAAATATAAAATTGGGTTTATTGCATCTTGGGTGGTTAGTCTTAATAAACCCATGCTTATACAGAATTATACTTCAGACACATTTATACTTCAGACACATCAAATGATACGGTGTCCTGTAAAGCTGATTTGGGCACCTTCTAAAGTAAACAACTCTCTTGTAATCTTATTTTTTTTTACCTGTTTCATTGATATACAATTCTGTACAACTGTCCCTAATTTCCCCACTGTGTCTCTCACAGCCTTGCACATCCAAGTACAGTGCACTTTATCTAGAATGGAAAAAGATTATATTCACATTCATCACATGCACTTACGTACATTAGCATTGTAGCATGACAAATGTATTGTAGCGAATGCAGGGGATAGCCTGACTGGGATTCAAACCTAGATAGCAAATTTCCAGTGCAGTAAAAAACAGGATTTTCCTGTATTTTATGTATGTATGTATGTAATGTGTGTGTGTGTGTGTGTGTGTGTGTGTGTGTGTGTGTGTGTGTGTGTGTGTGTGTCCATACGTACGTACATACGTACCTACGTACATACAGTACCTGTCACGTCCTGGCCAGTATAAGGTTAATTGGTATTGTAGTTTGGTCAGGACGTGGCAGAGGGTATTCGTTTTATGTGGTTCGGGGTGGTGTGTTTGTTGAAGGGGCATTTGATTTAAGTATTCCGGGGTTTTTGGGCACTGTTTGGTTTTCATGTATTCTATGTTTAGTCTAGTGTGTCTGTTTCTATGTTTGGTTAATTGGGGTTGGGACTCTCAGTTGAAGGCAGGTGTTGTCTATCTGCCTTTGATTGAGAGTCCCATATATTAGGGTGTGTTTATTATTTGTGGGAGATTGTTCTGTGTTAGCCTTGTGCCTTGCAGACTGTCAGTAGATCGTTCGTTCTCTTGTTTGTTGTTTTTGTGTTCGTTTTGATTTAATTCAATGTTCAAAATGAACAACCGCATGCCTGCTGCGTTTTGGTCCTCCTTCACCGACGATAACCGTGACAGTACCAATCAAAAGTTTGGACACACCTACTCTTTCAAGGTGTTTTCTTTATTTTTTACTATTTTCTACATTGTACAATAATAGTGAAGACATCAACACTCTGAAATAACACATATGGAATCATGTAACCAAAAAAGTGTTAAACAAATAAAAATATATTTGAGATTCTTCAAAGTAGCCACCCTTTGTCAAGTGTGCAAAGCTGTCATCAAGGCATTCTCTCAACCAGCTTCATGAGGTAGTCACCTGGAATGCATTTCAATGAACAGGTGTGCCTTGTTAAAAGTTCATTTGTGGAATTTCTTTCCTTCCCAGTGCGCCATATTATGTCAAGAACAGCTCAAATAAGCAAAGAGAAATGGCGGTCCATCATTACTTTAAGACATGAAGGTCAGTCAATGCGGAAAATTTCAAGAACTTTGAACGTTTCTTCAAGTGCAGTCGCAAAAACCATCAAGCGCTATGATGAAACTGGCTCTCATGAGGTTTGAGATTTGAAATTGTGTCTCATTATGGTAAACGGCGAAATAAGTATAGCCAGTTAATTGTAATGGCTTAGCAGATAATACAATAACAATACTTACCTGGCTCAAAGAGATTGAATACAATATCTATTGTTTACAGGAAATTCAAAAGGGGTTATATTAATTAACAGTAATTTTGATCCGAATGTGTAAATTGTCCAAACAGATCTGCAAGGTAGATGGATGATTTTAAATATGTTATTGGACCATAAACATATGGCTCATTAACCTTTACGGACCAAATAATGATGATCCACGCTTTGAAAATATATATAATAAATTATCAACCCTGCAAGCAATATAATACTCTATTATTATGGTGGGAGATTATAATATGGTTTTAAATACCTCAATGGACTGTAAAGGAAGTCACACTACAAACTTTCACCCTCATGTTCTTAAGGAAATCATTAATGTCATGGATATATTGGAACTTGTGGATATATGGAGGCTTAAATATACTGAACTAGTGAGATATACATGGTGCAGGAACAATCAAGCTAGTCGACTTCTTTCTTATGTCATTCTCGTTGGCAGCAAAAGTTTAAAAAAAGTGTTGATAGGAGACAGAATGTAGTCGGACCATCAGATAATTGGCATATACATTACTCTACCTGAATTTCCACGTGGGCGAGGATATTGGAAATGTAATCAAAGCCTATTGGATGATAACTTGTTTTCACTAGGACAGAGGAATGCATAACTGAATTTTTGCGACGTAACATTAGGTACAGCAAATCCCCTTATTGTATGGGACACTTAAATGTGCCTTTAGAGGCCATGCAATTCAGTACTCATCTGTAAAACAAAAGCAGTTTAGGTCAAAAGAACATACTAACAAAGGAAATAGACAGACTAAAAGGCTCAGAATAAGTTGGATGAAAAACAAAAAGTCATGGATGAACTTATTCAAGAAAGATCAAGTGTAACAAACTGGATGGAATATGGGGAATAATGTACAAAATCATTTTTTAATCTTCAACAGAAAGAATTTACTGAAACTTGTTACAAACGACAGTCACCCATGATTCACCAAATGATATTTTGATAGAGGAAGTAAAGTAATTTAAGCATATGTTTTGGTTTCAGTCTACTCCATCTCCTCTAACCAAAGCTAATGGCATATACATGGATTTTTATCTATTAATAAATGTTAACTTAACAGCCGTACAGAAAGACTCATGTGAAGGCGAAATTGCCGAGGATCTTCTTGATGCAATTAAAGCCTTTATGTCCAGGAAAACTCTTGGGCTGGTTGGCATTCCAATGGAGGTATATCAAAAAAAAATTGATATATTTAGAGGAACGTTATTAGCATGTTTTAATTAATTAGTATGTTTTCCTCTATGCAAATGGTAGATTATCAGACACAACAAGGTCTGATTTCTTTATTACTGAAACAGGATACAAGTGGGAAATATAAAGATCCAATCCATTAAAAATAAATAAAATTGAGGCCCCTAACACGAGTGTTGGGATGCAAAATGCATAGCGCATACAATTAAAAAAGGGATTGTCGGACATTATTCATTCTAATCAGACAGTTTTTTTTACATGGATGATACATTGGAGATAATATAAGGCAAGTACTGGAAACAATAGAACACTATGAAACATCTGGGAAATCAGGCCTGCTGACTTTGAAAAAAACGTTTGATAAATTACGACTGGAGTTTATATATAAATGCCTGGAACATTTTAATTGGAGAATCTCTTATGCATGTGTTTTATTAGTACATCATTTTTTTTACTTTTATCTTTGACCGTCGGGGTGGGGGGAGTAGATCAGCTTTTATATTGTAGATAGATTGTAGCTTCCATCAATGTAATTGTCTGCATCACTTCCAATCCCCCATATATTTTTTCTCTGAACAGGGGGAAAAAAATATCACAAATTTCACTGAGAATAAATTACATAGAATGAAGAAACAATATTCCGAGCCACAGCTCCATACTACTTGTCAGATATAGAGAACTGATACTGTAGACTCGTTGTTGGGATGGGATTGATGTGGGATGTGTGGGGTCTGTGGATGGCTTTTGACCACTTATTTGGACTCCTCATGTCTTACTCATTGTCAGAAAAGTTTAGTCTAAATTGGAAGTTAGGTACATTCATTATTTAATATTAGATGAATCTTATGAATTAAAATGGCCAATTTGTGTGCAATCAATTAGTTTAAATTCTCAAAGATCAAATTATACAGTTGAGGTCGGAAGTTTACATACACTTAGGTTGGAGTCATTAAAACTCATTTTCCAACCACTCCAGAAAAATCTTGTAAACAAACTCTAGTTTTGGCAAATCGTTTAGGACATCTACTTTGATCATGACACAAGTCATTTTTCCAACAATTGTTTACAGACAGATTATTTCACTTATAATTCACTGTATCACAATTCCAGTGAGTAAGAAGTTTACATACACTAAGTTGACTGTGCCTTTAAACAGCTTGGAATATTCCAGAAAATTATGTCATTGCTTTAGAAGCTTCTGATAGGCTAATTGACATATTTTGAGTCAATTGGAGGTGTACCTGTGGATGTATTTCAAGGCCTACCTTCCAACTCAGTGCCTCTTTGCTTGACATCATGGGAAAATGAAAGAAAATCAGCTAAGACCTCCACAAGTCTGGTTCATCGTTGGGAGCAATTTCCAAATGCCTGAAGGTACCACGTTCCTCTGTACAAAAAATAGTACGCAAGTTTAAACACCATGGGACCACGCAGCCGCCATAACGCTCAGGAAGGAGACGCGTTCTGTCTCCTAGAGATTAACGTACCTTGGTGCGAAAAGTGCAAATCAATCCCAGAACAACAGCAAAGGACCTTGTGAAGATGCTGGAGGAAACAGGTACACAAGTATCTATAGCCACAGTAAAAAGTCCTATATCGACATAACCTGAAAGGCCACTCAGCAAGGAAGAAGCCACTGCTCCAAAACCGCCATAAAAAAGCCAGACTACAGTTTGCAACTGCACATGAGGACAATGATCGTACTTTTTGGAGAAATGTCCTCTAGTCTGATGAAACAAAAATGGAACTGTTTTGCCATAATCACCATCGTTATGTTTGGAAGAAAAAGGGGGAGGCTTGCAAGCCGAAGAACACCATCCCAACTGTGAAACACGGGGGTGGCAGCATCATGTTGTGGGGGTGCTTTGCTGCAGGAGGGACTGGTGCACTTCAAAAAACAGATGGCATCATCAGGAGGAAAATTATGTGGATATATTGAAGCAACATCTCAAGACATCAATCAGGAAGTTAAAGCTTGGTTGCAAATGGGTCTTCCAAATGGACAATGACTCCAAGCATACTTCCAAAGTTGTGGCAAAATGGCTTAAGGACAACAAAGTCAAGGTATTGGAGTGGCCATCACAAAGCCCTGACCTCAATCCTATAGAAATTCTGTGGGCAGAACTGAAAAAGTTTGCGAGCAAGGAGGCCTACAACCCTGACTCAGTTACACCAGCTCTGTCAGGAGGAATGGGCCATAATTCACCCAACTTATTGTGGGAAGCTTGTGGAAGGCTACCCGAAATGTTTGACCCAAATTAAACAACTTAAAGGCAATGCTACCAAATACTAATTGAGTGTATGTAAACTTCTGACCCACTGGGAATGTGATGAAAGAAATAAAAGCTGAAATAAATAATTCTCTCTACTATTATTCTGACATTTCACATTCTTAAAATAAAGTGGTGATCCTAACTGATCTAAGACAGGGAATTTTTACTTGGATTAAATGTCAGGAATTGTTCAAAACTGAGTTGAAATGTATTTGGCTAAGGCATATGTAAACTTCCGACTTCAACTGCATTTTGCCCATTCTAACATTCAGTCGATGTCATATTCGTGTATGTAGGTGGCAGGGAAGTCAGGCGCAGGAGAAACCAAGTTGGTTAATATGGAGTATTTAATGAAAACAAACTCCAAAACCAAAGTACAAAATAAAATGGGTAAAGGATACCCGTCGCACACCGATACACAAACCCACGTAACATAACATACAAACAATCACCGACAAGGACATGAGGGGAAGCAGAGGGTTAAATACAGAAGTAATTAATGGGATTGGAAACAGGTGTGATGGAAGACAAGACAAAACCAATGGAAAATGAAAAACTGATCAATGATGGCTAGAAGACCGGTGACGTCGACCGCCGAGCACCACCCGTGCAAGGAGGGGCCTCGACTTCGGCAGAAGTCGTGACAGTCGAACAGTAACTGAATGCCTCTTTGCAGCACTGCATGCTTTATATTGCCTGCCACAGCCACCTGACTCGCTGTCTGTAGGAGCGAACCATTTTTGTATATATTTGTGTATATTTTGTTACTTTTATCCATTTTCTCTCCAATGTTGTGGTATCCATTTGGTAGTTAGTCTTGTCTCATCGCTGCAACGTACAGACTCGGGAGAGGCGAAGGTCGAGAGCCATGCATCCTCCGAAACACAACCCAACCAAGCCGCACTGCTTCTTGACATAATGCCCACTTAACCCGGAAGCCAGCCGCACCATTGTGTCGGAGGAAACACCGTGCACCTGGCGACTGTGTCAGCGTGCACTGCTCCCGGCCCGCCACAGGGGTCGCTAGTGCACGATGGGACAAGGACATCCCTGCCGGCCAAAATCTCCCCTAACCCGGATGACGCTGGGCCAATTGTGCGCCGCCCCATGGGTCTCCCGGTCGCGGCTGGCTGCAACAGAGCCTGGACTCGAACCCAGAATCTCTAGTGGCACAGCTAGCACTGCGATGCAGTGCCTAAGACCACTGCGCCACTTGGGAGGACCAAATTATATATTTCAACAAAATTGTGTTTCCGGAATGCTTATCTTATCTGTTTCTAACTACAGAAAGGATTTCAGAACAATCTGAGATGGTGGGTGTCATGGCTTGATGAAATTACATGGAATGACCCATACACGAATTAGACTTTACTTATTTCTGAGTACTGCCAAGACGTATGATACCTACAAATGGTCTAGTTACTTGGTACAGAAATTAAAGTAGGGAGGTTGGTCAGGGAGGATGAGGAGGAGTAATCCGTGACAGTCAAGCAACCAAAGGCTGCATGTTCGAGTCGCATTGGGGACAACTGTATCATTTTAGCTAACCATTCCTCTAACCCTTATTCTGAACTTAACCCAATTCACCTAACCTGCTACGTAAATGCACCTTGCATTTGTCCTTTTACTTCTCCTAGGTCCTCTACGACGCACATTTTTCCCATATTTCTCGTTTGTTGTTACGTGCAACAAGCAACCTGGTCTCAGATAAAGATGTGCAATACTATACGTCCTCCAGGATGTATGATAATTATGTCATTCCATTTGTATGCTATTGTATGACCAGGTAAGACATATGGTACGATACGTCCTCTAATTCGTATCCTATTGTAAAACCGCTATTCCATTCATAATGTAACCTAACATAACATATCATACTAAATGGAGTGTTACAGATTTACATACAGAATAATATGAATTGCCCGAGACCACGTTGAATGGACTCCACATAAAAAAGTGAGATATGCGAGAAAGCAAACCAACGGCTAAGGAAGACATCTATTATCTAATCAAGTGTTGAAAAAAATATTATATAAGTGCTCCCGATTACGCTTCATTGAGTGCACATCCAAGAAACGGAGGCAAATTACAGTAAATCTAGCTGTGCGCTAAGGATGAAAGGTGCAATTATGTTGAAAAGACTTGGTGAATCTTAATAAGGTTGGAAAGCTCAGCTGAATACTCACAGAACAAAAGATGTACACCTGACCTGAGATGTTAATAAAATAAAACATATGTCAAGCAAACTGATCTCAAAAATGAAAAGCAGATAACTGTAATGCAATTCCCTATTCAACATCCGTTTGGCATGAAGTGCATGGTTAGAAAGCAATATGATGGATAATGTATCAGAGTAATATTTGATAAGGGTAATCGTTGAAAAAAAGAGATGAGAAATAGAAAGACTCATAGCAAGAATAAAGAACACAGATATAGAGATATAATGTTAAAGATGGTCAGAATGATCATATATGTGTACGTCCAGTCCATGTTACTAATGAATAAAATAGAGGTGAAGGATCCGAATGAAAAGCAGAGGCCTCATAAAGTATGATTATAAAGGTGGTGAGACTGAAAAAGACGGAGCAGGCTTTGACCTTTGTCAAGGGAAAAAGGCATTAGAGAAAAGAACGAGTTGAATCTGATACCAATCTATAATTGAAATGCAAGTCTCCCTATCTCGCAGCAGCTGAGTTGGGGAAAGAAAAGGAGTGCATGGAATAAAAAATTAAAATATGCGCCGATGATGCCCATGGGGAAATGGCTTTAGCCTATACAGAGGGAGAGCAGCAGCATGATCAAGCCTTAAAGCCACAAAAATACAGGTTGTTTCTATGCTTCAGTACTATAGATATTCTATTGAATACATGTACATCAGTGGAGACTGGTGTATTGAGGAAGATGATGGCTATCCTTTTTTCTTCTACTATGTGAGAATTCAAATTTCACTAGCAGTACATTCTCAGCTGGGTATTTTCAGACAGGTTTGTGGCTATTGCCACCTGTAATCTGTAAATCAATGTGCACATTTACTCTGTAGTAGCAACGGCTATCGAAACAAGTTAAAAATCCTGCTAGTGAACATCCAATTACAATGAAAGCACTAATCTGTTCATACTCAGGCTCACAACCTGTGTAGTAGTGGGAGTCTGGGAGAGCAGATGGCCTGACAAGCAAATTTTTTCCTCTGGGGCCAAAACGATGTCCTAGAAATAATGCACATGGAAACGGTGTAAACATATTGTGTTCACTCATGCTTTCATCTGCTAATCGGGTGCATGGAACATTCCCATCTGTGTCCGTTTTCATGGTCCGGTAGAGTCCACAATGACTACTTGGTCATGACTACTTACATTCCTGGTGTCTATCTGGATTTAAATGACAGGCAATGTGGCTACCGCCACTATCTTTCAGGCATGTTAACAGACAGCTTTCTGCCTAATTAATGAGACTTAGGCAGATAAAGACCACCATAGTCAGCTGGCATTTGCTTGATAAGAATCCCCAGCGCAATTGTACTTACTAAAAAAAGTTACAATCTGGGAATGAGGTTTTCAGCAAAGTGGCAGCCCTGACACTTGTTTTGGTATGCAGCTGGGGGATTGGGCCATTGAGCAGATTACTATGTAGCCTACCAGACCGCACCATTTATGGGCTTAAGTTGTAAACAGAAAGGGATTGTTGTATGTATGCTATAGTAGAGATTTATTTGAAAAGTAACAGTACTGATGGAAATCATTCTAACCATAACCGGTAGAACATTTGAATATGTTGGGGAAATATGAATACGTTTATGCATAGATCAACACATTATTGTAAAATACAGTGCATTCGGAAAGTACTCAGACACGACTTTTTTCACATTTAGTTACGTTACAGGCTTATTCTAAAATGTATTAAATAGTACCCCCCATCAAACTACACACATTACCACAAAATGACAAAGCAAAAACAGGTTTAGATGTTTTTGAACATTTATAAAAAATATATCACATTTACGTAAGCATTCAGACCCTTTACTCAGTACTTTGATGAAGCACCTTTGGCAGCGACTACAGTCTTGAGTCTTCTTGGGTATGACGCTACAAGCTTGGCACACCTGTATTTGGGGAGTTTCTCCCATTCTTCTCTGCAGATCCTCTCAAGCTATGTCAGGTTGGATGGGGGCTTTGCTGCACAACTATTTTCAGGTCTCTCCAGAGATGTTCAAGCGCGGGCTCTGGCTGGGCCACTCAAGAACATTCAGAGACTTGTCCCGAAGCCACTCCTGCATTGTGTTGGCTGTGTGCCGTAGGGTCGTTGTCCTGTTGAAAGGTGAACCTTTGTGCCAGTCTGAGGTCCTGAGCGCTCTGGAGCAGGTTTTCTTCAAGGATCTCTCTGTACTTTGCTCCGTTCATCTTTCTCAACACTGGAACTCTGTTAAAGTGACCATCGGGTTCTTGGCCACTTCCCTGACCAAGGCCTTCTCCCAAAATTAATCAGTTTGGCCGGGCAGCCAGCTCTTGGAAGAGTCTTGGAGCGACTGTGTTCTTGGGGACCTTCAATGCTGCAGACATTTTTTGGTACCCTTTTCCAGATCTGTGCTTCAACACAATCCTGTCTTGTAGCTCTACAGACAATTCCTTCAACCTCATGGCTTGGTTTTTGCTCTGACATGCACTGTCAACTGTGGGACCTGATATAGACAGGTGTGTGCCTTTCCAAATCATGTCCAATCACAGGAGGACTACAATCAAGTTGCAGAAACCTCTCAAGGATGATCAATGAGTATATGATGAACCTCAGCTCAATTTCGAGTCTCATAGCAAAGGGTCTGAATAATTATGTAAAAACTTTTTTTGCTTTGTCATCATGGGGTATTGTGTGTAAATTGATTGAGGAAACCTTTTAATTCAAAACATTTTAGAATAAGGCTGTAATGTTACAAGATGTGGTAAAAGTGAAGGGGTCTGAATACTTTCCGAATGCACTGTATGTAGCAGCCCAGCAAATTAATATATATCAAATTCTGTCTAGACTTCCTTCCACACTTTATCACTCCCTCTTTCAAATTAAGTCAACGTTACGTGCAAAAGTACAGTGAAATGCCTTTCTCACAAGCTCTAAAACCAGCAATTAATTAATCAATTACAATGTAATACAAAAAAAACACAAGGTAGAGCAAAAACACACAATAAATAAAAACACAAGAAAACAAGAGAAAGTAAACACACAATCCTGTCTCTTTCAAACACCATATCCCGGTAAGTTCCAATGCCATATTTACAATCTGCAGGGATACTGGAGTGAGAAGTAGATACAGTTAAAGTCGGAAGTTTACATACACTTAGGTTGGAGTCATTAAAACTCGATTTAAAACCACTCCACAAATTTCTTGTTCACAAACTATAGTTTTGGCAAGTCTGTTAGGACATCTACTTTGTGCATGACACAAGTAATTTTTCCAACAATTGTTTACAGACAGATTATTTCACTTATAATTCACTGTATCACAACTCCAGTGGGTCAGAAGTTTACATACAATAACTTGACTGTGCCTTTAAACAGCTTGGAAAATTCCAGAAAATTGTCATGGCTTTAGAAGCTTCTGATAGGCTAATTGACATCATTTGAGTCATTTGGAGGTGTACCTGTGGATGTATTTCAAGGCCTACCTTCAAACTCAGTGCCTCTTTGCTTGACATCATGGGAAAATCAAAAGAAATCAGCCAAGACCTCAGAAAAAAATGGTAGACTTCCACAAGTCTGGTTCATCCTTGGAAGCAATTTCCAAATTCCTCAAGCTACCACGTTCATCTGTACAAACAATAGTACGCAAGTATAAACACCATGGGACCACGCAGCTGTCATACCGCTCAGGAAGGAGATGCGTTCTGTCTCCTAGAGATGAACGTACTTTGGTGCGAAAAGTGCAAATCAATCCCAGAACAACAGCAAAGGACCTTGTGAAGATGCTGGAGGAAACAGGTACAAAAGTATATATATCCACAGTAAAATGGCCGCTCAAAAAGGCCGCTCAAAAAGGAATAATCCAATGCTCCAAAACCGCCATTAAAAGGCCAGACTACAGTTTGCAACTGCACATTGGGACAAAGATGGTACTTTTTGTGGAAATGTCCTCTTGTCTGATGAAACAAAAATAGAACCGTTTTGCCATCATGACCACCGTTATGTTTGGAGGAAAAAGGGGGAGGCTTGCAGGCCGAAGAACACCATCCCAACCATGAAGCATGAGGGTGGCAGCGTCATGTTGTGGGGGTGCTTTGCTGCAGAAGGGACTGGTGCACTTCACAAAATAGATGGCATCAGGAGGAAGGGAAATTATGTGGATTTATTGACGCAACATCTCAAGACATCAGTCAGGAAGTTAAAGCTTGGTCACAAATGGGTCTTCCAAATGGACAATGACCCCAAGCATACTTCCAAAGTTGTGGCAAAATGCCTTAAGGACAACAAAGTCAAAGTATTGGAGTGGCCATCACAAGGCCCTGACCTCAATCCTATAGAAAAAGTGTGTGCGAGCAAGGAGGCCTAGAAACCTGACTCATTTACACCAGCTCTGTCAGGAGGAATGGGCCAAAATGGGCCAACTTGTTGTAGAAAGCTACCCAAAACATTTGACCCAAGTGAAACCATTTAAAGGCAATGCTACCAAATACTAATTGAGTGTATGTAAACTTTTGACCCACTGGGAATGTGACGAAATAAATAAAAGCTGAAATAAATAATTCTCTCTACTATTATTCTGACATTTCACATTCTTAAAATGAAGTGGTGATCCTAACTGACCTAAGACAGGGAATTTTTACTAGGATTAAATGTCAGGAATTGTTCAAAACTGAGTTGAAATATATTTGGCTAAGGTGTATGTAAACTCCCGACTTCAACTGTATGTAAATGGATAAATTGCCATAGGCATCAGGGTATATGATAATCAGAGTAGCAGCAGTGTATATGATGATTGTATGTGAGTGGATGTGTGTAGAGTCAGTATAAATGTATGTGCATATGTTTGTGTGAGAAAATTATGAAGTGAGTGTTTGTGTGTGATGGCGTGTCAGTGTGCATAAGTGTGTAGGGCTCTGTGAGAGTGCATAGAGTCAAAGTTCATAAAATACAAAGGTAATTTGAATGAAAGCATATCCTAATATTTAAGGGAATTTGACAGTGAATCTTTTGTTGAAGACTGATTATGCTCCTGCTATTGTGCTCACTATCTATTACGCGCTGAAATTTGTGTGGTTGACAATTCTAAAGGACAACAATTGCAAATCAAATGAGAAATTGCGAATTGGGACTATTTGTTTCAAATGGAGAGTCAACTACCTATCTCTGAGCCTACCCCAAATGCTTATCTAAATAAAAGAATTGCAAGCCTTATTAGACAAATCCAATGCAGCACAATGCCAGGTAAACCCTGTAGGTTTGTTGTCTACACAAGATGGCCATATAATCTCATTCAACGCTAGTGAAAACACATTCACCTTGAGAATGTTGATGACCGGGGGCAGGAAAATGGAGTGAAGTTTACGGAGTGAGAGAACGGCAAGAAAGTCAAAAACCGGCCTCCGCCTGACGTCAGATGAAATCCATCATTTGGCCAGATGTGCTGGGAGTCCCACCACGTTTGTCTCTTGTCCCAGCATTGGATCTGCAGCACTGAAGAATGTCGCCGCATAAAACAACTTTGCTCTGTCATGCCTCTCGGTTCTTGTTTGTTGGCATTTCGCTTGGCAGAAAAAAACTTTCAAAATGAAATCTGCATGCAAATCGTATTATGCCAGGACAGTTCTAGGTTGCTCTCTGGAAATGTATAGCCAACTCAGGGCATGTTGAAGACGATGAGGCCATATATTGACATTTCCGTTTTACCATGGTCTTAAAGTCCAAAATCAAAATATGTCAGATGCTTTTAGACCCACAAAGTAGTCTGTTGTCATGAGGAATCCACATCCCACGCCATCAATTGTGTAGACGCAGCTATATGCCCAAAACGAGTGGAAAGGGATAAGCGCTGAATAAGATCTGGAAATGATATTGTGCTTATCTTTTCCATTCGTTTGGGGATGTGGCATATAGCTGAATCTACACAACAGATGGCCTGGGACGTGGACTTCTCAACATAAGACCATATTTGAGGTCTGAATACCTCTGATTTTGGAGCGTAGTGTCCCTTTAACTGACAATGCATCAGGGAATTATGTGTTCTTCTTGTTGGAACTTTGGCTAGCAGTTGCTTCAGGACTATGAATAGCATAAAAAATGAAGTAACAAGAATTCTAACCACCCAAACAGTAGACTGAAGACATATCAATGACCAAATGTAAGACATTAATATAGCTTAAGATAGGCCTAATGCACAGTACAGATTTGCGGACTGTTCGCAGTGTGCAGTATATGTGGGGCTTTAGATAAGAATGGGCTGTAATAGGGACCGACTAGGGGTTTTGACTCCCTATATGTCCCCGGCAAAGAGGATTAACTCCATAGAAGTAATTGAACGTGTGTGTGTGTGTGTGTGTGTGTGTGCGTGTGTGTGCGTGCGTGTGCGTGTGCGTGTGCGTGTGTGTGCGTGTGTGTGCGTGCATGTTCGGTCTCTGTGGAATACCAGCTACTGTATGAGAAAATCTTTAACACACTCAGCCAGCAAGAACCTTTGGGTTTTATCTAGGAGTACAACATGTCAAGAATAAATAAGTCTGCATTATGCTGGAATATGGAACATTTTTATATATTGCACACTCCTTGTTTGCAAAGTTTCACATATGTATTCTAGCTTATTGCCAATGTTTCTGTCTATTGACCTTCAGGCCAAAGACATTGGCAATCAATTTATTTGGTCTGAGAAACAGTGTGAAACTGCTGAACCATAACAGCATGTATAATGCATGGTAAGGTGCTGCAGTTTGGTTTAGGGATAAAGGTTAAAAGTGTATAATGCATGGTAAGGTGCTGCAGTTTGGTTTAGGGATAAAGGTTAAAAGTGTATAATGGCAGTGGAGGGATGGATAACTCAGTTTTGGAAAAATCTTTCTTGAATGCTTTTAAATGCTGAACTTTATGATTTAAGATTCTGGCTGTTTTTCTACTTACCCAGAGTCAGATTAACTTGTGGATTTTTATGTCTCTGCATGCAGTGTAAAGTAAACAGAATAGGCTGGTGGGAGGTGCTATAGGAGGATGGGCTCATTGCTATGGTTGGAATGGAACTAATGGAAAGGTATCAAACATATGGAAACCACATGTTTGACTCTCATTAATTTGTTTCCAGACTTTACAATGGCCCGTCCTCCTAACGAACTCCACCGGAAGGAAGTTGGAGGTAGTTTCACAAGCCAATGTCAACTAGCGTTTGCACAATGACTGGAAGTCTACAGGTACAGTAGCTAAAGCTAGCAGCTTAATAGCCAGAATCTCACAGTATCCTTGTAACATGGTGAGGTTGGACCCAGGTGCAGAGAAGACGAGGAATCGGCGGTTAAGGATGAACGTAATGCTTTACTGAGAAATCAAATCAAATCAAATGTATTTATATAGCCCTTCTTACATCAGCTGATATCTCAAAGTGCTGTACCCAGCCTAAAACCCCAAACAGCAAGCAATGCAGGTGTAGAAGTACCTGCATGGTAACGAACGGAACACAGGGAAAACAATAAACCACTAAGTCTCAAAAACTCACTCAGGAGACAAACATTCACGGCACACAATTCCAACTTATGCAAAGGACAACAGAAAACACACCTATTTTAACAGGATAATCATAATGAGTACATTGGACACACCTGAGTGTCTAATGTCTCTAGGATTGGTCTCTGCCGCCAACTGGTGACAGGTGGAACCATCACAGTCCTTTTAACATGGTCAATGCTTCCTATTTTTATTTTTATTTTTTTATATCACCTTTATTTAACCAGGTAGGCTAGTTCTCATTTATAACTGCGACCTGGCCAAGATAAAGCAAAGCAGTGCGACACAAACAATAACACAGAGTTACACATGGAATAAACAAGCTTACAGTCAATAACACAATAGAAGAAAAGAAAGTCTATATACAGTGTGTGCAAATGGTGTGAGGGGGTAAGGCAATGAATAGGCCATAGTTGCAAGTAATTATAATTTAGCAAATTAACACTGGAGTGATAGATGTGCAGATGATGATGTGCAAGTAGAAATACTGGTGTGCAAAAGAGCAGAAAAGTAAATAAAAACAATATGGGGATGAGGTAGGTAGATTGGATGGGCTGTTTACAGATGGGCTATGTACAGCTGCAGCGATTGGTTAGCTGCTCAGATAGTTGATGTTTAAAGTTAATGAGGGAAATATAAGTCTCCAGCTTCAGTGATTTTTGCAATTCGTTCCAGTCATTGGCAGCAGAGAACTGGAAGGAAAGGCGGCCAAAGCAGATGTTGGCTTTGGGGATGACCAGTGAGATATACCTGCTAGAACGCGTGCTACGGGTGGGTGTTGTTATCGTGACCAGTGAGCTGAGAAGTTTATGAGAAGTTCAAGTTTATTTGCAGTTTATGTCTTAGACATGATAGTCTCTCTTGTTTTTTTGAATATTCATAATGCGCAAACAATGTGCCTGCACTGTAAAACATGTGTTATATTTTAATATACTGTAATATACCATTATGTTACCTATGGGCCTGTGACATTTCCTTGTAATAGCATATGAAAAGTGTATCAAATCATATTTTGAACAACTGCATGCAGTTACAACACATGTTCAGGAGTCAGCCTATCTTTGAGCATAATAGCAGCTCTATGCTTATACTGTATTCAACAGGGGACAAATCTGCTTTGTTATCGCAGTGATGCTCTATCATTGCTCAGGAATGAAGGCTTGATTCCTTCATAAATGTCAATACAATGCCCTGTTGCAGAGTGGTCAATGAATTATGCAAGACCCCAGTAGGATGACACAGGCGGATCAGTTTCAGTTTCAGAGAAGAAGTGTGTACAGCAATGCCAACTTTTCCACCGACAGGAAGAAAAGATGAAAATATGAAAAGATGAAAATAAGATGAAAATAAACCTCAACCTCTTAACCAGTCAAGCATTTGTCAGCAGCAGCCGTAGCCTCAAACTCCTCAGATGTCACGCAACACTTTTGCTTCGTCACCCAATCCATTACCCCCCTGCATATTTATGCCCTCTAGCACAATTCACTTTCAAAAGTGTTATACTATCATGGTGCATTGAATGGGGGGGGGGGCGTAAGATACAGTATATAGATGTCAGATATGATGACCCCCCCCACTCTTCACCGGTAGGCTGTCATTGTAAATAATAATTTGTTCCTAACTGACTTGCCTGGTAAAATAATAATTAAAAAAACACCCCTACCCTCTGTATTATTGTCCAATGTGCAATCATTGGAAAACAAACTCTACGATTAAGACTATCCTACCAACAGGACATTAAAAACGGTAATATCTTATATTTCCCCGAGACGTGACGGATAATATAGAGAAGGCTGGTTTCTCTGTAAATCGGCAGGACAGAGCAGCTTTGTCTGGTAAGACGACGGGCGGGGGTGTGTGTCTATTTGTCAATAACTGCTGGTGCGCAATGTATAATATTAGAGGTTTCGAGGTATTGCTCGCCTGAGGTAGAATAACTCATGATAAGCTGTAGACCACACTATCTTGAGTTTTCGTCTATATTATTCGTAGCCATCTATTTACCACCACAAACCGATACTGGCACTAAGACCATACTCAACGAGCTGTATAAAGCCATAAGCAAACAAGAAAATGCTCATCCAGAAGAGGCGCCCCCTAGTGGCCGGGGACTTTAATGCAGGACAACTTAAATCAGTTTTACCTCATTTCTACCAGCATGTCATATGTGCAACCAGAGGAAAAAAACCTATAGACCACCTTTACTCCACACACACTGACACATACAATGCTCTCCCTCGTCCTCTATTTGGCAAATCTGACCATAATTCTATCCTCCTGATTCCTGCTTACAAGCAAAAACTAAAGCAGGAAGTACCAGTGACTCGCTCAATACGGAAGTGGTCAGATGATGCGGATGCTACGCTACAGGACTGTTTTGCTAGCACAGGCTGGAATATGTTCCGGGATTCATCCAGTTGCCTTGAGGAGTATACCTCCTCAGTCACCGGCTTCATCAATAAGTGCATCGACAACGTCGTCCCCATAGTGACCATACGTACATTTCCCAACCAGATGCCATGGATTACAGGCAACATCCGCAATGAGCTAAAGACTGAGAGCTGGCACTTTAAAGGAGAGGCTCACTAATCTGGACCCTTAAAAGAAATCCTGCTATGCCCTCAGACAAACCATCAAACAGGCAAAGCATCAATACAGGACTAAGATTGAATCCTACTACACCGGCTCTAACGCTCATTGGATGTGGCAAGGTTTGAAAACTATTACGGACTACAAAGGGAAACCAAGCCACGAGCTGCCCAATGACACAAGCCTACCAGATGAGCTAAATGCCTTTTATGCTCGCTTCCAAGCAGGCAACAATGAAGCATGCATGAGAGCTTCAGCTGTTCAGGATGACTGTGTGATCATGCTCTCCGTGATCACACAATGTGAGCAAGACCTTCACAAAGCCACGGGGCCAGACGGATTACCAAGACGTCTACACAAAGCATGCGTGGACCAACTGGCATGTGTCTTCACTGAAATGTTCAACCTCTCCCTGACCAAGTCTGTAATACATACAGTTGAAGTCGGAAGGTTACATACACCTTAGCCAAATACATTTCAACTCAGTTTTTCACAATTCCTAACATTTAATCCTAGTAAAAATTCCCTGTCTTAGGTCAGTTAGGATGACCACTTTATTTTAAGAATGTGAAATGTCAGAATAATAGCAGAGAGAATTATTTATTTCAGCTTTTATTTCTTTCATCACATTCCCAATGGGTCAGAAGTTTACATACACTCAATTAGTATTTGGTAGCGTTGCCTTTAAATTGTTTAACTTGGGTCAAACGTTTCGGGTAGCCTTCCACAAGCTTCCCACAATAAGTTGGGTGAATTTTGGCCCATTCTTCCTGACAGAGCTGGTGAACGGAGTCAGGCTTTGTAGGCCTCCTTGCTCGCAAACTTTTTCAGTTCTGCCCACAGATTTTCTATAGGTTTGAGGTCAGGGCTTTGTGATGGCCACTCCAATACATTGACTTTGTCGGGTTAGGGTTAGGGTCATTGTCCATTTGGAAGACCCATTTGCGACCCAGCTTTAACTTCCTGACTGATGTCTTGAGACGTTGCTTCAATATATCCACATAATTTCCCTTCCTCCTGATGCCATCTATTTTGTGAAGTGCACCAGTCCCTCCTGCAGCAAAGCACCCCCACAACATGATGCTGCCACCTCCGTGCTTCACGGTTGGGATGGTGTTCTTCGACTTGGAAGCCTCCCCCTTTTTCCTCCAAACATAACGATGGTCATTATGGCAAAACAGTTCCATTATTGTTTCCACATTTCTCCAAAAAGTACAATCTTTGTCCCCATGTGCAGTTGCAAACCGTAGTCTGGCTTTTTTACTGCGGTTTTGGAGCAGTGGATTCTTACTTGCTGAGCGACCTTTCAGGTTATGTCGATATAGGACTCATTTTACTGTGGTATAGATACTTTTGTACCTGTTTCCTCCAGCATCTTCACAAGGTTGTTCTGGGATTGATTTGCACTTTTCGCACCAAAGTAAGTTCATCTCTAAGAGATAGAACACGTCTCCTTCCTGAGCGGTATGACGGCTGCGTGGTCCTATGGTGTTTATACTTGCATACTATTGTTTGTACAGATGAACGTGGTACATTCAGGCATTTGGAAATTGCTCCCAAGGATGAACCAGACTTGTGGAGGTCTACAATTTGTGGAGGTCTTGTGGAGGTCTTGGCTGATTTATTTTTATTATCCCATTTTCCCAGAGTTTGAAGGTACATCCACAGATACACCTCCAATTGACTCAAATGATATCAATTAGCCTATCAGAAGCTTCTAAAGCCATGACATAATTTTCTGGAATTTTCCAAGCTGTTTAAAGGCACAGTCAAGTTATTGTATGTAAACTTCTGACCCACTGGAATTGTGATACAGTGAATTATAAGTGAAATAATCTGTCTGTAAACAATTGTTGGAAACATTACTTGTGTCCTGCACAAAGTAGATGTTCTAAATGAATTGCCAAAAGTATAGTTTTGTTAATACGAAATTTGTAGAGTGGATGAAAAACGAGTTTTAATGACTCCAACCTAAGTGTATGTAAACTTCCGACTTCAACTGTACATGTTTCAAACAGACCACCATAGTCCCTGTAACAAAGAAAGCAGAGGTAACCTGCCTAAATTATTACCGCCCCGTAGCACTCATGTCGGTAGCAATGAAGTGCTTTGAAAGGTTGGTCATGGCTCACATAAACACAATCATCCCGGAAACCCTAGACCCACTCCAATTAGGGTACCGCCCCAACAGATCCACAGATGACGCAATCTCAATTGCACTCCACACTTTCCCACCTGGACAAAAGGAACACCTTTGTGAGAATGCTGTTCATTGACTACAACTCATCGTTCAACACCATAGTGCCCACATAGCTCATCACTAAGTGATGGACCCTAGGCCTAAACACCTCCCTCTGCAACAGGATCCTGGACTCCCTGACGGGCAGCCCCAGGTCGTAAGGGTAGGCAACAACACATCTACCACGCTGATCCTCAACACTGGGGCCGCTTAGGGGTGCGTGCTTAGTCCCCTCCTGTATTACCTGTTCACCCATGACTGCATGGCCAAGCACGACTCCAACACCATCATTAAGTTTGCTGGCGACAGGCCAGATCACCGACAACGATTAGACAGCCTATAGGGAGGAGGTCAGAAATCTGGCAGTGGTGCCAGGACAACAACCTCTCCCTTAATGTGATCAAGACAAAGGAGCTGATCATGGACTATAAGAAAAGGAGAGCCGAACGGGCCCCCATTAACATCGACGGGGCTGAAGTGGAGCAGTCGAGAGTTTAAAGTTCCTTGGTGTCCACATCACCAACGAACTATCATGGTCCAAACACACCAAGACAGTCGTGAAGAGGACAAGACAACACCAATTCCCCCTCAGGAGACTGAAAAGATTTGGCATGGATCCCCAGATCCTCAAAATATTATACGCTTCACCATCAAGAGCATCCTGACCAGTTGCATCACTACCTGGTATGGCAACTGCTTGGCATCCGGTCGTAAGGCGCTACAGATGGTATTGCCTATGGCCCAGTATATCACTTGGGCCAAGCTTCCTGACATCAAGGACCTATATACTAGGCGGTGTAAGAGGAACGCCACAAAAATTGTCAAAGACTCTAGTCACTCAAGTCATAGAGTGTACACTCAGCTACCTCACGGCAAGCGATACCCGAGCACCAAATCTAGGACCAAAAGGCTCCTTAACAGCTTCTACCCCCAAGCTATAAGACTGCTATACAATTAATCAAATGGCCACCCGGACTATTTACATTGACCAATCTATGCATAGTTACTTTACAAATTACCTCGACTAACCTGTACCCCTGCACATTGACTCAGTACCGGTACCCCCTCTATATATCCTTGTTATTGTTATGTAATTTTCTTGCTGTTACTTTTTTATTTGATTGCATTTTTTTACTTTAGTTTATTTTGTAAATATTTTCTTGAACTGCATTGTTGGTTAAGGGCTTGAAAGTAAGCATTTCACGGTATTCGGAGCATTGTATTCGGAAGATGTGACAAATAAAATGTGATTTGATGTCCTAAAAAGACTTTAGGGGAAAGGGGGGAACCTAGTCAGTTGTCCAATTGAATGTATTCAACTGAAATGTGTCTTCCGCATTCAACCCAACCCATCTGAATAAGAGAGGTGCAGGGGGCTGCCTTAATCGACATCTACGGTGCCCGGGGAACAGTGGGTTAACTGCCTTGCTCAGGGGCAGAACGACATATTTTTACCTTGTCAGCTCAGGGATTCAATCCAGCAACCTTCCGGTTACGGCCCAACGCTCTAACCACTGGGCTACCTGCTGCCCCCTTTCAGTCCCCTGGCATCGCACATAGGCCTAATGAGTCCAAAGTTTTCACAGAAGCTTCATGGACAATAATAATGTCCAATGTAAAGAATGTCTGTTGACTGTTTTGCTGCTTCTGATGTTTTAATAAAACATTGTTTATAGGCTACTGATTAGGCTACTGTGTGTCTCCGCTGGCAAAATCGATGCCATAACTAATTACTTCTAAGACCAACTTTTGGTGAGTCGTAAACATCATTCTTGAAATTGGCAAATTGGTATTTTTAAGGACACACCTCAAATATTTCCACCCCTCCCACCTTAGTTCAAGCGAGCTGATATCCAACACAAATAGCAAAGAGCTGGCTTTGCCAAAGAGCGAGCGTTTGACATTAGTGCCGCCTTAACAGCAGCCGAAAATAGAGCCCCTAGTTTCATTGGAAGCGGAATGATTGAAGGATCGAAAACTGCCTGAGGGCAGATAGATGGGGTTTTGGTGGGGTGTATCTAGGGGTGAGGTGTGTCTCGGGAATAGGGAATGATTTGTGGAGGGGGGGGGGACTGCTCCAATCTAAACAGATTGGAACATTCTAATCAATACAAATAAATACTGAGAAAGAGGGGAGTGTGTGTGCATGTTTGTACGTACATAGTGTGCCTGTGTGGATGTAGGCTATGTGTGCTTGTGTATTATTGTGTATGTGTGTCTGAATGTGCATTTGTATGCCTGCAAAGACTTCAGGGAAACTGAAAGGTGTTCATGAAGATAAAATTCCCAGTCTATATTATGACTGTCTACAGTTCCAGACATTTTGCTCCCTGACTTGTTGCCAGACCCCTGTCTCACCTCCCCCAGTCATGTTTCCCTGCTGCTAATGAAGAACTCTTGGCTTGGTCCCATTGGATGTGAAGGCTTTGACGGAATGGGGAGGCTTGACGGGGGGAGAGCAGGCACACAGGGGCAGGGGGCAGCGGGTTCGACAGGGCCTGTCGGCCGGCTTTAGTGTGATGTGTTGCTGCCCCGTGGGAGCTGGCTGCCTAGTTATCTCTTGTCAGGTTGAAGAACACATCCAAGGGGCCTGGGAAGGAGGAAGATTATATATGTTTGCTTGTCAGTGGCAACTCCATTGAAGAAAAGTTTTTTTTTTTTGTGAGGTGTGATTATCAGCCATTGATTTTTGAAAAAAAAGTATATATTTTTTTTAAATCATCAAACATAAGACTACCGACATTGAAAAAGCATGCTTTGCTACTTCAAGGACATTGAACGTTGTCCATTGTCCTAGAATGTGAGCACTAATAAATGTGATGTGGCCTACAATAAGCATTCAGACGTCGGCGCCGTTCATTGTTGGGAATGTCACAGGAAGGCCAAAAAGATCATCAAGGACAACAATCACCGAGCCACTGCCTGCTCACCACGCTATCATCCAGAACGCGAGGTCAGTACAGGTGCATCAAAGCTAGGACAGAGAGACTGAAATACAGCTTCTATCTCAAGGCCATCAGTCTGTTAAATAGCTATAACTAGCACATTAGAGGCTGCTTTCTATATACGTTGTCTTGAAATCACTACCCACTTTAATAAATGGAACGCTAGTCAATTTAGTAATGTTTACATATCTTGCATTACTCATCTCATATGTTTATACTGTATTCTATACTAATCTATTGTAGTCTATGCTGCTCTGACATTGCTCGTCCATATATTTATATATTGTTAATTCCTTTACTTACATTTGTGTGTATTAGGTATATGTTATGCAATTGTTAGAAATTACTTGTTAGATCTTACAACTGTCGGAGCTAGAAACACAAGCATTTCGCTACACCCGCGATAACATCTGCTAAACACGTGTATGTGACAAATAACATTTGAAATTATTTGAACTGGGGATTTGATTAGGGGTATGATGTTGGGATCCATAACATTAAGAAAAATCCCTACCCGAAAACTGTTTTCTTTATTTATCCCCCACAAAATTCAAATCAAAGTGCAGTTATCACAAAACATTAGTTTCCGTGTAAGGCCTATAGCCTAACTAGATATGTGGGGAATGTTGTAAAATGCATTTGCCAGGCATGCAAGTCAAGAAATTACGAGGTACAGATAACCAAGAAATGTTTTCTGCCTGCCTGCCTGCCCCCTCCTCTCTCTCTCTCTCGATCTGGCTCGCCTCCGCTTTGCTAATGATGCTAGTGTGTGTTCAGTCTTTGGTCTGTTGCATGCAGAATATCCTAGCCTATTCCTTGATGATAGGCCCTGCTTCACTGAATTTGCGAGACATTGCAAGCCAAGAAATTGCAAGACACAACATTCCATTGCGAGTTACAGCTTTTGATAGGCCTACAGTGGTTCTTCCTTTAAAAGTTTTGAGTTTATGACGTGACCGTTTGTGGTAGATGGTGTCAGATTGTGGTAAATTGCGTCATTCTGGCAACAATAGCTAACACTTAAATAACGTGCCATAGAATTCTGCAGCACCCCGAAAGCTGCGCTGCAGTGCGCCACAACTTTTAAAGGAAGAACCACTGTAGTGCACTGTTCTGACTGTCTGCCTGAGGCCGACCTGCCTATACTGTGCCCCTCCACTCTCTCTCCATCCCTTGCTCGCGTTGAAGGATGCAAGTGGTTTTGTTCTCAGAAGTACGGCAACTAATCGTCTCCATTAAAAAAAATACTACATCTTCTAAGTCGATTCCAAGAGAAATCAAATGTTGACACTCAGAAATGGGAGTCGACACCTGGAGTAACTATGGCTTATTTATTGCCTTACCTCCCTGATCTTACTACATTTGCACACACTGTACATACATTTTTCTATTGTGTTGTTGACTGTACGTTTGTTTATCCCATGTGTAACTCTGTGTTGTTGTTTTTGTCGCACTGCTTTGCTTTATCTTGGCCAGGTCGCAGTTGTAAATGAGAACTTGTTCTCAACTGGCCTACCTGGTTAAATAAAGGTTAAATCTTTTTTTTATTATTAAAATAAAATGTAAGTCTACTCTCCACCACTACATCTTCCTTAACTTTGGAAAACCCTTTAGTTTATTGTAATGTAAAAATATATGATTACTGAAGGCAAATACTGATGTTCATTTCCATTTATTCTTTTATTTTTTTACATGTTAGCTAGCTAGCATGCCCAGTGCAGTGTGGAACTTCCATTTGTTGGCTCACTCAAGATAACATTCTACGGATCAATTAAATCAGGCTGGTTAACACACAAAATGAGTAGTTAGCTAGCTAGTAACGCAGTACTATAAAACTGTAATTTACAATCAACGATGTAGTTATGAACACAAGTAGTCCAAAAAGTAATGGAGCAAACGTTTTGTCCATTCACAACGAGGTTCACATTTTATTGCCTATGTAATTTGCGTGCTTTGATGGTGGTTAATAATTATTTTGCCAAAGTGTTTATATTAACACTATTTCAGAAATTTCAGCAGTTCAGATTTTTTTTATTTTTGGTTACAAGCAATCGATATCCTATGGTAAACTTGTTGAAAGCGAGTGGTAGTTTAGGTAATTTTTTGTCCTTTTTGAGCCCCATCCCATTTCTTGTTACGCCCTGCATCCATAGCCTTCACTCCCCTCAAAGATGTAAAAGCATTGTATAGGTGTAGATTAAATGTCTACCAATACAGTTACACCAATCCACTGCTTGTAAATCTTTGAGGGTTGTGTGAACGAGTGCACAGGCAAGAAGGGGTGTGAATGTAGCCTGAGGACTCAAACTAAATTCTTCCGTTACTCTGTAATTCGCTGCATACTTTAGTCTGAGACTGCCAGCATTGAAGTTGTTTGTGGTGAGGAGAGGCACGAGGGGCATGGTATAAAACAAAGTTTTGGATTGTCTCCAACCAATCAGAGTATCAAAGCCAATGACACATTTTCAAACTGCCACTTTACCTGCATGTGTTCTAGCTCAACCCATTGGTTTTTGGACCAATCAGACGCCACAAATTTGTTTGCATTCGGTGAAGGGTCAGGAGGTACTCAGATCCAGACTCAATGATTATGGTTACATGTACACAATTATGTGATTAGAGAGACGCAGACTGAGAGACGCAGACTCAGTCTCAACCTTTAAGTCTTTACTGAAGACTTATCTCTTCGATAGGTCCTATGATTAAGTATAGTCTGGCCCAGGAGTGTGAAGGTGAACGGAAAGGCTGGAGCAACGAACCGCCCTTGCTGTCTCTGCCTTGCCGGTTCCCCTCTTTCCACTGGGATTCTCTGCCTCTAACCCTTTTACAGGGGCTGAGTCACTGGCTTACTGGTGTTCTTCCATGCCGTCCATGGGAGGGGTGCGTCACTTGAGTGGGTTGAGTCACTGACGTGGTCTTCCTGTCTGGGTTGGCGCACCCCCCTTGGGTTGTGCCATGGCGGAGATCGTTGTGGGCTATACTCGGCCTTGTCTTAGGACGGTAAGTTGGTGGTTGGAGACATCCCTCTAGTGGTGTGGGGGCTGTGCTTTGGCAAAGTGGGTGGGGTTATATCCTGCCTGTTTGGCCCTGTCCGGGGGTATCATCGGATGGGGCCACAGTGTCCTCTGATCCCTCCTGTCTCAGCCTCCAGTATTTATGCTGCAGTAGTTTATGTGTCGGGGGGCTAGGGTCAGTCTGTTACATCTGGAGTATTTCTCTTGTCTTATCCGGTGTCCTGTGTGAATTTAAATATGCTCTCTCTAATTCTCTCTTTCTCTCTTTCTGTCTTTCTCTCGGAGGACCTGAGCCCTAGGACCATGCCTCAGGACTACCTGGTATGATGACTCCTTGCTGTCCCCAGTCCACCTGGTCGTGCTGCTGCTCCAGTTTCAGCTGTTCTGCCTGCGGCTATGGAACCCTGACCTGTTCACCGGACGTGCTTGTTGCACCCTCGACAACTACTATGATTATTATTATTTGACCATGCTGGTCATTTATGAAAATTTTAACATCTTGACCATGTTCTGTTATAATATCCACCCTGCACAGCCAGAAGAGGACTGGCCACCCCTCATAGCCTGGTTCCTCTCTAGGTTTCTTCCTAGGTTTTTGGCCTTTCTAGGGAGTTTTTCCTAGGGAGTTTTTCCTAGCCACCGTGCTTTTTTCACATGCATTGCTTGCTGTTTGGGGTTTTAGGCTGGGTTTCTGTACAGCACTTTGCGATATCAGCTGATGTACGAAGGGCTATATAAATACATTTGATTTGATTTGATTATTGTGGATAGCCAGATTAATATAATAGTTGAATTAAAATGTTTACATGCAAGAAGAAAGATTTCCCTAACAATCCTGTTTACATGGACACATCTGAAATCAGGCTACCTGATGGCACTCTGATAAATGCAGAAAATCGGCAATCAAATAAACGTTCTACCACAGCGACCATGTTATTTTTGGGAAGCATATTTGATTCTGAAAGTTTGTATGTGAAAACTACTTCTAAAAGGGATACATTCAGTTGTTCCGAACTCACTTCACTTGCACTAAAGAGGGAGGCACGCTCAGCTGGTGCTAGCACATGTGTAGATCAACTACACAGCTGGAAGATTGCTCAGAAAACAGGTGTTTTAATCGGCGTATGCTTACTTCGATTGACCTTACATCGATTAATATTAAGGGGTTTAAATTAGTACGTTTACATGCACAGTAATAATTTGATATTTAACTGATTATGGTCATGTAAACACCTTACTTTGTGTCACGTCCTGACCATTGAAAGAAGTCATTTTTCTATAGTAGATTGGTCAGGGCGTAGCAGGGGGTGTTTGGTTGGTTGTCTGGGTTGCTATTTCTATGTTTTGGGTTCTAGAGTTTCTATTTCTATGTCGGGTTTTGTTTGGGGTTGATCTCCAATTGGAGGCAGCTGCTTCTTGTTGCCTCTGATTGGAGATCATATTTATGTAGGGGGTTTTCCATTTGTATGCGGTGGGTTGTATATTTTGAGTAGTGTTTGTTTCTCTCTGCATCACGGTTTGTTGTTTTGTAAATTCAGTTATTTATGTGTTGCAAAGTTTCACGGATTTAATAAAATGTGGAACTACAACCACGCTGCACTTTGGTCCAATCCTTCTGAAAGCCCTGACAGAACAACCCACCGTAAAAGGACCAAGCGGCGTGAGAAAAAGTACTTGGAGTCGTGGACTTGGGAGGAAATATTAGATGGAAAAGGACCCTGGAGCCAGGCTGGGGAGTATCGTCGCCCGAAGGAGGAATTAGAGGAAGCCAAGAGGGAGCGACGATACTACGAAGCGCTATATCCATCAATAATCAAGGTGGAGAGGCAGCCCCATAAACATTTTTTTGGGAGGGAACATAAGGGGAGTTTGTCGACATCAGGGGGGAGCCCTGATCTAACTTCTCGTGCCTATCGAAGACAGCCGTGGAGCAGACAGAAGCCAGTCAAGGAGTCAAGCGCGAGAATCCAAAGAGAAGTACTGGCAGAAAGAGCACGGCGGAGTGGGCGTGCTGAGGAGCGAGCAATGAGTTACAGCGTGGTGCGCACTATATCGCCCATACGCACTCACAGCCCAATGCGGTCGGTGCAAGCTCCTTGCCGGTGTAGGGCGAAGATGGTCATTGAACCCGGAAGGAGTAGGCCTGCTCAGCATGCGAGGTCTCCAGTTCGCCTACATAGGCCGGTACGTCCTGTTCCTGCACTCGTCTTGAGGTGCGTGTTGCCAGTCTGGCGCCACCTAAGCCAGTTCCACGCATCAGACCTCCAGTGCGCATACCCAGTCCGGAGTGTCCTGTTCCTGCTCCCTGCACAAGTCCTGAGGTGCGTGTTACCAGTCTGGCGCCACCTAAGCCAGTACCACGCATCAAGTCTCCAGTACGTATCCATAACCCAGTACTGCCAGTGCCTGCTTTGATCACTCGGTCCCCAGTGAGTCTCCCCAGTCCGGTGAGACCGGTTCCTGCTCCACGTTCAGTACGTATCCATAACCCAGTACGGCCGGTGCCTGCTTTGAGCACTCGGTCCCCAGTGAGTCTCCCCAGTCCGGTGAGACTGGTTCCTGCTCCACGTTCAGTACGCATCCATAACCCAGTACGGCCGGTGCCTGCTGTGAGCACTCGGCCCTTAGTGCATCTCCCCAGCCCGGGGCCTCCAGCAACGCTCCTCAGCCCGGAGCCTCCAGCGACACTCCTCAGCCCGGAGCCTCCAGCGACACTCCTCAGCCCGGAGCCTCCAGCGACGCTCCTCAGCCAGGAGCCGTCAGCGGAGGTCTACGGCCCAGAGCCTTCAGCGGAGGTCTCCGGCCCAGAGCCTTCAGCGGAGGTCTGCAGCGGTGGCCTGCAACAGAGATCCTCCAGCGGCGGCTTGGAGGTCGGAACCTCCAGCAGTGGTCTACAGCACAGTGATTCCGGTAAGGATCTACAGTCCGATTCCTCCAATAATGATCCACAGGCCTATGTTACAGAAGCGGAGAGATCTGCGGGCGGAATGGAGGTTACGCCCTGAGCCAGAGCCACCTCCGTTGCTGGAGGGTTCTGGGTGGAGCACATGAGCCGCCATAGACTTTTGTCGCCCTCCCTACCCTCCCCTTGTGTTTTTGTGGTTGTTGTGTTGTTGTTGTTTTTTTCTTGTGTGCAGTCGGGGTCTGCACCTTTGGGGGGAGGGGTGGTACTGTCAAGTCCTGACCATTGTAAGAAGTAATTTCTCTATAGTAGATGGGTCAGGGCGTGGCAGGGGGTGTTTGGTTGGTTGTCTGGGTTGCTATTTCTATGTTTTGGGTTCTAGGGTTTCTATTTCTATGTCAGGTTTTGTTTGCGGTTGATCTCCAATTGGAGGCAGTTGCTTCTTGTTGCCTCTGATTGGAGATCATATTTATGTAGGGGGTTTTCCATTTGTATGCAGTGGGTTGTATATTTTGAGTTGTGTTTGTTTCTCTCTGCGTCACGGTTTGTTGTTTTGTAAATTCAGTTATTTATGTGTTGCAAAGTTTCACGGATTTAATAAAATGTGGAACTACAACCACGTTGCATTTTGGTCCGATCCTTTCGACAGCCGTGACACTTTGCTTATCTTAAATCTGCATGAGGTCATAATCGAAGTAAGCATATGCCGATTAAAACACCTGGTTTTCTTGCAAAGCATGTAAATGTTTTCAAATAACTATTATATTAACCTGACTATCCACAATAATCGCATTATTGTGTGCATGTAACCGTGCTCAATGACTATTGCATTATCTGCCTACTGACATAATCAGTTTAATATTGAATTATTACTGTGCATTTAAACATACTTAAATGAGGGAGTTATTTTATGCTGGCCTGGGTTGAACCTGGCAAAGGCCCGTCATTTCATCGCCGAAAGTGGAGAGGGAGGAACGCCCTTCTCAAATAGAATAGTAATCTACGCCCGCTTGGTCATTTTGGCAACAAGGCAGCATAGTGCATCCTCCAGAAACATGCATGTCTTTTCCATAAAATAAATATTAGCATTTTCTAACTATTTCGTTTTCATTATATAATATATTATCAACGGTAGGCTTAGGCTATACCTTGGTTTTTGAGAACGTGCCTCACACATACCATTTACAGGAGCCTAGTATTATTTGTTTGAGAAGTGTGATGTGTAAAGGCCTACACTCATAGAAGCCAATTACAACAATGTTGAAAGTCAACACTCCAAACATATTGAGCATACACTGGATGTGTCACGACTTCTGCCGAAGTCGATGCCCCTCCTTGTTCGGGTGGTGCTCAGTGGTCGACGTCACCGGTCTTCTAGCCATCATTGATCCATTTTTCATTTTCCATTGGTTTTGTCTTGTCTTCCTATACACCTGGTTCCAATCCCATTCATTACATGTTGTGTATTTAACCCTCTGTTTCCCCTCATGTCCTTGTCAGAGATTGTTTGTGTTATGGGCTCGTGTTTTGTATTGGTGCGTGACGGGTTATTTTACCCATGTTTATTTATTTATGTACGTTGTTTTTATGGAGTTTGTTTTATATTTATTAAACTACTCCATTTACCCCAAGTTGGTTTCTCCTGCGCCTGACTTCCCTGCCACCTACACACACAAATATGACAGGATGGTTTTTTATGTTTACAAATACAAGGTTTACAGGCACAAAAATAGCACTTTTCTTGTGCATTTGAGCAACGTGTGTCACAGCAGGATAGGCTGCGCTTTCATTGTCAAAATCCATCCCATAACCAACCACATTACAGCTAAGACCAGCTTTCGGTTGGTCTAAGTATCCCCACCATCTCATATTGAAATTGACACATTGGTGCATGGTTTTAAGGACACACCTCAGATATTGCCACCGCTCCCATCTCAGTGCAAGCGAGCTCATATAAGACAGGTAAATTACCAATCCTGGTGCTAGGGTTTCAAAATAGAAGAAGAGCACCGGCTTTAACAGTTCAAAATTGCAAATGAGCGTGCGTTTTACAATTGAGTTGGCGTAACGCCAGCCAGAACTAGAGCCCTAGTACTGTATGTTGTGTGTCTTGTATTGTTTTTACTATGCCTCTATGACAGACAAATTTCATCTCATCTCTCAGCAGCTAACAATGTTCCAACTGGCCATGGAGATGTCGGTAACTCATTCCATTACCTGTTCCTGAAGCTGAATTTCAATTATTATCATTATTTTGGGCCTCATTTGTCAAATCGACACACATATTTTATTTGTCACATGCACCGAATACAACAGGTGTAGACCTTACCACGAAATGCTTACTTACAAGCCCTTAATTAACCAACAACGCAGTTCAAGAAATAGAGTTTAGAAAATGATGCCGAGCAGTTGCCATACCAAGTGGTGAAGCAACCGGTCAGGATGCTCTCCATGGTGCAGCTGTAAACTTTTTGAGGATCTGGGGACCCATGCCAAATCTTTTCAGTCTCCTGAGGGGGGAAATGTGTTGTCGTGCCCTCTTCACAACGGTCTTGGTGTGTTTGGACCATGATAGTTTGTTGGTGATGTGGACACCAAGGATCTTGAAACTCTCGACCGCTCCACTTCAGCCCTGTTGATGTTAATGGAGGCCTGTTGGGCCCTCCTTTTCCTATAGTCCCCAATCAGCTCCGTTGTCTTGCTCACAATGAGGGAGAGGTTGTTGTCCTGGCACCACACTGCCAGGTCTCTGACCTCCTCCCTATAGGCTGTTTCATCATTGTCATTGTCACTGTTGTGTCGTCAGCAAACTTAATGATGGTGTTGGAGTCGTGCTTGGCCACGCAGTCATGGGTGTACAGGAGGGGACTAAGCACGCACCCCTGAGGGGCCCCAGTGTTGAGGCAGATGTGCTGTTGCTTACCCATACCACTTGGGGCGGCCTGTCAGGAAGTCCAGGATCCAGTTGCAGAGAGCGGTTTAGTACCAGTGTCCTTAGCTTAGTGATGAGCTTTGTGGGCACTATGGTGTTGGATGCTGAGCTGTAGTCAATAAACAGCATTCTCACATAGGTGTTCCTTTTTGTCCAGGTGGGAAAGGGCAGTGTGGAGTGCGATTGAGATTGCGTCATCTGTGGATCTGTTGGGGCGGTACGCATATTGGAGTGGGTCTAGGGTTTCCGGAATGATAGTGTTGTGAGCCATGACCATCCTTTCAATGCACTTCATGGCTACCGACGTGAGTGCTACAGGGCAGTAATCATTTAGGCAGGTTACCTTCGCTTTCTTGGCACAGGGATTATGGTGGTCTGTTTGAAACATGTAGAGTAGGTATTACAGACTCGGTCAGGGAGAGGTTGAACATGTCAGTGTACAGTAAACAAGCTTTGCATACACATCCTGGTAATCTGTCTGGCCCTGCAGCTTTGCGCATGTTGACCTGTTTAAAGGTCTTGCTCACATCGGCCATGGAGAGCGTAATCACACAGTCGTCTGGAACAGCTGGTGCTCTTATGCATGCTTCAGTGTTGCTTGCCTCAAAGCGAGCATAAAAGGCATTTAGCTAGTCTAGTAGGTTCGCGTTACTGGGCAGCTCGCGGCTGGGTTTCCCTTTGTAGTCTGTAATAGTTTTCAAGCCCTGCCACATCCGACGAGCGTCAGAGCAGAGGATTCAATCTTAGTCCTGTATTGATGCTTTGCCTGTTTGATGGTTCGTCTGAGGGCATAGCGGAATTTCTTATGAGTGTATGGGTTTAAGTCCCGCTCCTTGAAAGTGGCAGTTCTACCCTTTAGCTCAGTGTGGATGTTGCCTGTACTACATGGCTTCTGGTTGGGGTATGTACAGTACGTACGGTCACTGTGGGAATGACGTCATCGATGCACTTATTGAAGCCAGTTTTCTCATGGATTTCTTATAAGCGTCCGGATTAGTGTCCCGCTCCTTGAAATCGGCAGCTCTAGCCTTTAGCTCAATGCTGACGTTGCCTGTAATCCATGGCTTCTCATTAGGAAATGTACGTAAGGTCACTGTGGGGACGACGTCGTCCATGAAGCCGGTGACTGAGGTGGTATACTCCTCAATGCCATTGGATGAATCCCAGAACATATTCCAGTCTATTCTAGCAAAACAGTCCTGTTGCGTAGCATCCGCATCATCTGACCACTTCCGTATTGAGCAAGTCACTGGTACTCCCTGCTTTAGTTTTTGCTTGTAAGCAGGAATCAGGAGCATAGAATTATGGTCAGATTTGCCAAATGGAGGTTGAGGGGGAGTGTTGTGTGCATCCATGTGTGTGGAGTAAAGGTGGTCTAGAGTTTTTTTCCTCTGGTTGCACATGTGACATGCTGGTAGAAATTAGGTATATTGGATTTAGTTTGCCTGCATTAAAGTCGCCGGCCCCTAGGAGCGCCTCATCTGGATGAGCATTTTCTTGTTTGCTTATGGCCTTATACAGCTCGTTGAGTGCAGTGTTAGTGCCAGCATCGGTTTGTGGTGGTAAATAGACGGCTACGAATAATATAAATGAGAACTCGCTTGATAGATAGTGTGGTCTACAGCTTATTATGATGTATTCTCAGGCGAGCAATACCTCAAGACTTCTTTAATATTAGATATCGCGCGCCAGCAGTTATTGACAAATAGACACACACACCCGTCCCTTGTCTTATCATGCACGATGCACGAAGAAGCCAGCCAGCTCTATATTATCCGTGTCGTCGTTCAGCCACGTCTTGGTGAAACATAAGATATTACAGTCTTTAATGCCCTGTTGGTAGGATAGTCTTAATCATCCAGTTTGTTTTCCAATAATTGCACGTTGGCCAATAATACGGAGGGTAGTGGTGGTTTTCTTACAAGGCACTCCTCCCCCTTTTCTCTGTCTTTTCTTCACGCTGATGACAGGGATTTGGGCCTTGTCTTGACAAAGCAGTATATCCTTTGCACCAAACTCATTAAAGAAACAATCTTTGTCCAGTTCGAGGTGAGTAATCGCTGTTCTGATGTCCAGAAGCTCTTTTTGGTCATAAGAGACAGTAGCAGCAACATTATGTACAACATGAGTTACAAACAATGTGAAAAAACAAACAAAATAGCACAGTTGGTTAGGAGCCCGTAAAACGGTGTCATCAAGTTATTACAATAGACTTCTTATTGCTTTTCCTTTTTCATTTGGTAAAAACAATTGCATCTTCCACTAGCCTATTAGACCTGCCAAATAATGGGATGCCAGGCTAATGGTAGGCTAATCTTATTATAACATTTGGGCAATGTCCAATTGTCCATGGCTTGAACATGCAGTACACTTTCGAAATACGAATACAACGTGTGTAGACTAATATTTCCATGTTGAAGCCAATACAAAAAACTAGATAGGCTACAAGTTTGTTATAACTAGGCCTATTCTATGGTTACTGTATACTATTTAATATACTTTGATCGTCAATGTATAGGACAAACATTCATGCCTCCTGCCAATGAGCCCTTAGGCCTACGTGTGCATACATTGCCTTATGCTCATGGAACGAGAGATGTGATTTATGATATCATGCTTCTGACCTGATCCTGTTTAAAAATATAGTTGTTGTTTTAAAAAACTGATTGATTGTTTTTTGTTTAATTTGACTTAAAACTTATTAGAAAGATTCACTGTCAGTGGGTTTATGTTGAGAACATACATGGCTTGAATGCAATGCAATTTCATCTGCTATTTCTGGAGAAGTGCAAATATGACCTATAGGATGGTTCCATGATGTTAATAAAACATTACATTTATGAGCAGTATAACAGTGAGTGGACACTCCCCCTTTGTCTTTATATTGCATCTTTGTCCAGCTCCTGTGAAATGTTTGGATGTGCGTAAAACCCTCCGTAGTCTATTTTGCATTGTCTGTATTATGTGCGGGGGAGGACGGGGAGCAATTAGGATATCTGTAACAGTATTCAAACAACCTATTTAAAACAAGTTGTTTAATTTTTTTCTGAATTTGATTATAATCATACACTGTCTTTTTTGGCCTTATTGATATTTAAAATCAAATCAAATTTTATTTGTCACATACACATGTTTAGCAGATGTTATTGCGGGTGTAGCGAAATGCATGTGTTTCTAGCTCCAACAGTGCAGTAATATCTAACAAGTAATACCTAACAATACACACAATCTAAAGTAAAGGAATGGAATTAAGAATATATCTTTTTTTGGATGAGCAATGTCAGTGGCATAGACTAAGATACAGTAGGATAGAATACAGTATATACATATGAGAAGAGTAATGCAAAATATGTAAACATTATTAAAGTAACTAGTGTTCCATTATTAAAGTGGCCAGTGATTTCAAGTGTATGTATATAGGCAGCAGCCTCTAATGTGCTAGTGATTGCTGTTTTTCAGTCTCTCTTTCCCAGCTTTGATGCACCTGTACTGACCTCGCCTTCAGGATGATAGCGGGGTGAACAGGCAGTGGCTAAGGTGGTTGTTGTCCTTGATGATCTTTGAGGGTTTTAGGTGCCAAACCAAATTTCTTTAGCCTCCTGAGTTTGAAGAGGCACTGTTGCGCCTTCACCACACTGTCTGTGTGGGTGGACCATTTCAGTTTGTCAGTGATGTGTAAGCCAAGGAACTTGAAGCTTTCCACCTTCTCCACTGCTGTACCGTTGATGTGGATAGGGGGTGCTCCCTCCGCTGTTTCCTTAAGTCCACGATCAGCTCCTTAGTTTTGTTGACGTTGGGTGAGAGGTTATTTTCCTGGCACCACACTCCCAGGGCCACTCCTCTCACCTCCTCCCTAGTGAATTTAATATTGCTTATTGACTATGTTTGGCATGTCCAAAATTGCAATTTACAGTGGGCCTAGCCCAGATGAGGCTGGTGGAAGGAGCTATAGGGGGACAGGCTCATTGTAATGGCTGGAATGGAATTAATGTTTAATCTAAATGTGGCTTACCTATGTTTGATTTGTTTCATACCGTTTCATTTATTCTATTCCAGCCTTTACAATTAGCCTGTCCTCCTATAGCTCCTCCCACCAGCCTCCTCTGGCATAGCCTCTATACCAGTGTGAATACTATAGCCTATGTTTATTAATGTATTTCCATATTGCGCAATGCAATTACAATAATGTGTCTGCAAATATATTCAACATATTTAGCAAATATGGGGCAGGAAATTCAACGAACTAGTCTTTAACAGACTAATATTCGTATTGGAGTTGATGACAATGCAATACATAAAAGACCGTAAATACACGACTTGAAGAAACCACATTTTTAGCCATGGTGCATGTTCTGATTGGCCAGTGAGGTGTCAAGCCTTGAAACACCAACAACTTGTTTATTAATCAAAACCCAGGCCTTTCACGCCACCGTCAGCTATTGCACCCATAATTCTGGTTGTGAAAATAGCAAAAATATTTCTGACACTCGCCCAAATGTATAGCCTACGGCCAGTGCTAAGACTTTGTTAAAATAGAGCCCTATATGTTACTGTCATACACACCTTTCTCTCTAATCTATTCTCACTTTTACCCATCTATTGTGATTTGGAAAACATGTAAAAAAAAACTGGTTAGAGGAACAGGGAGGATGTTCTAAAGGAAAGTGAAGAAGCTGGTAATGATTACTTTGAACCACGTAGAGGAAAATGTTTTCTTTACCTTTAAAAGCCTGTACAATCCAAGTCAAAATTGGTAGGCAAATAATCCATTCAATCATTTCACTTGTGAAGCGAAATTTGACACATTACTAAAACCTGACAAAACATGTTGGACCCACTTTTCCAAAATGTATGCTAGTGAATGCGTGAGAAGTCATATTGCACTTACTGAAGAAGATGTACTCCGTATAGCTGCTCCAGATTTTGTCGTCCCTGTACTGGTTGACAAAAGCGGCTGTTCCCGTGGAATTACAAGCCACCATTGTAAAGCCAGCCTCAGAAAGCCGGTCAAATGCCTGCTCCAAGTAGGTGAACTTGAGGTAAAACCTTGACGTGTACTTCTCCGGTGGCCGGTCTGGGTCCCTGCTCTCGTTCAGTGTTTCCCCAAACACCTCTTTGGCCAGGGCGATGCGTCCGCACACCATGATCCTGGCCACGCGTCGGAACTTGGCATCGGCTTGGTTGTCCCGCACCGTGGTGTAGGATCCCCTGTAGCCAATGGTGATGAACCCTGACCTCTTGTCCGAGGAAGTCAAGGTACGACATGTGGGGTACTCACTGCTTTGTGAGCTCTCCTCAATATCACTGTGGCAGCCTTCATCATTCATGGAGCCCTGCTTGGAACCCACCCGGGGCCCCAGGAGGCGCAGCAGTTCGCCCAGCTGGAAGTGCTCGGCTTCCCTCTGCAGGCGCTCACGTTCAGGGAAGTGGTCGGGCAGCACCAGCTGCCGGTCTCGCAGGAAGTCCAGCACGTAGCGGAACAGGAAGCCATCGCGGTCGATAAAGAAGCGCCCGCGGCTGTCCCTTGGTAGCTCCCGTGGCGGGCACCGGGTGAACATGGCGTGCAGGGTGGTGTCGGGCACACTGACCAGGGTGGAGCGCTTCGTGACGTACACCTGGCCGCCCACGTTGAGCTCCACTACCTCCGGGTAGGGCAACGGGGCCGGGCCAGACACCTCGCTGATGGGCAGAATGGTCTCCTTCATGGCCATGGTCCTGTACCAGGGTACAGAGAGAAATCAAACACCTTCCAAACCCAATAAGGTCCACTTAGATCCTCTCAAACAAGTGGAGCAAAATATCTCAGTAAGGAGCGAGAGACAAAAAAGGTCTCAATAGAATCAATAGAGGTCACCAAGGAGTTCTCAGCATAGCAGGTGCTGAAGTTTGAAAGAGGCAGAGGACTACATCCCTGCTGTTAGAGGAAGCGGAGGAGGAAGAGAGAGAGGGAGAGTGAGAAAGAGAGAAAATATGGAGAGACAGAGAAGTATCCCGTCACCTCACTAATGGAGAGCGCAAATGCGAAGAGAGAGCGATAGAGCAGGAGAAAAAAAAACACTCTGAGCGACTCCCGGATGACATCATCCTCTGAATAAAAGGGGAGGTGCTGCAGTTACAGTCTTTTAAAGAGGAAGTAGTGCTACAATATTACCCAACTTCATCTCCTTTTAAAGTCTGAAGATGTCCTGGTAATAAAAATGATATAAACAACATTATAAACAGATTCATATTTTCAGACGTTAACAAATCCCAGCATTTTTGAATGTTGCTTCCGGAATATTGACAATAAAAATGTGACATATGTCACAATCTGTTTATATATTTCACATGTCTTTTTAACAAATGCTATAATATATTACACAGCCATATTTCCTACGCAATATGTATTTTTGGTTGATTGGAAATGCAACAATACTGTAGCAGTGGCAAATATCCAACACATTTCTATATTTCAACATTTGGGTTCAAATAAGAAGCCCACAGTGCCATCTGTTGGAATGCTGCAAAACATTTAAAAGATGCCCATGATCTTAACATGTTCTATATCCAATTCACTCAAACATGGTTGAGGTCTTGTTTTTGCCTAACAAATAACATGTTGAAATGTTTAGCAAAATGGGTAAATTATAATTGATATTGTTGAGGAGACGATCTCAATATGAACTATTAGACAACAGCGACACCCAAAATAAATGATGCGATGTAGGCCTGTGTAAAACACCTAAATCACTAGGAAATGTACCTCTCTGTAAAGATATTCTATAGTTATGTACATGTCTGTTCAACGATGATCCAATTATTCCCCAAGCATATACTCATCCAACTCATTAGCTCAACCGAAAATACTCCAATACCTTTTCTATATGATTATATCTGACACCAATGTAACAAAACGATACCACAGTTCAGCACAGAGGCTCACAGGTCATTGAACACAATGAAACGTTACAAGGCCATTAATCAAAGTCAGACTTTCCCCAATCTAATTGAACAGAGAGCATCATCGAATATGCTTACTGCTTCAAAATGTCTTAATTAATCTCCTCTTATGACCCACGATGCTTTGCACCCACAGCTCTGGGTCACAGCCAACATGCTGCCTCAGCAGAAACTATGGTTGCTTTCCAATGCTCAGACGTTGCATGCATCAACCAATGATTGCGTGCCACGTCATGGACTGTGTCATCGACTGATCGATTGCAATAGCATATGATGTGGTTAGCTGATACTTATCCAGGCGTTGAAAGATCTGGCATGAGTAAGCAACGCCTGGGCAGAGGAACGTTCCCTATGACAAGTTCTGTGAACTTTAACCTCTCACTACTAACCATTTGTTTTTATAAGAAACTCTACATACATTTCAAATATGTTGACAAAAATCATATTTTAGTGTTTCTCTAAACCATACACAAAGGCAAGAATATCAGAGGGCTGATATTATATAAGAGAAACATAGCTGGCCTCATGAGATCTCAATACTTTCCAGAAACAATGGGTTTAAACTGTTTGTTTTGAAGGGGGCACAGGGACTTGAACATGGGCTTTCAAGATCCAGAGCCAAATGCTCTACCACTGAGCTATCCCCCCTCTTAGTAACATATTGAAAGGAGAGACATATGGTCTAATAAAGAACATTTTAGATTTTACACTCCCTATCTCAAACTATAGTTAAGAACTATTGATTTAAAGGGGGCACCAGGATTCAAACTTCGGACATCTTGAGCTACCGTCAAATGCTCTACCACTGAGCTATATCCCCTCTCTTTGGCTGTTTAACATGGGGTCAACATAGGTCTGCAGTTATGCAAGTCAATGAACTAAGTAGACCAGACCCAGCTGCTATTGCATTGGTGTCTATGGGAGACACCACATGCTACAGTATTTATGTCTCTTAAAGCTGCAATATGTAACTTTTTGGGCAACCCAACCCAAAAACTGTGTTGTTATAGATATGTTATAGATATGTCATTCTCATTGAAAGCAAGTCTAAGAAGCGGTAATGTCACGTCCTGGCCAGTATAAGGGTTAATTGGTATTGTAGTTTGGTCAGGACGTGGCAGAGGGTATTTGTTTTATGTGGTTCAGGGTGGTGTTTTGGGAAAAGGGTGTTTTGATTTATTATTTCCGGGTTTTGAGTTATGGTCTATGTTTATGTATTTCTATGTGTAGTCTAGTGAGTGTGTTTCTATGTTGAGTTAAATGGGGTGGACTTCCAATTGAAGGCAGCTGTTTGGTGTTGCTTTTGATTGGAAGTTCTATATTAGTTGGGTGTGTTTGTCTTGTATTTGTGGGAGATTGTTTTTGCACTGCGTATGTATAGCATGCAAAACTGTCATTTGTCGTGCTTATTGTTTTCTCATGTTCAACGTTCGTTAATAAATTAAGAAAATGAACACCAACTCTGCTGCATATTGGTCCACCTTTTCAGACAACGATTTCGCTATATCATCGGGTGATGAAGAAGTTCGTGACAGGTAAATATGTTCTATGTAAGCTATTTTTATGCTTCCAGTTCATACGTTTGGTTTTTGTATATTTTACTTTCAGTTTTGTACACCATCTTTAAACACCTGAAAATATATTTCACAGCGGTTTAGATGGTACAATGACTCTCTACAATATACTTTTTGTTTGTTTGTTTTCTCTCAAACTAAAATTAGGCGAACTATTAGAATTTTAGCAACCAGAAAATGGCAGAGCGATTTCTGCATGGTGTATCTTTAATTTGTTGTGGTTTTAAAGATTTGTATTAGGGATGTTAATGCTAACTGTTAATTGGTTAGCAGCCGAAAATACATTTGATCAGTCATGCTTATTGGTCTATAAGTTAATTTGCATAATTTTGTGGAATTAAATTGATGCATGTGTATCTTTATCACATGTGCCCACATGCTACAGGGCCTAGTAGGCAATGTGCGGAATAATATCACCTGTCGGACAGCAAGAGCTGCAGCTACGGGAATACAAAAAATGACCCACGCTACAGAAGGCTATATCGGTCCACTAATACAGAACTAGTAAAGGCCCAGTGCGCTACTTTTTTGAATTGTTTATTATTATTAGTGTTTTTATAAATCATAAAATTTTACTCTGATTTTTCAGGTGGTGTTTCAGCACCCCTACTTCCCACGGCTATGGTCAGTAGCTATCGTTGTAAATGCTGTGGTCACTGGATAAACTTGCTATGAGTTGAACATATTTTGTTGTTGTTGCCCATGGTGGAATCATATCTAACCAGCTGGCTCCTGAAGCCTATGTGACATGTTTATGGGCCCATGAGCTGCCGAGTCTAGTCGCAGTCTAGCTAACATTAGCCAGCTAGCTAACATTGCTAGCTGAGCTTTTTTATAAGAAAACGTCTGAGGTAACTCAAACCCTGTAGTTAGATAACAATCTCTCCTCGGCAACAATGTTATTGTCGTCCAGGAATATTATATATGTCTATTAATTTTAAGATGGCTGTCATTGAATTTGGTGGTGACTACTGAAATTGTCCACCATGGTTTTGTGTTTTGGTGAGGGCTTGGAGGTCACGCCCCCAATAACGCTCGACCAATCACCCAACTAATAAATATGAGTTTGTCTCCAGCTATCCTACGAAAGGAAATTTTGTGTGTGGCCATGTGCCATTCACATTGATGTTGCTTGCACTGCGTTAAAGGCAGCAGCGCAGCACAACTTTGTTTAGATCAGTTTTTAGAAAGCAGTAGCAAAAGTCACAAAAGAAACCTGAATGGTTTTCTGCAAATATGTAACAGGAGTCTTACTTTTGGGAACTTTACAGTCCTATTGATTAAACGACCTCAATGAAAAATGCATCAACGCCCACAAAAAATGCCATTAATTACACTGAACAAAAATATAAATGCACCATGTAAAGTGTTGGTCCCATTTTTCATGAGCTGAAATATAACATCCCAGACATTTTCCATATGCAATTTTTTTTTTCTCTCAGATGTGCACAAATTTGTTTACATCCCTCTTAGTGAACATTTCTCATTTGCCAAGATAATCCATCCATGTGGCATATCAAGAAGCTGATTAAACAGCATGGTCATTACACAGGTGCATCTTGTGCTGAGTACAATAAAAGGCCACTTTAAAATGTGCAGTTTTGTCACACAACACAATGCCACAGATGTCTCAAGTTGAGGGAGTGTGCAATTGGCAAACTGACTGCAGGAATGTCCACCATAGCTGTTGCCAGAGAATTAAATATTAATTTCTCTACCATAAGCTGCATCCAACATAATTTCTGAGAATTTGGCCTCCCAACCGGCCTCACAACCGCAGACCACGTGTATGGCGTCATGTGGGCGAGCGGTTTTCTTCTGTCAACATTGTGAACAGAGTGCCCAATGGTGGCGGTGAGGTTATGGTATAGGCAGGCATAAGCTACGGACAACGAACACAATTGCATTTTATCGATGGCAACTTAAATGCCCAGAGATATTCTGACGAGCTCCTGAGGCCCATTGTCGTGCCATTCATCCGCCGCCATCACCTCATGTTTCAGCATAATGCACGGCCCCATGTCGACAGGATCTGTACACAAATACTGGAAGCTGAAAATGTCCCATTCAACAGCCTGATCAACTCTATGCGAAGGAGATGCTATCTCACTGCATGAGGCAAATGGTGGTCACACCAGATGCTGACAGGTTTTGTGATCCACTCCCCCAATTTTTTTGAAAGGTATCTGTGACCAACAGGTGCAAATCTGTAATACTAGTCATGTGACATCCATAGATTAGGGCCTAATTAATGTATTTCAATTGACTTATTTCCTTAGATTTCACTGAGTTACAGTTCATATTTGAAATTGTTGCATTTATATTTTTGTTCATTATATAATCAACATAATAATAACCATTTGCTATTGCTGCAGGATTCTTTTCCTGCTGTAGCAAACTGGCTCAAATTGAGATCCTACATCTGTAGCTACCCATATCTTCTGGCTGGGGTAATTTTAAGAGCCCCGACGCTTGTTCTGAACGTTAAAACACATTTGCTTGCGGTACGGTTCTGGAAATAAGGTACGTATCTTTCATGTCAACGAAAAATAAAATCTAAAGTTTAAATTACTATACACCTTGTTAGGGTTAGTGTTCCCACACGGCCATATCTCCATTTTACAGAGCTTGTTTACGGAAGTCATAGGTGGCCACCTGTGGTAATTGCATAACTGGCGTGCGTCGAACACCTGTGTGTAAGCGTAACTGGGGAGGAGGTGTAGTTCATCAACTGGAGGCACACACAGCTTATTGATCTGTGCAAAACTGCTATAGTTGTCACACCCTGATCTGTTTCACCTGTCCCTGTGATTGTCTCCACCCCCTCCAGGTGTCGCTTATTTTCCCCAGTGTATTTATCCCTGTGTTTCCTGTCTCTCTGTGCCAGTTCGTCTTGTATGTTTTTCCAAGTCACCCAGTGGTTTTCCTGTTCTCCTGCTTTTCTGTTTTTTCTCATCCTCCAGGTTTTGACCCTTGCCTGTTTCTGGACTATGTACCCGCCTGCCTGAACCTTTCTGCCTGCCTTGACCACGAGCCTGTCTGCCACCCTGTACGCCCTCGACCTTTTGCTTGTCCATGACCATTCTCTTGCATACTCCTTTTGGATTAATAAACATTGTAAGACTCCAACCATCTGCCTTCTGTGTCTGTATCTGGGTCTCGTCTTGTGTCATGATAATAGTACATGTCAGTGAAGACACTTGTTATCCTGGCACCACACTGCCAGGTTTCTGACCTCCTCTCTATAGGCTGTCTCATTGTTGTTGGTGATCAGGCCTACCACTGTTGTGACATTGGCAAACTTCATGATGGTGTTGGAATCGTGCTTGGCCTGCAGTCTTTGAACAGGAAGTACAGGAGGGGGCTGAGCACACACCCATGAGGTGCCCCCGTGTTGAGGATCAGCATAGCAATGTGTTGTTACCTACCCTTACCACCTGGGGGTGGCCCGTCCAGGATCCAGTTGCAGAGGGAGGTGTTTAGTCCCAGGGTCCTTAGCTTATTGATGAGCTTTGAGGGCACTAGGGTGTTGAACGCTGAGCTGTAGTCAATGTATAGCATTCTCACATAGGTGTTCTTTTTGTCCAGGTGGGAAAGGGCAGTGTGGAGTGCAATATAGACTGCATCATCTGTGGATCTGTTGGGGCGGTATGCAAATTGGAGTGGGTCTAGGGTTTCTGGGATAATGGTGTTGTGAGCCATGATCAGCCTTTCAAAGCACTTCATGGCTACAAATGTAAGCGCTACGGGTCGGTAGTCAAGGTAGGCAGGTTACCTTGGTGTTCTTGGGCACAGGGACTATAGTGGTCTGCTTGAAACATGTTGGTATTACAGATTCGGTCAGGGACAGGTTGAAAATGACGGTGAAGACACTTGCCAGTTAGTCAATGCATGCTGAGAGTACACTTCCTGGTAATCCGTCTGGCCCTGCGGCCTTGGGAATGTTGACCTGCGGAGAGTGTGATCACACAGTCGTTCAAAACAGCTGAAGCTCTAATGCATGCTTCAGTGTTGCTTGCCTCAACGCGAGCATAGAAGGCATTTAGCTCGTCTGGTAGACTCGTCACTGGGCTGCTCGTGGCTTTGCTTAGTAGTCCATAATAGTTTGCAAGCCCTGCCACATCCAATGAGCGTCGGAGTCGGTGTAGTACAATTCAATCTTAGTCCTGTATTGATGCTTTGCCTGTTTGATGGTTCATCGGAAGGCATAGCGGGATTTCTTATAAGCTTCCAGGTTCGAGTCCTCCTTGAAAGCAGCATCTCTAGCCTTTAGCTCAATGTGGATGTTACCTGTAATCCATGGCTTCTGGTTGGGGTATGTACGTACCGACATTGTGGGGAGGACGTCATTGATGCACTTATTGATGAAGCCAGTGATCACTGTGGTGTACTCTCAATGCCATTGGAAGAATCCCAGAACATATTCCAGTCTGGGCTAGAAAAACAGTCCTGTAGCTTAGCATCTGACCACTTCCGTATTGAGCGAGTTGCTTGTACTTCCTGCTGTAAGCAGGAATTAGGAGGATAGAGTTATGGTCAGATTTGCCAATTGCAGGGCAAGGGAGAGCTTTGTACATGCCTCTGTGTGAAGTAAAGGTGGTCTAGACTTATTTTTTCTTCTGGTTGCACATGTAACACGCTGGTAGAAATGAGGTAAGACGGATTTAAGTTTCCGTTCATTAAAGTCCCTGGCTACTAGGAGCGTTTCCTCTGGATGAGCATTTTCTTGTTTGCTTATGGCCTTATATAGCTCATTGAGTGGTATTAGTGCCAGAATCATTTTGTGGTGGTAAATAGACAGCTTCGAAAACTATAGACAACCTGTCTTGGTAAATGGTGTGGTCTACAGCTTATCAGGAGATATTCTACCTCAGGTGAGCAAAACCTAGAGACTTGCTTAATATTAGATTTTGGGCACCAGCTGTTATTTACAAATAGACACAGACCTCCAGACCCCTTGTTTTACCGGAGGCAGCTGTTCTATCTTGCTGAAGCACCGAAAACACAGCCAGCTGTATGTTATCCATGTCGTCGTTCAGCCACGACTCGATGAAACAAGATAGTAAAATGTTTAATGTCCCGTTGGTTGGATAGTCTTGATCGGAGCTCATCCATTTTATTATCCAATGATTGCATGTTGACTAATAAGACTGATGGCAGAGGCGGAATACGCACTCGCCGTCGGATCCTTACAAGGCAACCTGGCCTACGTCCCAGATATCTCCGTCTCTTCTTCATGCGAATGACAGGGATTTGGGCCTTGTCCAGTGTAAATAAGTAAATTCTTTGCGTCCGATTTGTTAAAGAATCTTCGTCCAGTAGGAGGTGAGTAATAGTTGTCCTGATATCCAGAAGCTCTTTTCGGTCATAAGAAACGGTGGCAGAAATATTATGTACAAAATAAGTTACAAATAATGCGAAGAATAACACACAATAGCACAATTGGTTAGGAGCCCTAAAAAAGGCAGCCATCTCCTCCGGCACCATTAACATTATTCACCTAACCTTTGTCATTAGTTCCTCTATCGGCCAACATAAATTCTTCCCTTGATTCTAATTATTGCTATGGCGCAATAAGCAACCTGGTCTCACATAAAATCATGAAATACTATACGTCCTCCGAGATGTATGATAAATTAGTTAATCCAATTCCTTGTACTATTGTACGACCGGGTAAGACGTATGATTCTATACGTCCTCCCATTCGTATGATATTGTTCGACTGCTATTCCATTCATAATGTAACATATCATACACTCTGTAACATATCATATACTCTGTCACATATAATCTGTCACAGAATAATATGAATTGCACTAACACCACGTTGAATGGACACCACATAAAAAAAGTGAGCTGTGAGAAAGCACACCAACAGCTGAGGTAGACATATATTATCTAATCAAGCGTTGAAAAGAATATTATATAGTGCGCCCGATAACGCTTCATTGGGTGCACATCCAAGAAATGGAGGCAAATTACAGTACATCTAGCTGTGCGCTAAGGATGAACGGTGCAATTATGCTGAAAAGACTTGGTGAATCTTTATACGAAGCTTTGAAAGCTCAGCTGAATATGTACTGTACAACAGATTTTTGATATGTCAAGGAAATAGTAAACTCAAAAATGAAAAGTAGATAATTGTAATGCAATTCCCAATTCATCATTCTGTTTGACATTTGAGATGAAGTGCATGGTTTTACATAAATAGTGTATCAGGGTAATGATATTTGATAAGGGTAATTGTTGACAAAGAGATATGACAATGGAAATTGGAGATAATAGGCTTCCAATACAGGAATAAAGAACACAAATATATAGATGTAATGCTGTTACAAATTTGTGTACATTCAGTCCATGTTACTAATGAATATAATAGAGGTGAAGGATCAGAATGAAAAGCAGAGGCATCATAAAGTATGATTTTAAAGATAGTCAGACGGAGCAGGCTTTGACCTTTGTCAAGGGAGAAAGGGATTAGAGAAAAGAACGAGTTGAATGTGATACCAATCTATAATTGAAATGCAAGTCTCCCTATCTTGCAGCAGCTGAAAGAAAATAAGTGGATGGAATAAATAAAAAACGATGAAGATTCTCAATGTGCTGATGATGCCCGTGGGAAATGGCTTTAGCTTATACAGAGGGAGAGCAGCAGCATGACCAAGCTTTAGGCCACAAAAATGTTTCTATGCTTCAGAACTATTGACATTGTATTGAATACATGTACAGTACCAGTCAAAAGTTTGGACACACCTTTTTACTATTTTCTATATTGTAGAATAATAATAATCAAAACTATGAAATAACACGTGGAATCATGTAGTAACCAAAAAAGGTTAAGGTTCTGTTTGACTTTAAGGGAATTTTCTCCTATCTTTAACACCAAAACATGCTAAAAAGGTTCTCAAAGGTTTTTGCTAACACAGATAGAATGTTCCCCTAACTAATGGAAAACTTGACACTCAAACATTAGAGGAATGTTGCGCGTAACATTACAAAAATGTTTTCTCTCCCTAGAATTGTTAGCTGGGAACATAAGCATTTTGCTGCATCTGCTATAACATCTGCTAAACTGTGTATGTGACCAATAAATGGTGATTTGATTTGACATACAATACCAGTCAAAAGTTTGGACACACCTACTCATTCAAGGGTTTTTATTTATTTTTACTATTTTCTACATTGTAGAAGACATCAACAGTTTCAACACTATGAAATATCGCATATGGAATCATTTAGTAAATAAAAAGTGTAAAACAAATCAAAATATATTTGAGATTATTGAAAGTAGCCACCCTTTGCCTTGATGACAGCTTTGCACACTCTTGACATTCTCTCAACCAGCTTCATGAGGAAGTCACCTGAAAGGAATTTCAATTAACAGGTGTGCCTTGTTAAAAGTTAATTTGTGGAATTTCTTTCCTTCTTTACATTTACGTCATTTAGCAGACGCTCTTATCCAGAGCGACTTACAAATTGGTGCATTCACCTTTTGATATCCAGTGGATCAACCACTTTACAATAGTACATCTTACATCTATATCTTTGTTTTGGGGGGGGGGTAGAAGGATTACTTTATCCTATCCCAGGTATTCCTTAAAGAGGTGGGGTTTCAGGTGTCTCCGGAAGGTGGTGATTGACTCTGCTGTCCTGGCATCGTGAGGGAGCTTGTTGCACCATTGTGGTGCCAGAGCAGCGAACAGTATTGTCTGGGCTGAGCGGGAACTGTGCTTCCGCAGAGGTAGGGGGGCCAGCAGGCCAGAGGTGGATGAACGCAGTGCCCTTGTTTGAGCCAATCAGGTGTGTTGTGACAAGGTACGGGTAGTATACAGAAGATAGCCCTATTTGGTAAAAGACCAAGTCCATATTATGGCAAGACCAGCTCAAATAAGCAAAGAGAAAAGACAGCCCATCATTACTTTAAGACATGGTCAGTCAACATGGAACATTTCAAGAATTTTGAAAGTTTCTTCAAGTGCCGTCCCAAAAACCATCAAGCACTGTGATGAAACTGGCTCTCATGAGGACCGCCACAGGAAAGGAAGACCCAGAGTTACTTCTGCTGCAGAGGATAAGTTCATTAGAGTTACCAGCCTCAGAAATTGAAGCCCAAATAAATGCTTCACAGAGTTCAAGTAACAGACACATCTCAACATCAACTGTTCAGAGGAGACTGCGTGAATCATGCCTTCATTGTCGAATACAGCAAAGAAACCACTACTAAAGGACACCAACAAGAAGAAGAGACTTGCTTGGGCCAAGAAACATGAGCAATGGACATTAGACCGGTGAAAATCTGTCCTTTGGTCTGATGGGTCCAACCGCTGTGTCTTTGTGAGACGCAGAGTAGGTGAACGGATGATCTCTGCATGTGTGGTTCCCACCGTGAAGCACAGGGGAGGAGGTGTGATGGTGTGGGGGTGCTTTGCTGGAGACACTGTCAGTGGTTTACTTAGAATTCAAGGCACACTTAACCAGCATGGCTATCACAGCATTCTGCAGCGATACGCCATCCCATCTGGTTTGCGCTTAGTGGGACTATCATTTGTTTTTCAACAGGACAACGACCCAACACACCTCCAGGCTGTGTCAGGGCTATTTGACCAAGAAGGAGAGTGATGGAGTGCTGCATCAGATGACCTGGCCTCCACAATCACCCAACCTCAACCCAATTGAGATGGTTTGGAATAAGTTGGACCGCAGAGTGAAGGAAAAGCAGCCAACAAGTGCTCAGCATATGAGGGAACTCCTTCAAGACTGTTGGAAAATCATTCCAGGTGAAGCTGGTTGAGAGAATGCCAAGAGTGTGCAAAGCTGTCATGAAGGCAAAGAGTGACTACTTTGAAGAATCTTAAATATAAAATATATTTTGATTTGTTAAACACGTTTTTGGTTACCACATGATTCCACATGTTATTTCATAGTTTTGATGTCCTTACTATTATTCTACAGTGTAGAACATAGTAAAAATAAATAAAAATCTTTGAATGAGTAGGTGTGTCCAAACTTTTGACTGGTATTGTATGTCAAATCAAATCGGTCACATGCAGATGTTATAACAGATGCAGCAAAATGCTTATGTTCCCAGCTAACAATTCTAGGGAGAGAGAACATTTTTGTAATGTTACGCGCAATGTTCCCCCAATTTTTGAGTGTCAAGTTTTCCGTTAGTTAGGGGAACATTCTATCTAAGTTACCAAAAACCTTTTTAGCATGTTTTTGTGATAAAGATAGGATAAAATTCCCTTAAAGTCAAACAGAACGGATCTAGAACATGGTTTTAATGTTCTCAGAATATACAACATTAATGTTCTAGACGCGTTTCATGGGACTGTCACACCCTGATCTGTTTCACCTGTCTTTGTGCTTGTCTCCACCCCCCTCTAGGTGTCACCCATTATCCCCAGTGTACTTATTTAAACCTGTGATCTCTGTTTGTCTGTTGCCAGTTCGTTTTGTTTCGTCAAGCCTAAAAACGTTTTTCCTATGCTCCTGTCTTTCTCTAGTTCCTGTTTTCTATTTCTCCCGGTTTTTGACCATTCTGCATGCCCTGACCCTGAGCCTGCCTGCCATTCTGTACATTGTCACACCACCCTTGATTACTGATCTCTGCCTGCCCTAACCCTCAGCCTGCCTGCCGTTCTGTACCTTTCGGACTCTGCTCTGGACTACTGACCTCTGCCTGCCCTTGACCTGTCGTTTGCCTGCCCCCCTCTTTCTGTAATACAGTTTTGTTACTTCAAAACTGTCTGCATCTGGGTCTTCTACTGAGCCTTGATAGGGATGTTGCAAGAACATTTTCTGAGGGTTTGGAGATTATTCCATCAATGTCCCGCCAAACATACATAGAACCTGGTTGCCATGTTCTCAGAATGTAAGATATTAATGTTCTACACACATTTCATGGGAAAGTTGCAATAACATTTCTGTGTATCAGTTGTTAGGATGTCACCTGATGATCCCAAAGAAACATTCTCCAAAAAATGTATTTTTTATTACACAGCTGTCACGTCCTGACCAGTAAAGGGGTTATTTGTTATTATAGTTTGGTCAGGACGTGGCAGGGGGTATTTGTTGAGTGTTTCGGGGTTTGTTGGGCTATGTGTTTATATAGAGGGGTGTTTGTTTAGAGTGTTCCGGGGTTTTTGGTTATGTTCTATGTTAGTATATTTCTATGTTCTGGTCGTCTTTTTAGTTCTATGTTTAGGGTTATTGGTTTGACCTTCAATTGGAGGCAGCTGTTCTTCGTTGCCTCTGATTGAAGGTCCTATATAGAGGGGTGTTTTTGTAATGGGTTTTGTGGGAAGTTGTTTTTGCATAGCTGTGTGTAGCCTGCATTACTGTTCATTCGTTCGTTTTCTTGTTTTGTTTTTTTAGTGTTCTAATAAACGTTAAAATGAGCACTCAACCCGCTGCGCCTTGGTCCACTCCGTACGACAATCGTTACAACATCAGACCTTGTTACTGTTGCCAAGCCCTGATTTGGTAAACCACTGATGCAGTCTTAGCTCTTTTTGTCTTAGGGATACTCACACAGTACTTTCAACATAGTGTTTTCAATGTACATATTTGACACAGATGATTACATTCTGCATGTTTATAATGTAATTATTATTTAGTTTAAGTTGACTGTTTGTGTGTGTGTGTGTGTGTGTGTGTGTGTGTGCGCGAGTGTGTGAGAGCTAGGCAATATGGAGGAGATTACTGAGCAATTTGGTTCATTAGGCCGACCCCCAGGCTTTGCTTGAAGTTATTGAGGGATGATGATGTTTCGGCAATGTGAAGATAAGAATTCCGGTGTATGGTACCTCTGTATCTGATAGAGAATTGACTATGTGAGGTGCGGCAGTGGGGAGGGTGAAGGTTATCCCCACGAAATCTTAGGGTTGTGAGTGGCTAGCCAGGGAATCCCTAGAACCACAGGAAACGCTGGGGAATCAATGAGGAAAAGACTAATCCGCTCCTCATGACCCCCCCGCATTACCATTACCAGTGGCACAGTGACCTCCCTGACCAGCCCTGACCCTAGTGGTCGACTGTCTAGGGCGTGCACGGGGAAGGGTTGGTCCAACTGGACCAGGGGAATCCCTAACTTAGCCACGACCCCACGGTCCATAAAACTCCCCGCCGCGCCTGAATCGACTAGCGCCTTAAACCGGGAGTGAGGGGAGAAACAAGGAAAAGATACTGACACATACATGTGACGGACAGGGGGCTCTGGGTGAGGCTGGTGCTGACTCACCTGATGTGTCAAAGGAGCGCTCTGCCTGCCTTCTGGACTCCCAGGTGAGTCTCTCCAGCACCGGTCCACAGTGTGCCCTCTGCGATCACATGAGGTGCAGGAGCGAACTCCCCCTCCAGTCTTCCTGGCTGCTGCCCCCCCTATCTCCATAGGCGTGGGAGCAGGAGGGCTGGAGGGTGGAATGAGCAGGGTCCGGGTCGGACGTCCGCGGGCGGCCAGCAGATTTTCCAGTCGGATGGACAGATCCACCAGTTGGTCCAGTGTGTTGGTCGTGTCCCGACAGGCTAATTCCCGGCGGACGTCCTCCCTCAAACTACAACGGTAGTGATCTATAAGGGCCCTCTCATTCCACCCTGCTCCCGCGGCCAGGGTCCGGAACTCGAGAGCAAAATCCTGCGTGCTCCTCGTCTCCTGCCTCAGGTGAAACAGCCGCTCCCCCGCCGCTCTCCCGTCCGGGGGCTGATCGAATACTGCCCGAAAGCGGCGGGTGAACTCTGGGTAGTTGTCCCTGACTGAGTCCGGACTGTCCCACACGGCGTTTGCCCATTTCAGGGCCTTACCCGTGAGACAGGAGACGAGGACGCTGACGCTCTCCTCCCCCGAGGGAGAGGGACGAACGGTAGCCAGGTATAACTCCAACTGGAGTAAGAAGCCCTTACACCCAGCGGCCGTCCCATCGTACTCCCTGGGGGGAGCGAGTTTCACCCCACTGGTACTGGGTGCTGTGGGTGCTGGTGGGGGCGCCGGCTGTTGACCTGCCGCGTTCAGGGGGCCGAGAGCCCTTCGGTCCCAGCTCTCCATGCGCGCCAACACCTGATCCATGGCGTTCCCCAGACGGTGGAGCAGGGTGGAGTGTTGGTCAACTCTTTCCTCCACTGACAGGGTTGGCGCTGAAGCTCCTGCTGACTCCAAGTTTTGGTGCGTGATTTCTGTCACGGGCTGGCTCGAAAAAACAGGAGAGGTAGAGTCAGGCGCAGGAGACAGAGAGTTCTTGACCACACTTCTTTATTCAAGAAAACTGGATGTGGTCGCCAAAAATATAGGGACGCAGCCCTTAAATAATTCTGCGGTGGTGTACACAATGAAACCAACCACAGGCAGAGGAAAACCAGCACACGTTCCTATAGCACATAAACCGGACAAGAAACACAATCACGCACAAACACAGACATCCTACGCTAAACTAAATAACCCCCCCCCCCTACTAATGACTAACCCAAAACAGGTGCGTGCCTACCTAGACCTAACCAACAGAAAGTGAAACAAAAAGGGATCGATGGTAGCTAGTAGGCCGGCGACGACGACCGCCGAGCTCCGCCCGGCCGAGGAGGGGCGCCACCATCCGTCGGTGTCGTGACAGTGTTAAACCTATTAAAGTCATTACCTAATGGTAAATCTACAGGTTAGGATCTTATGGACAATATTTTACTTCGCTATGCTGCTCCCCAGATAGCAGCTCAACCGAAATACATATTTAATTGGTCACTGGAAAAGGGTACATTTCCAAATGTATGGAAGCATGCTAAACTGTGTCCAATCCCAAAAGACAGCAAAGAACCCATTACTCCTGCCAATAGTCAACCAAGTAGTCTACTCCCTTCACTCAGTAAGACATTGGAGGGTATTGTGAGTAGACAAATATGGGAGTATATGGAAAAGAATGATCTGATCACAGCCAATCAGCATGCTTATCATAATCAATCAAATCAATCAAATGTATTCATAAAGCCCTTCTTACATCAGCTGATTCACAAAGTGCTGTACAGAAACCCAGCCTTAAACCCCAAACAGCAAGCAATGCAGGTGTAGAAGCACTGTGGCTAGGAAAAACTCCCTAGAAAGGCCAGAACCTAGGAAGAAACCTAGAGAGGATCCAGGCTATGAGGGGTGGCCAGTCCTCTTCTGGCTGTGCCGGGTGGAGATAATAACAGAACATGGCCAAGATGTTCAAATCTTCATAGATGACCAGCAGGGTCAAATAATAATAATCACAGTGGTTGTCGAGGGTGCAACAGGTCAGCACCTTAGGAGTAAATGTCAGTTGGCTTTTCATAGCCGATCATTCAGAGTATCTCTACCGCTCCTGCTGTCTCTAGAGAGTTGAAAACAGCAGGTCTGGGACAGGTAGCACGTCCGGTGAACAGGTCAGTGTTCCATAGCCGCAGGCAAAACAGTTGAAACTGGAGCAGCAGCACGGCCAGGTGGACTGGGGACAGCAAGGAGTCATCAGGCCAGGTAGTCCTGAGGCATGGTCCTAGGGCTCTGGTCCTCCGAAAGAAAGAAAGAAAGAAAGAAAGAAAGAAAGAAAGAAAGAAAGAGAAAAAGAAAGAGGAAAAAGAAAGAGAATTAGAGAGAGCATACTTACATTCACACAGGACACCGGATAAGACAGGAGAAATACTCCAGATATAACAGACTGACCCTAGCCCCCCGACACAAACTACTGCAGCATAAATACTGGAGGCTGAGACAGGAGGGGTCAGGAGACACTGTGGCCCCATCCGACGATACCCCTGGACAGGGCCAAACAGGCAGGATATAACCCCACCCACTTTGCCAAAGCGCATCCCCCACACCACTAGAGTGGTGTGGGGGAGTCCTGAGGAGGACTACATTTACATTTACATTAACGTCATTTAGCAGACGCTCTTATCCAGAGCGACTTACAAATTGGTGGATTCACCTTATGATATCCAGTGGAACAACCACTTACAATAGTACATCTATCTTTTTTGGGGGGGTGGGGTTAGAAGGATTACTTTATCCTATCCCAGGTATTCCTTAAAGAGGTGGGGTTTCAGGTGTCTACGGAAGGTGGTGATTGACTCCGCTGTCCTGGCGTCGTGAGGGAGCTTGTTCCACCATTGGGGTGCCAGAGCAGCGAACAGTTTTGACTGGGCTGAGCGGGAACTGTGCTTCCGCAGAGGTAGGGGGGCCAGCAGGCCAGAGGTGGATGAACGCAGTGCCCTTGTTTGGGTGTAGGGCCTGATCAGAGCCTGAAGGTACGGAGGTGCCGTTCCCCTCACAGCTCCGTAGGCAAGCACCATGGTCTTGTAGCAGATGCGAGCTTCAACTGGAAGCCAGTGGAGTGTTTGGAGGAGCGGGGTGACGTGAGAGAACTTGGGAAGGTTGAACACCAGACGGGCTGCTGCGTTCTGGATGAGTTGTAGGGGTTTAATGGCACAGGCAGGGAGCTGTGGGAGACTACCTCAACAACCAATTTATCATCCTGAGACAAGGCCGAGTATAGGCCACAAAGATCTCCGCCACCGCACAACCCAAGGGGGGGGTGCCAGCCCGGACAGGAAGATCACGTCACTACCACTGCATTGTTTGACATGACTGACCAGTGGCTCAATGCTATGGATAATGGCAGGTTTCTGGGTGTACTATTTTTAGATGTTAGTGCAGCATTTGATTTAGTGGATCATGAACTAACTTTGAATTGTCAGCACTGAATTGGGTACAGTCATATCTAATTGACAGGAAACAGTCCACCTATATCAATTGGTCGTTTTCTTTCCCTCATGCTTTAAACTGTGGAATACCGCAGGGAAGCTGCCTTGGGCCACTTCTTTACTTATTATATACCAACAACCTTCCTTATGCCTTATCTGAAACTCAAGATACTATATTTGCAGATGATACCACAATTCATACAGCATCACAATCAACAGGTACAGCAAGCTCTACAAGTAGATCTGGGAAATATTAGGGAGTGGATTTGCCGTAACAAACTTGTTTTGAACACCAAGAAAACCAAGGTTATGTTGGTATGTTCAACCAGGAAAAGACCAACACAGCATAGAATACAATTAAGTATCCCATGCTGTTGAAATGGTTAAAAACTATAAGACCTGTATACGTGCAGCACGAGCTGAATACGTTGAAATGGTTGCAATTTAAATACAGACCAGCGTGACCGACAGTGTGTGCTGAATACGTTGAAATGGTTGCAATTTAAATACAGACTAGCATGACTGACAGCGCGAGCTGAATATGTTGAAATGGTTGCAATTTAAATACAGACCAGCGTGACCGACAGCGCGAGGTGAATACGTTGAAATGGTTGCAATTGAAATACAGACCAGCGTGACCGACAGCGCAAGGTGAATACGTTGAAATGGTTGCAATTTAACCTATCTTGGGTAGGGGGCAGTATTTTCACATCCGGATGAAATGCGTTCCCAAAGTAAACTGCCTGTTACTCAGGCCCAGAAGCTAGGATATGCGTATTTGGTAGTTGGTAGATTTGGATAGAAAACACTAAAGTTTCTAAAACTGTTAAAATTATGTCTGTGAGTATAACAGAACTGATATTGCAGGCAAAACCCCGAGGACAAAAAATGTTCAGCCTACCACTGTTTTCAATGGCTGTCACTTTTATTATAAGGCGAAATCCTCCCAGATTGCAGTTCCTAGGGCTTCCACTAGATGTCAACAGTCTTTAGAAAGAGTTTCATGCTGGTTTTTGGAAAAATTAGCCAGAAATTGTAGTTTTTCTAGGTGGCTCCCATTTTGGCTGTAGTGTTTCCAAGTGCATGGAAGAGAGCGAGTTCTTTGGTATTTTTCTCCGGTAAAGACAATAACGATTCTCCGTCTTAAATTTGATCATTTATTTACCTATTGGGGTACCTAAGGTTTGATTATAAACGTTGTTTGACTTGTTTGGAAAAGTTTTTAGTAACGTTTGGGATTCATTTTGTATGCATTTTGATGGAGGGAAACTGGGTGGATTATTGACGGAAGCGCGCCAGCTAAACTGAGTTTTTATGGATATAAAGCAGGACATTATCGAACCAAAGGACCATTTGTGATGTATCTGGGACCTTTTGGAGTGCCAACAGAAGAAGATCATCAAATGTAAGGCATTTATTATATCGCTTTTCTGACATTCGTGGCGCACCTGCCTGGTTGAAATATGTTTTTCATGCTTTTGTATATGGGGCACAGTCCTCAGATAATCGCATGGTGTGCTTTCGCCGTAAAGCCTGTTTGGAATCTGAGTAACGTAATTTTAAAAGGAGGACACCTACCCTAATTATTCTCTTAGAAAGCACTTGATTTTAAGGGGGCACCAGGATTTGAACATGCTTGATCTGCAGTCAAATGCTCTACCACTGAGCTATTCCCCCTCTGCTAGAAACTATCTAAAGGTGGAAAAATTCTCTAATAAGGTATATTTTGGCTGGAGATGTACATGACCTAATACATAACACTCTCTCTTTGAAAACATACCCATAAAGTATTTGATTTCATGTTGACTATAGGATTTGAACCTGAGACCTCTTGATCCTAAGACTATTGCAATTCCACCTCCTGTTAGGAACTGTCTGACAGAGAGAAAAACCATCTAATGAGGGACATTTTAGATTGAGTAACTTAACCAAAAAAGGAGCACTCCCTCTCTCAAGATACACATAGAAAGCACTTGATTTCAAGTGGGTGCCAGGATTTGATCCTAAGAAATTGTCTAATAAGGGACATTTCAGAGGGCGATCTACATAACCTAATTAAGAACACTCTCTCTTTGAAAACATACAAATAAAGTATTTAATTTCAAGTTAACAATAGGATTTGAACCTGAGACCTCATGATCTGAAGTCTATTGCACTTCCATCTCTTTTAGGAACGGTTCGACTCAGAGAAAAACCATCTAATGAGGGACATTTTAGATTGAGAAACATAATTATAAGAGGTGTACCCCTACCCTAATATGCTCTTAGAAAGCACTTGATTTTAAGGGGGCACCAGGATTTGAACCTGGGACCTCTTGATCTGCAGTCAAATGCTCTAGCACTGAGCTATAACCCCTCTGCTAGAAACTATCTAAAGCAAGAAAAATTCTCTAATAAAGTACATTTTAGCTGGAGATCTACATAACCTAATAAAGAACACTCTCTCTTTGAAAGCGTACCCATAAAGTATTTGATTTCATGTTGACTATAGGATTTGAACCTGAGACCTCTTGATCCTAAGACTATTGCAATTCCACCTCTGTTAGGAACTGTCTGACAGAGAGAATGATGTATCTAATGAGGGACATTTTAGATTGAGTAACATAACCAAAAAAGGAGCACTCCCTCTCTCAAGATACATATAGAAAGTACATGATTCAAGGGGGAACCAGGATTTGATCCGGAGAAATTGTCTAATGGACATTTCAGAGGGAGATCTACATAACCTAATAAAGAACACTCTCTCTTTGAAAACATACCCATAAAGTATTTGATTTCAAGTTAACAATAGAATTTGAACCTGAGACCTCTTGATCTGAAGTCTATTGCATTTCCACCTCTTTTAGGAACTGTTCAACTGAGAGAGAAAACCATCTAATGAGGGACATTTTAGATTGAGTAACATAATTTTAAAAGGTGTACTCCTACCCTAATATGCTCTTAGAAAGCACTTGATTTTAAGGGGGCACCAGGGACCTCTTGATCTGCAGTCAAATGCTCTAGCACTGAGCTATAACCCCTCTGCTAGAAACTATCTAAAGGCGGAAAAATTCTCGAATATGGTACATTTTAGCTGGAGATCTACATAACCTAATACATAACACTCTCTCTTTGAAAACATACCCATGAAGTATTTGATTTCATGTTGACTATATGATTTGAACCTGAGACCTCTTGATCCTAAGACTATTGCAATTACACCTCTTAGGAACTGTCTGACTGAGAGAATGAAGTGTCTAATGAGGGACATTTTAGATTGAGTAACATTGTTTCGGAGTCCCTTTTTGACATGCCGGGAGGTAATTCTGACCTCTCGAAAGAACTGTTACATTTATCTAAGCGCCAGACGAGAACACATCTACATATAGTCACTCTAAGTGATTACGTACGTCAAGGTATTATTCCACTGGGACTCAGGTGGCAAAAAGAGCCATCATTGGGACAGCGCACAGATGATTTCTGTGAGCGCTGGTGTGCCATCCTGAACAAATGCTCTATTGATTTGATGACATTAATTGTTGACCAGTTGAAAAAGAATTTTAGTGAAATCGATAACACAATTAAAGACAAACGCACTGCTCTACAAATAGCTGTTAATGATGATGGCATATTCAATGAACTGATGAAAACTAACCAAGCGCTCCAGGACAAGTTGTCCACAGAAATAAAGGATCTTAAAATCATTAAATTCAACCAAGACAAAAAAGACAAGGCCGAGGACAAAGTCTACTTCTGGAGAAACCCTGACAGAGGAGGTCCTGCTCCTCCTCTCCATGGCAGACGCAGGAGGGATGACGCTTACTTCCATCCACCCCCGTCTGACCAACAGTCTACAACCAGCGCCTCATCGGCTTCCAGTGGTAGTTTTTTACTCAATGAGAGACTGGGCCAACGGAAGGGCGCAGGTGGCCGCAGGCAAACACATCGACGAGATGCCGCACCCGACGGGGTAAGAAGAAACGACTATCAGAGGCAGAGGAGACCGTTCACACGGTCCCAGAACCCACGGGACTGAGTGTCTTTAATTTATCAAGCAAGATATTGAGCCCTGCCCATGTCTCTTTGCTTAATAAAGTGTTATCTTTTTTGCCTACAACCCAGTGTAACGATTTTGATGTTAAGGTAGACATGTTCCAGTTTTTTAGAAACATCCGTTTAAGGGAATACTTTAGCTCCCCTAATCCTGACATTTCTATTGAACCAGTAGGTTACTCACCTGCACATACTCCGACTCCTTTTAGAAGCAAGAGTTATTTTATACCTCCAGCCAATCGCAATCACTCTATTGAGACATATTGCAGACTTGTTGAAAAAGATGTTGCTCATCTCCTTCAGAACAAACAGGAGTCCAAATCTTTCCATAATTTACCTAAGGATGAAAAACAAGCTTTGCTTGATTTACAATCCGATACGTCAGTCCTTATCCGTCCTGCTGATAAAGGCGGGTCGGTTGTACTCATGGATAGGACAGTTTATGTAAATGAGTGTCATAGACAGCTGCTAGACAACACATTTTACAAGAAACTCAGAAGTGACCCCACTTCCCAATTTCAGAATATTATCTTTACTGTCCTAGATGGGTATTTAAATTCTGGTCAGATAACCAAAAAAGAACATGACTTTCTGGCTATTCAACACCCTAAAATTGCCACTTTCTATACTTTGCCGAAATTACACAAGAATGTTTTCAAAACCTCCAGGGCGCCCTATTGTAGCGGGCATTGATGCAGTAACGGCCCCTTTTATCGACTTTTCTTTACTTTTTTATTAGACCACTCGCAGAACAGCTCCCCTCCTTTGTAAAGGACACCAGCAGTATGATCTCTATCATTGAATCTCTTGATCCTCTCCCTGAGAATACCTTGTTAGTTACTTTTGATGTTGAGTCGTTATACACAAATATTCCACACGAGGGCGGTATTGAAGCCATGGAACATTTTCTTCTGCAACGTGAGACTAATTAACTACCTTCCAGTGCCTGCATTATAACATTGGCTGAAATAGTACTCACACATAACTATTTCATGTTTCTAAATGATTTCTTTCTTCAGACGAAGGGTACTGCTATGAGATCCCCCATGGCTCCTAACTATGCTAATTTGTATGTGGGTTACATGGAGAAACAGTCCATTTTCAACCCTCTCAAAAACGTTTTCTTGCCTAACATCATTATTTGGAAACGGTATATTGATGATATTTTTGTTCTATGGAGGGGTGATGCAGAACAGCTCCAGGCATTCCATGCTTTTCTTAACTCCTGTTCTGAACATTTGAGATTTACTATGCAATCTGATACACGTCAAATCAGTTTTCTTCATCTTCTGATCTTGTGTGAAAATAATGTTCTATATATTGATCTTTACAAGAAACCTAATGATCGTAACACTTGTTGAGGGCTGATAGTTGTCAACTACATAACCTAATACATAACACTCTCTCTTTGAAAACGTACCCAAAAAGTATTTGATTTCATGTTGACTATAGGATTTGAACCTGAGACCTCTTGATCCTAAGACAATTGCAATTCTACCTCTGTTAGGAACTGTCTGACAGAGAGAAAAACCATCTAATGAGGGACATTTTAGATTGAGTATCATAGCCAAAAAAGGAGCACTCCCTCTCTCAAGATACACATAGAAAGTACATGATTCAAGGGCGAACCAGGATTTGATCCTGAGAAATTGTCTAATAAGGGACATTTCAGAGGGCGATCTACATAATCTAATAATGAACACTCTCTCTTTGAAAGCGAACCCATAAAGTATTTCATTTCAAGTTGACAATAGGATTTGATCCTGAAACCTCTTGATCTGAAGTCTATTGCATTTCCAACTCTTTTAGGAACGGTTCAACTGAGAGAAAAACCATCTAATGAGGGACATTTTAGATTGAGTAACATAATGTTAAATGGTGTACTCCTACCCTAATTATACTCTTAGAAGGCACTAGATTTTTAAGGGGCACCAGGATTTGAACTTGGGACCTCTTGATCTGCAGTCAAATGCTCTACCACTGAGCTACACCCCCTCTGCAAGAAACTATCTAAAGGCCGAAAAATTCTCGAATAAGGTACATTTTAGCTGGAGATCTACATAACCTAATACATTTTACTCTCTCTTTGAAAACATACCCATAAAGTATTTGATTTTATTTTGACTATAGGATTTGAACCTGAGACCTCTTGATCCTAAGACTATTGCAATTCCACCTCTGTTAGGAACTGTCTGACAGAGAGAAAAAACATCTAATGAGGGACATTTTAGATTGAATAACATAACCAAAAAAGGAGCACTCCCTCTCTCAAGATACACATAGAAAGTAAATGATTCAAGGGGGAACCAGGATTTGATCCTGACAAATTGTCTAATAAGGGACATTTCAGAGGGCGATCTACATAACCTAATAAAGAACACTCTCTCTTTCAAAGCGTACCCATAAAATATTTGATTTCAAGTTGACAATAGGATCTACTTAACCTAATAAAGAACATTCTCTCTTTCAAAGCGTACCCATAAAATATTTGATTTCAAGTTGACAATAGGATTTGATCCTGAGACCTCTTGATCTGAAGTCTATTGCACTTCCACCTAATTAGGAACGGTTCAACTGAGAGAAAAACCTTCTAATTTGGGACATTTTAGATTGAGTAACATAATTTTAAAAGGTGGACTCTAACCCTAATTATACTCTTAGAAAGCACTTGATTTTAAGGGACCTCTTGATCTGCATTCAAATGCTCTACCACTGAGCTATACCCCCTCTGCTAGAATCTATCTAAAGGCGGAAAAATTCTTGAATAAGGTACATTTTAGCTGGAGATCTACATAACACTCTCTCTTTGACAACATACCCATAAAGTATTTGATTTCAAGTTGACAATAGGATTTGATCCTGAGACCTCTTGATCTGAAGTCTATTGCACTTCCACCTAATTAGGAACGGTTCAACTGAGAGTAAAACCATCTAATTAGGGACATTTTAGATTGAGTAACATCATTTTAAAAGGTGTACTCTAACCCTAATTATACTCTTAGAACACACTTGATTGTAAGGGGGCACCATGATTTGAACCTGGGACCTCTTGATCTGCAGTCAAATGCTCTAGCATTGAGCTATACCCCCTCTGCTAGAAACTATCAAAAGGCTGAAAAATTCTCGAATAAGGTACATTTTAGTTGAGATCTACATAACCTAATACATAACACTCTCTCTTTGAAAACATACCCATAAACTATTTGATTTCATGTTGACTATAGGATTTCAACCTGAGACCTCCACCTCTGTTCCAACTGTCTGACAGAGAGAAAAACCATCTAATGAGGGACATTTTAGATTGAGTAACATAACCAAAAAAGGAGCACTCCCTCTCTCAAGATACACATAGAAAGTACATGATTCAAGGGGGAACCAGGATTTGATCCTGACAAATTGTCTAATAAGGGACATTTCAGAGGGCGATCTACATAACCTAATAAAGAACACTCTCTCTTTCAAAGCGTACCCATAAAAAATTTGATTTCAAGTTGACAAAAGGCTTTGATCCTGAGACCTCATGACCTGAAATCTATTGCACTTCCACCTCTTTTAGGAACGGTTCAACTTCAGAGAAAAACAGTCTAATTAGGGACATTTTAGATTGAGTAACATAATTTTAACCTGTTGGGTCTAGGGGGCAGCATTTGCACGTCTGGATAAAAAAAATGTACCCGATTTAATCTGGTTACTAATCCTACCCAGTAACTAGAATATGCATATACTTATTATATATGGATAGAAAACACTCTAAAGTTTCCAAAACTGTTTGAATGGTTTCTGTGAGTATAACAGAACTCATTTGGCAGGCAAAACCCTGAGACATTTTCTGACAGGAAGTGGATACCTGATGTGTTGTATTGACTTTAAACCTATCCCATTGAAAAACACAGGGGCTTAGGAATATTTTGGCACTTCCTATTGCTTCCACTAGATGTCACCAGCCTTTACAAAGTGTTTTGAGTCTTCTGGAGGGAGATCTGACCGAACAAGAGCCATGGAACGATGATGTCCCATTAGACACCTGGCGCGCGAGTTCATGTTGGGTACCCTCGTTCCAGAGCTATACCCCCTCTGCTATACCCCTCTCTGCTAGAAACTATCTAAAGGCGGAAAAATTCTCAAATAAGGTACATTTTAGCTGGAGATCTACATAACCTAATACATAACACTCTCTCTTTCAAAGCGTACCCATAAAATATTTGATTTCAAGTTGACAATAGGATTTGATCCTGAGACCTCATGACCTGAAGTCTATTGCACTTCCACCTCTTTTAGGAACGGTTCAACTGAGAGAAAAAAACATCTAATTAGGGACATTTTAGATTGAGTAACATAACCAAAAAAGGAGCACTCCCTCTCTCAAGATACACATAGAAAGTACATGATTCAAGGGGGAACCAGGATTTGATCCTGACAAATTGTCTAATAAGGGACATTTCAGAGGGCGATCTACATAACCTAATAAAGAACACTCTCTCTTTCAAAGCGTACCCATCAAATATTTGATTTCAATTTGACAATAGGATTTGATCCAGAGACCTCATGACCCGAAGTCTATTGCACTTCCACCTCTTTTAGGAACGGTTCAACTGAGAGAAAAAACATCTAATTAGGGACATTTTAGATTGAGTAACATAATTTTATAAGGTGTAGTCTGACCCTAATTATACTCTTAGAAAGGACTTGATTTTAAGGGGGCACCAGGATTTGAACCTGGGACCTCTTGATCTGCAGTCAAATGCTCTACCACTGAGCTATACCCCCTCTGCTAGAAACTATCTAAAGGCGGAAAAATTCTCAAATAAGGTACATTTTAGCTGGAGATCTACATAACCTAATAAAGAACACTCTCTCTTTCAAAGCGTACCCATCAAATATTTGATTTCAAGTTGACAATAGGATTTGATCCAGAGACCTCATGACCCGAAGTCTATTGCACTTCCACCTCTTTTAGGAACGGTTCAACTGAGAGAAAAAACATCTAATTAGGGACATTTTAGATTGAGTAACATCATTTTAAAAGGTGTAGTCTGACCCTAATTATACTCTTAGAAAGGACTTGATTTTAAGGGGGCACCAGGATTTGAACCTGGGACCTCTTGATCTGCAGTCAAATGCTCTACCACTGAGCTATACCCCCTCTGCTAGAAACTATCTAAAGGCGGAAAAATTCTCAAATAAGGTACATTTTAGCTGGAGATCTACATAACCTAATACATAACACTCTCTCTTTGACAACATACCCATAAAGTATTTGATTTCATGTTGACTATAGGATTTGAACCAGAGACCTCTTGATCCTAACACTATTGCAATTCCACCTCTGTTAGGAACTGTCTGACAGAGAGAAAAACCATCTAATGAGGGACATTTTAGATTGAGTAACATAACCAAAAAAGGAGCACTCCCTCTCTCAAGATACACATAGAAAGTACATGATTCAAGTGGGAACCAGGATTTGATCCTGACAAATTGTCTAATAAGGGACATTTCAGAGGGCGATCTACATAACCTAATAAAGAACACTCTCTCTTTCAAAGCGTACCCATCAAATATTTGATTTCAAGTTGACAATAGGATTTGATCCAGAGACCTCATGACCCGAAGTCTATTGCACTTCCACCTCTTTTAGGAACGGTTCAACTGAGAGAAAAAACATCTAATTAGGGACATTTTAGATTGAGTAACATCATTTTAAAAGGTGTAGTCTGACCCTAATTATACTCTTAGAAAGGACTTGATTTTAAGGGGGCACCAGGATTTGAACCTGGGACCTCTTGATCTGCAGTCAAATGCTCTACCACTGAGCTATACCCCCTCTGCTAGAAACTATCTAAAGGCGGAAAAATTCTCAAATAAGGTACATTTTAGCTGGAGATCTACATAACCTAATACATAACACTCTCTCTTTGACAACATACCCATAAAGTATTTGATTTCATGTTGACTATAGGATTTGAACCAGAGACCTCTTGATCCTAACACTATTGCAATTCCACCTCTGTTAGGAACTGTCTGACAGAGAGAAAAACCATCTAATGAGGGACATTTTAGATTGAGTAACATAACCAAAAAAGGAGCACTCCCTCTCTCAAGATACACATAGAAAGTACATGATTCAAGTGGGAACCAGGATTTGATCCTGACAAATTGTCTAATAAGGGACATTTCAGAGGGCGATCTACATAACCTAATAAAGAACACTCTCTCTTTCAAAGCGTACCCATCAAATATTTGATTTCAAGTTGACAATAGGATTTGATCCAGAGACCTCATGACCCGAAGTCTATTGCACTTCCACCTCTTTTAGGAACGGTTCAACTGAGAGAAAAAACATCTAATTAGGGACATTTTAGATTGAGTAACATAATTTTATAAGGTGTAGTCTGACCCTAATTATACTCTTAGAAAGGACTTGATTTTAAGGGGGCACCAGGATTTGAACCTGGGACCTCTTGATCTGCAGTCAAATGCTCTACCACTGAGCTATACCCCCTCTGCTAGAAACTATCTAAAGGCGGAAAAATTCTCAAATAAGGTACATTTTAGCTGGAGATCTACATAACCTAATACATAACACTCTCTCTTTGACAACATACCCATAAAGTATTTGATTTCATGTTGACTATAGGATTTGAACCAGAGACCTCTTGATCCTAACACTATTGCAATTCCACCTCTGTTAGGAACTGTCTGACAGAGAGAAAAACCATCTAATGAGGGACATTTTAGATTGAGTAACATAACCAAAAAAGGAGCACTCCCTCTCTCAAGATACACATAGAAAGTACATGATTCAAGTGGGAACCAGGATTTGATCCTGACAAATTGTCTAATAAGGGACATTTCAGAGGGCGATCTACATAACCTAATAAAGAACACTCTCTCTTTCAAAGCGTACCCATCAAATATTTGATTTCAAGTTGACAATAGGATTTGATCCAGAGACCTCATGACCCGAAGTCTATTGCACTTCCACCTCTTTTAGGAACGGTTCAACTGAGAGAAAAAACATCTAATTAGGGACATTTTAGATTGAGTAACATAATTTTATAAGGTGTAGTCTGACCCTAATTATACTCTTAGAAAGGACTTGATTTTAAGGGGGCACCAGGATTTGAACCTGGGACCTCTTGATCTGCAGTCAAATGCTCTACCACTGAGCTATACCCCCTCTGCTAGAAACTATCTAAAGGCGGAAAAATTCTCAAATAAGGTACATTTTAGCTGGAGATCTACATAACCTAATAAAGAACACTCTCTCTTTCAAAGCGTACCCATCAAATATTTGATTTCAAGTTGACAATAGGATTTGATCCAGAGACCTCATGACCCGAAGTCTATTGCACTTCCACCTCTTTTAGGAACGGTTCAACTGAGAGAAAAAACATCTAATTAGGGACATTTTAGATTGAGTAACATCATTTTAAAAGGTGTAGTCTGACCCTAATTATACTCTTAGAAAGGACTTGATTTTAAGGGGGCACCAGGATTTGAACCTGGGACCTCTTGATCTGCAGTCAAATGCTCTACCACTGAGCTATACCCCCTCTGCTAGAAACTATCTAAAGGCGGAAAAATTCTCAAATAAGGTACATTTTAGCTGGAGATCTACATAACCTAATACATAACACTCTCTCTTTGACAACATACCCATAAAGTATTTGATTTCATGTTGACTATAGGATTTGAACCAGAGACCTCTTGATCCTAACACTATTGCAATTCCACCTCTGTTAGGAACTGTCTGACAGAGAGAAAAACCATCTAATGAGGGACATTTTAGATTGAGTAACATAACCAAAAAAGGAGCACTCCCTCTCTCAAGATACACATAGAAAGTACATGATTCAAGTGGGAACCAGGATTTGATCCTGACAAATTGTCTAATAAGGGACATTTCAGAGGGCGATCTACATAACCTAATAAAGAACACTCTCTCTTTCAAAGCGTACCCATCAAATATTTGATTTCAAGTTGACAATAGGATTTGATCCAGAGACCTCATGACCCGAAGTCTATTGCACTTCCACCTCTTTTAGGAACGGTTCAACTGAGAGAAAAAACATCTAATTAGGGACATTTTAGATTGAGTAACATAATTTTAAAAGGTGTAGTCTAACCCTAATTATACTCTTAGAAAGGACTTGATTTTAAGGGGGCACCAGGATTTGAACCTGGGACCTCTTGATCTGCAGTCAAATGCTCTACCACTGAGCTATACCCCCTCTGCTAGAAACTATCTAAAGGCGGAAAAATTCTCAAATAAGGTACATTTTAGCTGGAGATCTACATAACCTAATACATAACACTCTCTCTTTCAAAGCGTACCCATAAAATATTTGATTTCAAGTTGACAATAGGATTTGATCCTGAGACCTCATGACCTGAAGTCTATTGCACTTCCACCTCTTTTAGGAACGGTTCAACTGAGAGAAAAAAACATCTAATTAGGGACATTTTAGATTGAGTAACATAATTTTAAAAGGTGTACTCTAACCCTAATTACACTCTTAGAAAGCACAATATTTTAAGGGGGCACCAGGATTTGAACCTGGGACCTACCGATCTGCAGTCAAATGCTCTACCACTGAGCTATACCCCCTCTGCTAGAAACTATCTAAAGGCGGAAAAATTCTCAAATAAGGTACATTTTAGCTGGAGATCTACATAACCTAATACATAACACTCTCTCTTTCAAAGCGTACCCATAAAATATTTGATTTCAAGTTGACAATAGGATTTGATCCTGGGACCTCATGACCTGAAGTCTATTGCACTTCCACCTCTTTTAGGAACGGTTCAACTGAGAGAAAAAAACATCTAATTAGGGACATTTTAGATTGAGTAACATAATTTTAAAAGGTGTACTCTAACCCTAATTACACTCTTAGCAAGCACATGATTTTAAGGGGGCACCAGGATTTGAACCTGGGACCTCTTGATCTGCAGTCAAATGCTCTACCACTGAGCTATACCCCCTCTGCTAGAAACTATCTAAAGGCGGAAAAATTCTCAAATAAGGTACATTTTAGCTTGAGATCTACATAACCTAATACATAACACTCTCTCTTTGACAACATACCCATAAAGTATTTGATTTCATGTTGACTATAGGATTTGAACCAGAGACCTCTTGATCCTAACACTATTGCAATTCCACCTCTGTTAGGAACTGTCTGACAGAGAGAAAAACCATCTAATGAGGGACATTTTAGATTGAGTAACATAACCAAAAAAGGAGCACTCCCTCTCTCAAGATACACATAGAAAGTACATGATTCAAGGGGGAACCAGGATTTGATCCTGACAAATTGTCTAATAAGGGACATTTCAGAGGGCGATCTACATAACCTAATAAAGAACACTCTCTCTTTCAAAGCGTACCCATCAAATATTTGATTTCAAGTTGACAATAGGATTTGATCCAGAGACCTCATGACCCGAAGTCTATTGCACTTCCACCTCTTTTAGGAACGGTTCAACTGAGAGAAAAAACATCTAATTAGGGACATTTTAGATTGAGTAACATAATTTTAAAAGGTCTAGTCCAACCCTAATTATACTCTTAGAAAGGACTTGATTTTAAGGGGGCACCAGGATTTGAACCTGGGACCTCTTGATCTGCAGTCAAATGCTCTACCACTGAGCTATACCCCCTCTGCTAGAAACTATCTAAAGGCGGAAAAATTCTCAAATAAGGTACATTTTAGCTGGAGATCTACATAACCTAATACATAACACTCTCTCTTTGACAACATACCCATAAAGTATTTGATTTCATGTTGACTATAGGATTTGAACCAGAGACCTCTTGATCCTAACACTATTGCAATTCCACCTCTGTTAGGAACTGTCTGACAGAGAGAAAAACCATCTAATGAGGGACATTTTAGATTGAGTAACATAACCAAAAAAGGAGCACTCCCTCTCTCAAGATACACATAGAAAGTACATGATTCAAGGGGGAACCAGGATTTTATCCTGAGAAATTGTCTAATAAGGGACATTTCAGAGGGCGATCTACATAACCTAATAAAGAACACTCTCTCTTTCAAAGCGTACCCATAAAATATTTGATTTCAAGTTGACAATAGGATTTGATCCAGAGACCTCATGACCCGAGGTCTATTGCACTTCCACCTCTTTTAGGAACGGTTCAACTGAGAGAAAAAACATCTAATTAGGGACATTTTAGATTGAGTAACATAATTTTAAAAGGTGTAGTCTAACCCTAATTATACTCTTAGAAAGGACTTGATTTTAAGGGGGCACCAGGATTTGAACCTGGGACCTCTTGATCTGCAGTCAAATGCTCTACCACTGAGCTATACCCCCTCTGCTAGAAACTATCTAAAGGCGGAAAAATTCTCAAATAAGGTACATTTTAGCTGGAGATCTACATAACCTAATACATAACACTCTCTCTTTGACAACATACCCATAAAGTATTTGATTTCATGTTGACTATAGGATTTGAACCAGAGACCTCTTGATCCTAACACTATTGCAATTCCACCTCTGTTAGGAACTGTCTGACAGAGAGAAAAAACATCTAATGAGGGACATTTTAGATTGAGTAACATAACCAAAAAAGGAGCACTCCCTCTCTCAAGATACACATAGAAAGTACATGATTCAAGGGGGAACCAGGATTTGATCCTGACAAATTGTCTAATAAGGGACATTTCAGAGGGCGATCTACATAACCTAATAAAGAACACTCTCTCTTTCAAAGCGTACCCATCAAATATTTGATTTCAAGTTGACAATAGGATTTGATCCAGAGACCTCATGACCCGAAGTCTATTGCACTTCCACCTCTTTTAGGAACGGTTCAACTGAGAGAAAAAACATCTAATTAGGGACATTTTAGATTGAGTAACATAATTTTAAAAGGTCTAGTCTAACCCTAATTATACTCTTAGAAAGGACTTGATTTTAAGGGGGCACCAGGATTTGAACCTGGGACCTCTTGATCTGCAGTCAAATGCTCTACCACTGAGCTATACCCCCTCTGCTAGAAACTATCTAAAGGCGGAAAAATTCTCAAATAAGGTACATTTTAGCTGGAGATCTACATAACCTAATACATAACACTCTCTCTTTGACAACATACCCATAAAGTATTTGATTTCATGTTGACTATAGGATTTGAACCAGAGACCTCTTGATCCTAACACTATTGCAATTCCACCTCTGTTAGGAACTGTCTGACAGAGAGAAAAACCATCTAATGAGGGACATTTTAGATTGAGTAACATAACCAAAAAAGGAGCACTCCCTCTCTCAAGATACACATAGAAAGTACATGATTCAAGGGGGAACCAGGATTTTATCCTGAGAAATTGTCTAATAAGGGACATTTCAGAGGGCGATCTACATAACCTAATAAAGAACACTCTCTCTTTCAAAGCGTACCCATAAAATATTTGATTTCAAGTTGACAATAGGATTTGATCCAGAGACCTCATGACCCGAGGTCTATTGCACTTCCACCTCTTTTAGGAACGGTTCAACTGAGAGAAAAAACATCTAATTAGGGACATTTTAGATTGAGTAACATAATTTTAAAAGGTGTAGTCTAACCCTAATTATACTCTTAGAAAGGACTTGATTTTAAGGGGGCACCAGGATTTGAACCTGGGACCTCTTGATCTGCAGTCAAATGCTCTACCACTGAGCTATACCCCCTCTGCTAGAAACTATCTAAAGGCGGAAAAATTCTCAAATAAGGTACATTTTAGCTGGAGATCTACATAACCTAATACATAACACTCTCTCTTTGACAACATACCCATAAAGTATTTGATTTCATGTTGACTATAGGATTTGAACCAGAGACCTCTTGATCCTAACACTATTGCAATTCCACCTCTGTTAGGAACTGTCTGACAGAGAGAAAAACCATCTAATGAGGGACATTTTAGATTGAGTAACATAACCAAAAAAGGAGCACTCCCTCTCTCAAGATACACATAGAAAGTACATGATTCAAGGGGGAACCAGGATTTGATCCTGACAAATTGTCTAATAAGGGACATTTCAGAGGGCGATCTACATAACCTAATAAAGAACACTCTCTCTTTCAAAGCGTACCCATCAAATATTTGATTTCAAGTTGACAATAGGATTTGATCCAGAGACCTCATGACCCGAAGTCTATTGCACTTCCACCTCTTTTAGGAACGGTTCAACTGAGAGAAAAAACATCTAATTAGGGACATTTTAGATTGAGTAACATAATTTTAAAAGGTGTAGTCTGACCCTAATTATACTCTTAGAAAGGACTTGATTTTAAGGGGGCACCAGGATTTGAACCTGGGACTTCTTGATCTGCAGTCAAATGCTCTACCACTGAGCTATACCCCCTCTGCTAGAAACTATCTAAAGGCGGAAAAATTCTCAAATAAGGTACATTTTAGCTGGAGATCTACATAACCTAATAAAGAACACTCTCTCTTTCAAAGCGTACCCATCAAATATTTGATTTCAAGTTGACAATAGGATTTGATCCAGAGACCTCATGACCCGAAGTCTATTGCACTTCCACCTCTTTTAGGAACGGTTCAACTGAGAGAAAAAACATCTAATTAGGGACATTTTAGATTGAGTAACATAATTTTAAAAGGTCTAATCTAACCCTAATTATACTCTTAGAAAGGACTTGATTTTAAGGGGGCACCAGGATTTGAACCTGGGACCTCTTGATCTGCAGTCAAATGCTCTACCACTGAGCTATACCCCCTCTGCTAGAAACTATCTAAAGGCGGAAAAATTCTCAAATAAGGTACATTTTAGCTGGAGATCTACATAACCTAATACATAACACTCTCTCTTTGACAACATACCCATAAAGTATTTGATTTCATGTTGACTATAGGATTTGAACCAGAGACCTCTTGATCCTAACACTATTGCAATTCCACCTCTGTTAGGAACTGTCTGACAGAGAGAAAAACCATCTAATGAGGGACATTTTAGATTGAGTAACATAACCAAAAAAGGAGCACTCCCTCTCTCAAGATACACATAGAAAGTACATGATTCAAGGGGGAACCAGGATTTGATCCTGAGAAATTGTCTAATAAGGGACATTTCAGAGGGCGATCTACATAACCTAATAAAGAACACTCTCTCTTTCAAAGCGTACCCATCAAATATTTGATTTCAAGTTGACAATAGGATTTGATCCAGAGACCTCATGACCCGAGGTCTATTGCACTTCCACCTCTTTTAGGAACGGTTCAACTGAGAGAAAAAACATCTAATTAGGGACATTTTAGATTGAGTAACATAATTTTAAAAGGTGTAGTCTAACCCTAATTATACTCTTAGAAAGGACTTGATTTTAAGGGGGCACCAGGATTTGAACCTGGGACCTCTTGATCTGCAGTCAAATGCTCTACCACTGAGCTATACCCCCTCTGCTAGAAACTATCTAAAGGCGGAAAAATTCTCAAATAAGGTACATTTTAGCTGGAGATCTACATAACCTAATACATAACACTCTCTCTTTCAAAGCGTACCCATAAAATATTTGATTTCAAGTTGACAATAGGATTTGATCCTGAGACCTCATGACCTGAAGTCTATTGCACTTCCACCTCTTTTAGGAACGGTTCAACTGAGAGAAAAAAACATCTAATTAGGGACATTTTAGATTGAGTAACATAATTTTAAAAGGTGTAGTCTAACCCTAATTATACTCTTAGAAAGGACTTGATTTTAAGGGGGCACCAGGATTTGAACCTGGGACCTCTTGATCTGCAGTCAAATGCTCTACCACTGAGCTATACCCCCTCTGCTAGAAACTATCTAAAGGCGGAAAAATTCTCAAATAAGGTACATTTTAGCTGGAGATCTACATAACCTAATACATAACACTCTCTCTTTGACAACATACCCATAAAGTATTTGATTTCATGTTGACTATAGGATTTGAACCAGAGACCTCTTGATCCTAACACTATTGCAATTCCACCTCTGTTAGGAACTGTCTGACAGAGAGAAAAAACATCTAATGAGGGACATTTTAGATTGAGTAACATAACCAAAAAAGGAGCACTCCCTCTCTCAAGATACACATAGAAAGTACATGATTCAAGGGGGAACCAGGATTTGATCCTGACAAATTGTCTAATAAGGGACATTTCAGAGGGCGATCTACATAACCTAATAAAGAACACTCTCTCTTTCAAAGCGTACCCATCAAATATTTGATTTCAAGTTGACAATAGGATTTGATCCAGAGACCTCATGACCCGAAGTCTATTGCACTTCCACCTCTTTTAGGAACGGTTCAACTGAGAGAAAAAACATCTAATTAGGGACATTTTAGATTGAGTAACATAATTTTAAAAGGTGTAGTCTGACCCTAATTATACTCTTAGAAAGGACTTGATTTTAAGGGGGCACCAGGATTTGAACCTGGGACCTCTTGATCTGCAGTCAAATGCTCTACCACTGAGCTATACCCCCTCTGCTAGAAACTATCTAAAGGCGGAAAAATTCTCAAATAAGGTACATTTTAGCTGGAGATCTACATAACCTAATACATAACACTCTCTCTTTGACAACATACCCATAAAGTATTTGATTTCATGTTGACTATAGGATTTGAACCAGAGACCTCTTGATCCTAACACTATTGCAATTCCACCTCTGTTAGGAACTGTCTGACAGAGAGAAAAACCATCTAATGAGGGACATTTTAGATTGAGTAACATAACCAAAAAAGGAGCACTCCCTCTCTCAAGATACACATAGAAAGTACATGATTCAAGGGGGAACCAGGATTTGATCCTGACAAATTGTCTAATAAGGGACATTTCAGAGGGCGATCTACATAACCTAATAAAGAACACTCTCTCTTTCAAAGCGTACCCATCAAATATTTGATTTCAAGTTGACAATAGGATTTGATCCAGAGACCTCATGACCCGAAGTCTATTGCACTTCCACCTCTTTTAGGAACGGTTCAACTGAGAGAAAAAACATCTAATTAGGGACATTTTAGATTGAGTAACATAATTTTAAAAGGTGTAGTCTGACCCTAATTATACTCTTAGAAAGGACTTGATTTTAAGGGGGCACCAGGATTTGAACCTGGGACCTCTTGATCTGCAGTCAAATGCTCTACCACTGAGCTATACCCCCTCTGCTAGAAACTATCTAAAGGCGGAAAAATTCTCAAATAAGGTACATTTTAGCTGGAGATCTACATAACCTAATAAAGAACACTCTCTCTTTCAAAGCGTACCCATCAAATATTTGATTTCAAGTTGACAATAGGATTTGATCCAGAGACCTCATGACCCGAAGTCTATTGCACTTCCACCTCTTTTAGGAACGGTTCAACTGAGAGAAAAAACATCTAATTAGGGACATTTTAGATTGAGTAACATCATTTTAAAAGGTGTAGTCTGACCCTAATTATACTCTTAGAAAGGACTTGATTTTAAGGGGGCACCAGGATTTGAACCTGGGACCTCTTGATCTGCAGTCAAATGCTCTACCACTGAGCTATACCCCCTCTGCTAGAAACTATCTAAAGGCGGAAAAATTCTCAAATAAGGTACATTTTAGCTGGAGATCTACATAACCTAATACATAACACTCTCTCTTTGACAACATACCCATAAAGTATTTGATTTCATGTTGACTATAGGATTTGAACCAGAGACCTCTTGATCCTAACACTATTGCAATTCCACCTCTGTTAGGAACTGTCTGACAGAGAGAAAAACCATCTAATGAGGGACATTTTAGATTGAGTAACATAACCAAAAAAGGAGCACTCCCTCTCTCAAGATACACATAGAAAGTACATGATTCAAGGGGGAACCAGGATTTGATCCTGACAAATTGTCTAATAAGGGACATTTCAGAGGGCGATCTACATAACCTAATAAAGAACACTCTCTCTTTCAAAGCGTACCCATCAAATATTTGATTTCAAGTTGACAATAGGATTTGATCCAGAGACCTCATGACCCGAAGTCTATTGCACTTCCACCTCTTTTAGGAACGGTTCAACTGAGAGAAAAAACATCTAATTAGGGACATTTTAGATTGAGTAACATAATTTTAAAAGGTGTAGTCTAACCCTAATTATACTCTTAGAAAGGACTTGATTTTAAGGGGGCACCAGGATTTGAACCTGGGACCTCTTGATCTGCAGTCAAATGCTCTACCACTGAGCTATACCCCCTCTGCTAGAAACTATCTAAAGGCGGAAAAATTCTCAAATAAGGTACATTTTAGCTGGAGATCTACATAACCTAATACATAACACTCTCTCTTTCAAAGCGTACCCATAAAATATTTGATTTCAAGTTGACAATAGGATTTGATCCTGAGACCTCATGACCTGAAGTCTATTGCACTTCCACCTCTTTTAGGAACGGTTCAACTGAGAGAAAAAAACATCTAATTAGGGACATTTTAGATTGAGTAACATAATTTTAAAAGGTGTACTCTAACCCTAATTACACTCTTAGAAAGCACATGATTTTAAGGGGGCACCAGGATTTGAACCTGGGACCTCTTGATCTGCAGTCAAATGCTCTACCACTGAGCTATACCCCCTCTGCTAGAAACTATCTAAAGGCGGAAAAATTCTCAAATAAGGTACATTTTAGCTGGAGATCTACATAACCTAATACATAACACTCTCTCTTTGACAACATACCCATAAAGTATTTGATTTCATGTTGACTATAGGATTTGAACCAGAGACCTCTTGATCCTAACACTATTGCAATTCCACCTCTGTTAGGAACTGTCTGACAGAGAGAAAAACCATCTAATGAGGGACATTTTAGATTGAGTAACATAACCAAAAAAGGAGCACTCCCTCTCTCAAGATACACATAGAAAGTACATGATTCAAGGGGGAACCAGGATTTGATCCTGACAAATTGTCTAATAAGGGACATTTCAGAGGGCGATCTACATAACCTAATAAAGAACACTCTCTCTTTCAAAGCGTACCCATCAAATATTTGATTTCAAGTTGACAATAGGATTTGATCCAGAGACCTCATGACCCGAAGTCTATTGCACTTCCACCTCTTTTAGGAACGGTTCAACTGAGAGAAAAAACATCTAATTAGGGACATTTTAGATTGAGTAACATAATTTTAAAAGGTGTAGTCTAACCCTAATTATACTCTTAGAAAGGACTTGATTTTAAGGGGGCACCAGGATTTGAACCTGGGACCTCTTGATCTGCAGTCAAATGCTCTACCACTGAGCTATACCCCCTCTGCTAGAAACTATCTAAAGGCGGAAAAATTCTCAAATAAGGTACATTTTAGCTGGAGATCTACATAACCTAATACATAACACTCTCTCTTTGACAACATACCCATAAAGTATTTGATTTCATGTTGACTATAGGATTTGAACCAGAGACCTCTTGATCCTAACACTATTGCAATTCCACCTCTGTTAGGAACTGTCTGACAGAGAGAAAAACCATCTAATGAGGGACATTTTAGATTGAGTAACATAACCAAAAAAGGAGCACTCCCTCTCTCAAGATACACATAGAAAGTACATGATTCAAGGGGGAACCAGGATTTGATCCTGACAAATTGTCTAATAAGGGACATTTCAGAGGGCGATCTACATAACCTAATAAAGAACACTCTCTCTTTCAAAGCGTACCCATCAAATATTTGATTTCAAGTTGACAATAGGATTTGATCCAGAGACCTCATGACCCGAAGTCTATTGCACTTCCACCTCTTTTAGGAACGGTTCAACTGAGAGAAAAAACATCTAATTAGGGACATTTTAGATTGAGTAACATAATTTTAAAAGGTGTAGTCTGACCCTAATTATACTCTTAGAAAGGACTTGATTTTAAGGGGGCACCAGGATTTGAACCTGGGACCTCTTGATCTGCAGTCAAATGCTCTACCACTGAGCTATACCCCCTCTGCTAGAAACTATCTAAAGGCGGAAAAATTCTCAAATAAGGTACATTTTAGCTGGAGATCTACATAACCTAATAAAGAACACTCTCTCTTTCAAAGCGTACCCATCAAATATTTGATTTCAAGTTGACAATAGGATTTGATCCAGAGACCTCATGACCCGAAGTCTATTGCACTTCCACCTCTTTTAGGAACGGTTCAACTGAGAGAAAAAACATCTAATTAGGGACATTTTAGATTGAGTAACATAATTTTAAAAGGTGTAGTCTAACCCTAATTATACTCTTAGAAAGGACTTGATTTTAAGGGGGCACCAGGATTTGAACCTGGGACCTCTTGATCTGCAGTCAAATGCTCTACCACTGAGCTATACCCCCTCTGCTAGAAACTATCTAAAGGCGGAAAAATTCTCAAATAAGGTACATTTTAGCTGGAGATCTACATAACCTAATACATAACACTCTCTCTTTGACAACATACCCATAAAGTATTTGATTTCATGTTGACTATAGGATTTGAACCAGAGACCTCTTGATCCTAACACTATTGCAATTCCACCTCTGTTAGGAACTGTCTGACAGAGAGAAAAACCATCTAATGAGGGACATTTTAGATTGAGTAACATAACCAAAAAAGGAGCACTCCCTCTCTCAAGATACACATAGAAAGTACATGATTCAAGGGGGAACCAGGATTTGATCCTGACAAATTGTCTAATAAGGGACATTTCAGAGGGCGATCTACATAACCTAATAAAGAACACTCTCTCTTTCAAAGCGTACCCATCAAATATTTGATTTCAAGTTGACAATAGGATTTGATCCAGAGACCTCATGACCCGAAGTCTATTGCACTTCCACCTCTTTTAGGAACGGTTCAACTGAGAGAAAAAACATCTAATTAGGGACATTTTAGATTGAGTAACATAATTTTAAAAGGTGTAGTCTAACCCTAATTATACTCTTAGAAAGGACTTGATTTTAAGGGGGCACCAGGATTTGAACCTGGGACCTCTTGATCTGCAGTCAAATGCTCTACCACTGAGCTATACCCCCTCTGCTAGAAACTATCTAAAGGCGGAAAAATTCTCAAATAAGGTACATTTTAGCTGGAGATCTACATAACCTAATACATAACACTCTCTCTTTCAAAGCGTACCCATAAAATATTTGATTTCAAGTTGACAATAGGATTTGATCCTGAGACCTCATGACCTGAAGTCTATTGCACTTCCACCTCTTTTAGGAACGGTTCAACTGAGAGAAAAAAACATCTAATTAGGGACATTTTAGATTGAGTAACATAATTTTAAAAGGTGTACTCTAACCCTAATTACACTCTTAGAAAGCACATGATTTTAAGGGGGCACCAGGATTTGAACCTGGGACCTCTTGATCTGCAGTCAAATGCTCTACCACTGAGCTATACCCCCTCTGCTAGAAACTATCTAAAGGCGGAAAAATTCTCAAATAAGGTACATTTTAGCTGGAGATCTACATAACCTAATACATAACACTCTCTCTTTGACAACATACCCATAAAGTATTTGATTTCATGTTGACTATAGGATTTGAACCAGAGACCTCTTGATCCTAACACTATTGCAATTCCACCTCTGTTAGGAACTGTCTGACAGAGAGAAAAACCATCTAATGAGGGACATTTTAGATTGAGTAACATAACCAAAAAAGGAGCACTCCCTCTCTCAAGATACACATAGAAAGTACATGATTCAAGGGGGAACCAGGATTTGATCCTGACAAATTGTCTAATAAGGGACATTTCAGAGGGCGATCTACATAACCTAATAAAGAACACTCTCTCTTTCAAAGCGTACCCATCAAATATTTGATTTCAAGTTGACAATAGGATTTGATCCAGAGACCTCATGACCCGAAGTCTATTGCACTTCCACCTCTTTTAGGAACGGTTCAACTGAGAGAAAAAACATCTAATTAGGGACATTTTAGATTGAGTAACATAATTTTAAAAGGTGTAGTCTAACCCTAATTATACTCTTAGAAAGGACTTGATTTTAAGGGGGCACCAGGATTTGAACCTGGGACCTCTTGATCTGCAGTCAAATGCTCTACCACTGAGCTATACCCCCTCTGCTAGAAACTATCTAAAGGCGGAAAAATTCTCAAATAAGGTACATTTTAGCTGGAGATCTACATAACCTAATACATAACACTCTCTCTTTGACAACATACCCATAAAGTATTTGATTTCATGTTGACTATAGGATTTGAACCAGAGACCTCTTGATCCTAACACTATTGCAATTCCACCTCTGTTAGGAACTGTCTGACAGAGAGAAAAACCATCTAATGAGGGACATTTTAGATTGAGTAACATAACCAAAAAAGGAGCACTCCCTCTCTCAAGATACACATAGAAAGTACATGATTCAAGGGGGAACCAGGATTTGATCCTGACAAATTGTCTAATAAGGGACATTTCAGAGGGCGATCTACATAACCTAATAAAGAACACTCTCTCTTTCAAAGCGTACCCATCAAATATTTGATTTCAAGTTGACAATAGGATTTGATCCAGAGACCTCATGACCCGAAGTCTATTGCACTTCCACCTCTTTTAGGAACGGTTCAACTGAGAGAAAAAACATCTAATTAGGGACATTTTAGATTGAGTAACATAATTTTAAAAGGTGTAGTCTAACCCTAATTATACTCTTAGAAAGGACTTGATTTTAAGGGGGCACCAGGATTTGAACCTGGGACCTCTTGATCTGCAGTCAAATGCTCTACCACTGAGCTATACCCCCTCTGCTAGAAACTATCTAAAGGCGGAAAAATTCTCAAATAAGGTACATTTTAGCTGGAGATCTACATAACCTAATAAAGAACACTCTCTCTTTCAAAGCGTACCCATCAAATATTTGATAACAAGTTGACAATAGGATTTGATCCTGAGACCTCATGACCTGAAGTCTATTGCACTTCCACCTCTTTTAGGAACGGTTCAACTGAGAGAAAAAAACATCTAATTAGGGACATTTTAGATTGAGTAACATAATTTTTAAAGGTGTACTCTAACCCTAATTACACTCTTAGAAAGCACATGATTTTAAGGGGGCACCAGGATTTGAACCTGGGACCTCTTGATCTGCAGTCAAATGCTCTACCACTGAGCTATACCCCCTCTGCTAGAAACTATCTAAAGGCGGAAAAATTCTCAAATAAGGTACATTTTAGCTGGAGATCTACATAACCTAATACATAACACTCTCTCTTTGACAACATACCCATAAAGTATTTGATTTCATGTTGACTATAGGATTTGAACCAGAGACCTCTTGATCCTAACACTATTGCAATTCCACCTCTGTTAGGAACTGTCTGACAGAGAGAAAAACCATCTAATGAGGGACATTTTAGATTGAGTAACATAACCAAAAAAGGAGCACTCCCTCTCTCAAGATACACATAGAAAGTACATGATTCAAGGGGGAACCAGGATTTGATCCTGACAAATTGTCTAATAAGGGACATTTCAGAGGGCGATCTACATAACCTAATAAAGAACACTCTCTCTTTCAAAGCGTACCCATCAAATATTTGATTTCAAGTTGACAATAGGGGACCTCTTGATCTGCAGTCAAATGCTCTACCACTGAGCTATACCCCCTCTGCTAGAAACTATCTAAAGGCGGAAAAATTCTCAAATAAGGTACATTTTAGCTGGAGATCTACATAACCTAATAAAGAACACTCTCTCTTTCAAAGCGTACCCATCAAATATTTGATTTCAAGTTGACAATAGGATTTGATCCAGAGACCTCATGACCCGAAGTCTATTGCACTTCCACCTCTTTTAGGAACGGTTCAACTGAGAGAAAAAACATCTAATTAGGGACATTTTAGATTGAGTAACATAATTTTAAAAGGTGTAGTCTAACCCTAATTATACTCTTAGAAAGGACTTGATTTTAAGGGGGCACCAGGATTTGAACCTGGGACCTCTTGATCTGCAGTCAAATGCTCTACCACTGAGCTATACCCCCTCTGCTAGAAACTATCTAAAGGCGGAAAAATTCTCAAATAAGGTACATTTTAGCTGGAGATCTACATAACCTAATACATAACACTCTCTCTTTGACAACATACCCATAAAGTATTTGATTTCATGTTGACTATAGGATTTGAACCAGAGACCTCTTGATCCTAACACTATTGCAATTCCACCTCTGTTAGGAACTGTCTGACAGAGAGAAAAACCATCTAATGAGGGACATTTTAGATTGAGTAACATAACCAAAAAAGGAGCACTCCCTCTCTCAAGATACACATAGAAAGTACATGATTCAAGGGGGAACCAGGATTTGATCCTGACAAATTGTCTAATAAGGGACATTTCAGAGGGCGATCTACATAACCTAATAAAGAACACTCTCTCTTTCAAAGCGTACCCATCAAATATTTGATTTCAAGTTGACAATAGGATTTGATCCAGAGACCTCATGACCCGAAGTCTATTGCACTTCCACCTCTTTTAGGAACGGTTCAACTGAGAGAAAAAACATCTAATTAGGGACATTTTAGATTGAGTAACATAATTTTAAAAGGTGTAGTCTAACCCTAATTATACTCTTAGAAAGGACTTGATTTTAAGGGGGCACCAGGATTTGAACCTGGGACCTCTTGATCTGCAGTCAAATGCTCTACCACTGAGCTATACCCCCTCTGCTAGAAACTATCTAAAGGCGGAAAAATTCTCAAATAAGGTACATTTTAGCTGGAGATCTACATAACCTAATACATAACACTCTCTCTTTGACAACATACCCATAAAGTATTTGATTTCATGTTGACTATAGGATTTGAACCAGAGACCTCTTGATCCTAACACTATTGCAATTCCACCTCTGTTAGGAACTGTCTGACAGAGAGAAAAACCATCTAATGAGGGACATTTTAGATTGAGTAACATAACCAAAAAAGGAGCACTCCCTCTCTCAAGATACACATAGAAAGTACATGATTCAAGGGGGAACCAGGATTTGATCCTGACAAATTGTCTAATAAGGGACATTTCAGAGGGCGATCTACATAACCTAATAAAGAACACTCTCTCTTTCAAAGCGTACCCATCAAATATTTGATTTCAAGTTGACAATAGGATTTGATCCAGAGACCTCATGACCCGAAGTCTATTGCACTTCCACCTCTTTTAGGAACGGTTCAACTGAGAGAAAAAACATCTAATTAGGGACATTTTAGATTGAGTAACATAATTTTAAAAGGTGTAGTCTAACCCTAATTATACTCTTAGAAAGGACTTGATTTTAAGGGGGCACCAGGATTTGAACCTGGGACCTCTTGATCTGCAGTCAAATGCTCTACCACTGAGCTATACCCCCTCTGCTAGAAACTATCTAAAGGCGGAAAAATTCTCAAATAAGGTACATTTTAGCTGGAGATCTACATAACCTAATAAAGAACACTCTCTCTTTCAAAGCGTACCCATCAAATATTTGATAACAAGTTGACAATAGGATTTGATCCTGAGACCTCATGACCTGAAGTCTATTGCACTTCCACCTCTTTTAGGAACGGTTCAACTGAGAGAAAAAAACATCTAATTAGGGACATTTTAGATTGAGTAACATAATTTTTAAAGGTGTACTCTAACCCTAATTACACTCTTAGAAAGCACATGATTTTAAGGGGGCACCAGGATTTGAACCTGGGACCTCTTGATCTGCAGTCAAATGCTCTACCACTGAGCTATACCCCCTCTGCTAGAAACTATCTAAAGGCGGAAAAATTCTCAAATAAGGTACATTTTAGCTGGAGATCTACATAACCTAATACATAACACTCTCTCTTTGACAACATACCCATAAAGTATTTGATTTCATGTTGACTATAGGATTTGAACCAGAGACCTCTTGATCCTAACACTATTGCAATTCCACCTCTGTTAGGAACTGTCTGACAGAGAGAAAAACCATCTAATGAGGGACATTTTAGATTGAGTAACATAACCAAAAAAGGAGCACTCCCTCTCTCAAGATACACATAGAAAGTACATGATTCAAGGGGGAACCAGGATTTGATCCTGACAAATTGTCTAATAAGGGACATTTCAGAGGGCGATCTACATAACCTAATAAAGAACACTCTCTCTTTCAAAGCGTACCCATCAAATATTTGATTTCAAGTTGACAATAGGATTTGATCCAGAGACCTCATGACCCGAAGTCTATTGCACTTCCACCTCTTTTAGGAACGGTTCAACTGAGAGAAAAAACATCTAATTAGGGACATTTTAGATTGAGTAACATAATTTTAAAAGGTGTAGTCTAACCCTAATTATACTCTTAGAAAGGACTTGATTTTAAGGGGGCACCAGGATTTGAACCTGGGACCTCTTGATCTGCAGTCAAATGCTCTACCACTGAGCTATACCCCCTCTGCTAGAAACTATCTAAAGGCGGAAAAATTCTCAAATAAGGTACATTTTAGCTGGAGATCTACATAACCTAATAAAGAACACTCTCTCTTTCAAAGCGTACCCATCAAATATTTGATAACAAGTTGACAATAGGATTTGATCCTGAGACCTCATGACCTGAAGTCTATTGCACTTCCACCTCTTTTAGGAACGGTTCAACTGAGAGAAAAAAACATCTAATTAGGGACATTTTAGATTGAGTAACATAATTTTAAAAGGTGTACTCTAACCCTAATTACACTCTTAGAAAGCACATGATTTTAAGGGGGCACCAGGATTTGAACCTGGGACCTCTTGATCTGCAGTCAAATGCTCTACCACTGAGCTATACCCCCTCTGCTAGAAACTATCTAAAGGCGGAAAAATTCTCAAATAAGGTACATTTTAGCTGGAGATCTACATAACCTAATACATAACACTCTCTCTTTGACAACATACCCATAAAGTATTTGATTTCATGTTGACTATAGGATTTGAACCAGAGACCTCTTGATCCTAACACTATTGCAATTCCACCTCTGTTAGGAACTGTCTGACAGAGAGAAAAACCATCTAATGAGGGACATTTTAGATTGAGTAACATAACCAAAAAAGGAGCACTCCCTCTCTCAAGATACACATAGAAAGTACATGATTCAAGGGGGAACCAGGATTTGATCCTGACAAATTGTCTAATAAGGGACATTTCAGAGGGCGATCTACATAACCTAATAAAGAACACTCTCTCTTTCAAAGCGTACCCATCAAATATTTGATTTCAAGTTGACAATAGGATTTGATCCAGAGACCTCATGACCCGAAGTCTATTGCACTTCCACCTCTTTTAGGAACGGTTCAACTGAGAGAAAAAACATCTAATTAGGGACATTTTAGATTGAGTAACATAATTTTAAAAGGTGTAGTCTAACCCTAATTATACTCTTAGAAAGGACTTGATTTTAAGGGGGCACCAGGATTTGAACCTGGGACCGCTTGATCTGCAGTCAAATGCTCTACCACTGAGCTATACCCCCTCTGCTAGAAACTATCTAAAGGCGGAAAAATTCTCAAATAAGGTACATTTTAGCTGGAGATCTACATAACCTAATAAAGAACACTCTCTCTTTCAAAGCGTACCCATCAAATATTTGATAACAAGTTGACAATAGGATTTGATCCTGAGACCTCATGACCTGAAGTCTATTGCACTTCCACCTCTTTTAGGAACGGTTCAACTGAGAGAAAAAAACATCTAATTAGGGACATTTTAGATTGAGTAACATAATTTTAAAAGGTGTACTCTAACCCTAATTACACTCTTAGAAAGCACATGATTTTAAGGGGGCACCAGGATTTGAACCTGGGGCCTCTTGATCTGCAGTCAAATGCTCTACCACTGAGCTATACCCCCTCTGCTAGAAACTATCTAAAGGCGGAAAAATTCTCAAATAAGGTACATTTTAGCTGGAGATCTACATAACCTAATAAAGAACACTCTCTCTTTCAAAGCGTACCCATCAAATATTTGATAACAAGTTGACAATAGGATTTGATCCAGAGACCTCATGACCCGAAGTCTATTGCACTTCCACCTCTTTTAGGAACGGTTCAACTGAGAGAAAAAACATCTAATTAGGGACATTTTAGATTGAGTAACATAATTTTAATAGGTGTAGTCTAACCCTAATTATACTCTTAGAAAGGACTTGATTTTAAGGAGGCACCAGATTTGAACCTGGGACCTCTTGATCTGCAGTCAAATGCTCTACCACTGAGCTATACCCCCTCTGCTAGAAACTATCTAAAGGCGGAAAAATTCTCAAATAAGGTACATTTTAGCTGGAGATCTACATAACCTAATACATAACACTCTCTCTTTGACAACATACCCATAAAGTATTTGATTTCATGTTGACTATAGGATTTGAACCAGAGACCTCTTGATCCTAACACTATTGCAATTCCACCTCTGTTAGGAACTGTCTGACAGAGAGAAAAAACATCTAATGAGGGACATTTTAGATTGAGTAACATAACCAAAAAAGGAGCACTCCCTCTCTCAAGATACACATAGAAAGTACATGATTCAAGGGGGAACCAGGATTTGATCCTGACAAATTGTCTAATAAGGGACATTTCAGAGGGCGATCTACATAACCTAATAAAGAACACTCTCTCTTTCAAAGCGTACCCATCAAATATTTGATTTCAAGTTGACAATAGGATTTGATCCAGAGACCTCATGACCCGAAGTCTATTGCACTTCCACCTCTTTTAGGAACGGTTCAACTGAGAGAAAAAACATCTAATTAGGGACATTTTAGATTGAGTAACATAATTTTTAAAGGTGTACTCTAACCCTAATTACACTCTTAGAAAGCACATGATTTTAAGGGGGCACCAGGATTTGAACCTGGGACCTCTTGATCTGCAGTCAAATGCTCTACCACTGAGCTATACCCCCTCTGCTAGAAACTATCTAAAGGCGGAAAAATTCTCAAATAAGGTACATTTTAGCTGGAGATCTACATAACCTAATACATAACACTCTCTCTTTGACAACATACCCATAAAGTATTTGATTTCATGTTGACTATAGGATTTGAACCAGAGACCTCTTGATCCTAACACTATTGCAATTCCACCTCTGTTAGGAACTGTCTGACAGAGAGAAAAACCATCTAATGAGGGACATTTTAGATTGAGTAACATAACCAAAAAAGGAGCACTCCCTCTCTCAAGATACACATAGAAAGTACATGATTCAAGGGGGAACCAGGATTTGATCCTGACAAATTGTCTAATAAGGGACATTTCAGAGGGCGATCTACATAACCTAATAAAGAACACTCTCTCTTTCAAAGCGTACCCATCAAATATTTGATTTCAAGTTGACAATAGGATTTGATCCAGAGACCTCATGACCCGAAGTCTATTGCACTTCCACCTCTTTTAGGAACGGTTCAACTGAGAGAAAAAACATCTAATTAGGGACATTTTAGATTGAGTAACATAATTTTAAAAGGTGTAGTCTAACCCTAATTATACTCTTAGAAAGGACTTGATTTTAAGGGGGCACCAGGATTTGAACCTGGGACCGCTTGATCTGCAGTCAAATGCTCTACCACTGAGCTATACCCCCTCTGCTAGAAACTATCTAAAGGCGGAAAAATTCTCAAATAAGGTACATTTTAGCTGGAGATCTACATAACCTAATAAAGAACACTCTCTCTTTCAAAGCGTACCCATCAAATATTTGATAACAAGTTGACAATAGGATTTGATCCTGAGACCTCATGACCTGAAGTCTATTGCACTTCCACCTCTTTTAGGAACGGTTCAACTGAGAGAAAAAAACATCTAATTAGGGACATTTTAGATTGAGTAACATAATTTTAAAAGGTGTACTCTAACCCTAATTACACTCTTAGAAAGCACATGATTTTAAGGGGGCACCAGGATTTGAACCTGGGGCCTCTTGATCTGCAGTCAAATGCTCTACCACTGAGCTATACCCCCTCTGCTAGAAACTATCTAAAGGCGGAAAAATTCTCAAATAAGGTACATTTTAGCTGGAGATCTACATAACCTAATAAAGAACACTCTCTCTTTCAAAGCGTACCCATCAAATATTTGATAACAAGTTGACAATAGGATTTGATCCAGAGACCTCATGACCCGAAGTCTATTGCACTTCCACCTCTTTTAGGAACGGTTCAACTGAGAGAAAAAACATCTAATTAGGGACATTTTAGATTGAGTAACATAATTTTAATAGGTGTAGTCTAACCCTAATTATACTCTTAGAAAGGACTTGATTTTAAGGAGGCACCAGATTTGAACCTGGGACCTCTTGATCTGCAGTCAAATGCTCTACCACTGAGCTATACCCCCTCTGCTAGAAACTATCTAAAGGCGGAAAAATTCTCCAATAAGGTACATTTTAGCTGGAGATCTACATAACCTAATACATAACACTCTCTCTTTGACAACATACCCATAAAGTATTTGATTTCATGTTGACTATAGGATTTGAACCAGAGACCTCTTGATCCTAACACTATTGCAATTCCACCTCTGTTAGGAACTGTCTGACAGAGAGAAAAAACATCTAATGAGGGACATTTTAGATTGAGTAACATAACCAAAAAAGGAGCACTCCCTCTCTCAAGATACACATAGAAAGTACATGATTCAAGGGGGAACCAGGATTTGATCCTGACAAATTGTCTAATAAGGGACATTTCAGAGGGCGATCTACATAACCTAATAAAGAACACTCTCTCTTTCAAAGCGTACCCATCAAATATTTGATTTCAAGTTGACAATAGGATTTGATCCAGAGACCTCATGACCCGAAGTCTATTGCACTTCCACCTCTTTTAGGAACGGTTCAACTGAGAGAAAAAACATCTAATTAGGGACATTTTAGATTGAGTAACATAATTTTAAAAGGTGTAGTCTAACCCTAATTATACTCTTAGAAAGGACTTGATTTTAAGGGGGCACCAGGATTTGAACCTGGGACCTCTTGATCTGCAGTCAAATGCTCTACCACTGAGCTATACCCCCTCTGCTAGAAACTATCTAAAGGCGGAAAAATTCTCAAATAAGGTACATTTTAGCTGGAGATCTACATAACCTAATAAAGAACAATCTCTCTTTCAAAGCGTACCCATCAAATATTTGATAACAAGTTGACAATAGGATTTGATCCTGAGACCTCATGACCTGAAGTCTATTGCACTTCCACCTCTTTTAGGAACGGTTCAACTGAGAGAAAAAAACATCTAATTAGGGACATTTTAGATTGAGTAACATAATTTTTAAAGGTGTACTCTAACCCTAATTACACTCTTAGAAAGCACATGATTTTAAGGGGGCACCAGGATTTGAACCTGGGACCTCTTGATCTGCAGTCAAATGCTCTACCACTGAGCTATACCCCCTCTGCTAGAAACTATCTAAAGGCGGAAAAATTCTCAAATAAGGTACATTTTAGCTGGAGATCTACATAACCTAATACATAACACTCTCTCTTTGACAACATACCCATAAAGTATTTGATTTCATGTTGACTATAGGATTTGAACCAGAGACCTCTTGATCCTAACACTATTGCAATTCCACCTCTGTTAGGAACTGTCTGACAGAGAGAAAAACCATCTAATGAGGGACATTTTAGATTGAGTAACATAACCAAAAAAGGAGCACTCCCTCTCTCAAGATACACATAGAAAGTACATGATTCAAGGGGGAACCAGGATTTGATCCTGACAAATTGTCTAATAAGGGACATTTCAGAGGGCGATCTACATAACCTAATAAAGAACACTCTCTCTTTCAAAGCGTACCCATCAAATATTTGATTTCAAGTTGACAATAGGATTTGATCCAGAGACCTCATGACCCGAAGTCTATTGCACTTCCACCTCTTTTAGGAACGGTTTAACTGAGAGAAAAAACATCTAATTAGGGACATTTTAGATTGAGTAACATAATTTTAATAGGTGTAGTCTAACCCTAATTATACTCTTAGAAAGGACTTGATTTTAAGGGGGCACCAGGATTTGAACCTGGGACCTCTTGATCTGCAGTCAAATGCTCTACCACTGAGCTATACCCCCTCTGCTAGAAACTATCTAAAGGCGGAAAAATTCTCCAATAAGGTACATTTTAGCTGGAGATCTACATAACCTAATACATAACACTCTCTCTTTGACAACTTACCCATAAAGTATTTGATTTCATGTTGACTATAGGATTTGAACCAGAGACCTCTTGATCCTAACACTATTGCAATTCCACCTCTGTTAGGAACTGTCTGACAGAGAGAAAAACCATCTAATGAAGGACATTTTAGATTGAGTAACATAACCAAAAAAGGAGCACTCCCTCTCTCAAGATACACATAGAAAGTACATGATTCAAGGGGGAACCAGGATTTGATCCTGAGAAATTGTCTAATAAGGGACATTTCAGAGGGCGATCTACATAACCTAATAAAGAACACTCTCTCTTTCAAAGCGTACCCATCAAATATTTGATTTCAAGTTGACAATAGGATTTGATCCAGAGACCTCATGACCCGAAGTCTATTGCACTTCCACCTCTTTTAGGAACGGTTCAACTGAGAGAAAAAACATCTAATTAGGGACATTTTAGATTGAGTAACATAATTTTAAAAGGTGTAGTCTAACCCTAATTATACTCTTAGAAAGGACTTGATTTTAAGGGGGCACCAGGATTTGAACCTGGGACCTCTTGATCTGCAGTCAAATGCTCTACCACTGAGCTATACCCCCTCTGCTAGAAACTATCTAAAGGCGGAAAAATTCTCCAATAAGGTACATTTTAGCTGGAGATCTACATCACCTAATACATAACACTCTCTCTTTGACAACATACCCATAAAGTATTTGATTTCATGTTGACTATAGGATTTGAACCAGAGACCTCTTGATCCTAACACTATTGCAATTCCACCTCTGTTAGGAACTGTCTGACAGAGAGAAAAACCATCTAATGAGGGACATTTTAGATTGAGTAACATAACCAAAAAAGGAGCACTCCCTCTCTCAAGATACACATAGAAAGTACATGATTCAAGGGGGAACCAGGATTTGATCCTGACAAATTGTCTAATAAGGGACATTTCAGAGGGCGATCTACATAACCTAATAAAGAACACTCTCTCTTTCAAAGCGTACCCATCAAATATTTGATTTCAAGTTGACAATAGGATTTGATCCAGAGACCTCATGACCCGAAGTCTATTGCACTTCCACCTCTTTTAGGAACGGTTCAACTGAGAGAAAAAACATCTAATTAGGGACATTTTAGATTGAGTAACATAATTTTAAAAGGTGTAGTCTAACCCTAATTATACTCTTAGAAAGGACATGATTTTAAGGGGGCACCAGGATTTGAACCTGGGACCTCTTGATCTGCAGTCAAATGCTCTACCACTGAGCTATACCCCCTCTGCTAGAAACTATCTAAAGGCGGAAAAATTCTCAAATAAGGTACATTTTAGCTGGAGATCTACATAACCTAATACATAACACTCTCTCTTTGACAACATACCCATAAAGTATTTGATTTCATGTTGACTATAGGATTTGAACCAGAGACCTCTTGATCCTAACACTATTGCAATTCCACCTCTGTTAGGAACTGTCTGACAGAGAGAAAAACCATCTAATGAGGGACATTTTAGATTGAGTAACATAACCAAAAAAGGAGCACTCCCTCTCTCAAGATACACATAGAAAGTACATGATTCAAGGGGGAACCAGGATTTGATCCTGACAAATTGTCTAATAAGGGACATTTCAGAGGGCGATCTAATAAAGAACACTCTCTCTTTCAAAGCGTACCCATCAAATATTTGATAACAAGTTGACAATAGGATTTGATCCTGAGACCTCATGACCCGAAGTCTATTGCACTTCCACCTCTTTTAGGAACGGTTCAACTGAGAGAAAAAACATCTAATTAGGGACATTTTAGATTGAGTAACATAATTTTAATAGGTGTAGTCTAACCCTAATTATACTCTTAGAAAGGACTTGATTTTAAGGAGGCACCAGATTTGAACCTGGGACCTCTTGATCTGCAGTCAAAAGCTCTACCACTGAGCTATACCCCCTCTGCTAAAACCTATCTAAAGGCGGAAAAATTCTCAAATAAGGTACATTTTAGCTGGAGATCTACATAACCTAATACATAACACTCTCTCTTTCAAAGCGTACCCATAAAATATTTGATTTCAAGTTGACAATAGGATTTGATCCTGAGACCTCATGACCTGAAGTCTATTGCACTTCCACCTCTTTTAGGAACGGTTCAACTGAGAGAAAAAAACATCTAATTAGGGACATTTTAGATTGAGTAACATAATTTTAAAAGGTGTACTCTAACCCTAATTACACTCTTAGAAAGCACATGATTTTAAGGGGGCACCAGGATTTGAACCTGGGACCTCTTGATCTGCAGTCAAATGCTCTACCACTGAGCTATACCCCCTCTGCTAGAAACTATCTAAAGGCGGAAAAATTCTCAAACAAGGTACATTTTAGCTGGAGATCTACATAACCTAATACATAACACTCTCTCTTTCAAAGCATACCCATCAAATATTTGATTTCAAGTTGACAATAGGATTTGATCCTGAGACCTCATGACCTGAAGTCTATTGCACTTCCACCTCTTTTAGGAACGGTTCAACTGAGAGAAAAAAACATCTAATTAGGGACATTTTAGATTGAGTAACATAATTTTAAAAGGCGTACTCTAACCCTAATTACACTCTTAGAAAGCACATGATTTTAAGGGGGCACCAGGATTTGAACCTGGGACCTCTTGATCTGCAGTCAAATGCTCTACCACTGAGCTATACCCCCTCTGCTAGAAACTATCTAAAGGTGGAAAAATTCTCAAATAAGGTACATTTTAGCTGGAGATCTACATAACCTAATACATAACACTCTCTCTTTGACAACATACCCATAAAGTATTTGATTTCATGTTGACTATAGGATTTGAACCAGAGACCTCTTGATCCTAACACTATTGCAATTCCACCTCTGTTAGGAACTGTCTGACAGAGAGAAAAAAAATCTAATGAGGGACATTTTAGATTGAGTAACATAACCAAAAAAGGAGCACTCCCTCTCTCAAGATACACATAGAAAGTACATGATTCAAGGGGGAACCAGGATTTGATCCTGACAAATTGTCTAATAAGGGACATTTCAGAGGGCGATCTACATAACCTAATAAAGAACACTCTCTCTTTCAAAGCGTACCCATCAAATATTTGATAACAAGTTGACAATAGGATTTGATCCAGAGACCTCATGACCCGAAGTCTATTGCACTTCCACCTCTTTTAGGAACGGTTCAACTGAGAGAAAAAACATCTAATTAGGGACATTTTAGATTGAGTAACATAATTTTAATAGGTGTAGTCTAACCCTAATTATACTCTTAGAAAGGACTTGATTTTAAGGAGGCACCAGATTTGAACCTGGGTCCTCTTGATCTGCAGTCAAATGCTCTACCACTGAGCTATACCCCCTCTGCTAGAAACTATCTAAAGGCGGAAAAATTCTCAAATAAGGTACATTTTAGCTGGAGATCTACATAACCTAATACATAACACTCTCTCTTTGACAACATACCCATAAAGTATTTGATTTCATGTTGACTATAGGATTTGAACCAGAGACCTCTTGATCCTAACACTATTGCAATTCCACCTCTGTTAGGAACTGTCTGACAGAGAGAAAAACCATCTAATGAGGGACATTTTAGATTGAGTAACATAACCAAAAAAGGAGCACTCCCTCTCTCAAGATACACATAGAAAGTACATGATTCAAGGGGGAACCAGGATTTGATCCTGACAAATTGTCTAATAAGGGACATTTCAGAGGGCGATCTACATAACCTAATAAAGAACACTCTCTCTTTCAAAGCGTACCCATCAAATATTTGATTTCAAGTTGACAATAGGATTTGATCCAGAGACCTCATGACCCGAAGTCTATTGCACTTCCACCTCTTTTAGGAACGGTTCAACTGAGAGAAAAAACATCTAATTAGGGACATTTTAGATTGAGTAAGATAATTTTAAAAGGTGTAGTCTAACCCTAATTATACTCTTAGAAAGGACTTGATTTAAAGGGGGCACCAGGATTTGAACCTGGGACCTCTTTATCTGCAGTCAAATGCTCTACCACTGAGCGATACCCCCTCTGCTAGAAAGTATCTAAAGGCGAAAAAATTCTCAAATAAGGTACATTTTAGCTGGAGATCTACATAACCTAATAAAGAACACTCTCTCTTTCAAAGCGTACCCATCAAATATTTGATTTCAAGTTGACAATAGGATTTGATCCAGAGACCTCATGACCCGAAGTCTATTGCACTTCCACCTCTTTTAGGAACGGTTCAACTGAGAGAAAAAACATCTAATTAGGGACATTTTAGATTGAGTAACATAATTTTAAAAGGTGTAGTCTAACCCTAATTATACTCTTAGAAAGGACTTGATTTTAAGGAGGCACCAGATTTGAACCTGGGACCTCTTGATCTGCAGTCAAATGCTCTACCACTGAGCTATACCCCCTCTGCTAGAAACTATCTAAAGGCGGAAAAATTCTCAAATAAGGTACATTTTAGCTGGAGATCTTCATAACCTAATACATAACACTCTCTCTTTGACAACATACCCATAAAGTATTTGATTTCATGTTGACTATAGGATTTGAACCAGAGACCTCTTGATCCTAACACTATTGCAATTCCACCTCTGTTAGGAACTGTCTGACAGAGAGAAAAACCATCTAATGAGGGACATTTTAGATTGAGTAACATAACCAAAAAAGGAGCACTCCCTCTCTCAAGATACACATAGAAAGTACATGATTCAAGGGGGAACCAGGATTTGATCCTGACAAATTGTCTAATAAGGGACAATTCAGAGGGCGATCTACATAACCTAATAAAGAACACTCTCTCTTTCAAAGCGTACCCATCAAATATTTGATTTCAAGTTGACAATAGGATTTGATCCTGAGACCTCATGACCTGAAGTCTATTGCACTTCCACCTCTTTTAGGAACGGTTCAACTGAGAGAAAAAAACATCTAATTAGGGACATTTTAGATTGAGTAACATAATTTTAAATGGTGTACTCTAACCCTAATTACACTCTTAGAAAGCACATGATTTTAACGGGGCACCAGGATTTGAACCTGGGACCTCTTGATCTGCAGTCAAATGCTCTACCACTGAGCTATACCCCCTCTGCTAGAAACGATCTAAAGGCGGAAAAAATCTCAAATAAGGTACATTTTAGCTGGAGATCTACATAACCTAATACATAACACTCTCTCTTTGACAACATACCCATAAAGTATTTGATTTCATGTTGACTATAGGATTTGAACCAGAGACCTCTTGATCCTAAGACTATTGCAATTCCATCTCTGTTAGGAACTGTCTGACAGAGAGAAAAAACATCTAATGAGGGACATTTTAGATTGAGTAACATAACCAAAAAAGGAGCACTCCCTCTCTCAAGATACACATAGAAAGTACATGATTCAAGGGGGAACCAGGATTTGATCCTGACAAATTGTCTAATAAGGGACATTTCAGAGGGCGATCTACATAACCTAATAAAGAACACTCTCTCTTTCAAAGCGTACCCATCAAATATCTGATTTCAAGTTGACAATAGGATTTGATCCTGAGACCTCATGACCTGAAGTCTATTGCACTTCCACCTCTTTTAGGAACGGTTCAACTGAGAGAAAAAAACATCTAATTAGGGACATTTTAGATTGAGTAACATAATTTTAAAAGGTGTACTCTAACCCTAATTACACTCTTAGAAAGCACATGATTTTAACGGGGCACCAGGATTTGAACCTGGGACCTCTTGATCTGCAGTCAAATGCTCTACCACTGAGCTATACCCCCTCTGCTACAAACGATCTAAAGGCGGAAAAATTCTCAAATAAGGTACATTTTAGCTGGAGATCTACATAACCTAATACATAACACTCTCTCTTTGACAACATACCCATAAAGTATTTGATTTCATGTTGACTATAGGATTTGAACCAGAGACCTCTTGATCCTAAGACTATTGCAATTCCATCTCTGTTAGGAACTGTCTGACAGAGAGAAAAACCATCTAATGAGGGACATTTTAGATTGAGTAACATAACCAAAAAAGGAGCACTCCCTCTCTCAAGATACACATAGAAAGTACATGATTCAAGGGGGAACCAGGATTTGATCCTGACAAATTGTCTAATAAGGGACATTTCAGAGGGCGATCTACATAACCTAATAAAGAACACTCTCTCTTTCAAAGCGTACCCATCAAATATTTGATTTCAAGTTGACAATAGGATTTGATCCAGAGACCTCATGACCCGAAGTCTATTGCACTTCCACCTCTTTTAGGAACGGTTCAACTGAGAGAAAAAACATCTAATTAGGGACATTTTAGATTGAGTAACATAATTTTAAAAGGTGTAGTCTAACCCTAATTATACTCTTAGAAAGGACTTGATTTTAAGGGGGCACCAGGATTTGAACCTGGGACCTCTTGATCTGCAGTCAAATGCTCTACCACTGAGCTATACCCCCTCTGCTAGAAACTAACTAAAGGCGGAAAAATTCTCAAATAAGGTACATTTTAGCTGGAGATCTACATAACCTAATACATAACACTCTCTCTTTGACAACATACCCATAAAGTATTTGATTTCATGTTGACTATAGGATTTGAACCAGAGACCTCTTGATCCTAACACTATTGCAATTCCACCTCTGTTAGGAACTGTCTGACAGAGAGAAAAAACATCTAATGAGGGACATTTTAGATTGAGTAACATAACCAAAAAAGGAGCACTCCCTCTCTCAAGATACACATAGAAAGTACATGATTCAAGGGGGAACCAGGATTTGATCCTGACAAATTGTCTAATAAGGGACATTTCAGAGGGCGATCTACATAACCTAATAAAGAACACTCTCTCTTTCAAAGCGTACCCATCAAATATTTGATTTCAAGTTGACAATAGGATTTGATCCAGAGACCTCATGACCCGAAGTCTATTGCACTTCCACCTCTTTTAGGAACGGTTCAACAGAGAAAAAACATCTAATTAGGGACATTTTAGATTGAGTAACATAATTTTAAAAGGTATAGTCTAAACCTAATTATTCTCTTAGAAAGGACTTGATTTTAAGGGGGCACCAGGATTTGAACCTGGGACCTCTTGATCTGCAGTCAAATGCTCTACCACTGAGCTATACCCCCTCTGCTAGAAACTATCTAAAGGCGGAAAAATTCTCCAATAAGGTACATTTTAGCTGGAGATCTACATAACCTAATACATAACACTCTCTCTTTGACAACATACCCATAAAGTATTTGATTTCATGTTGACTATAGGATTTGAACCAGAGACCTCTTGATCCTAACACTATTGCAATTCCACCTCTGTTAGGAACTGTCTGACAGAGAGAAAAACCATCTAATGAGGGACATTTTAGATTGAGTAACATAACCAAAAAAGGAGCACTCCCTCTCTCAAGATACACATAGAAAGTACATGATTCAAGGGGGAACCAGGATTTGATCCTGACAAATTGTCTAATAAGGGACATTTCAGAGGGCGATCTACATAACCTAATAAAGAACACTCTCTCTTTCAAAGCGTACCCATCAAATATTTGATTTCAAGTTGACAATAGGATTTGATCCAGAGACCTCATGACCCGAAGTCTATTGCACTTCCACCTCTTTTAGGAACGGTTCAACTGAGAGAAAAAACATCTAATTAGGGACATTTTAGATTGAGTAACATAATTTTAAAAGGTGTAGTCTAACCCTAATTATACTCTTAGAAAGGACTTGATTTTAAGGAGGCACCAGATTTGAACCTGGGATCTCTTGATCTGCAGTCAAATGCTCTACCACTGAGCTATACCCCCTCTGCTAGAAACTATCTAAAGGCGGAAAAATTCTCAAATAAGTTACATTTTCGCTGGAGATCTACATAACCTAATACATAACACTCTCTCTTTCAAAGCGTACCCATAAAATATTTGATTTCAAGTTGACAATAGGATTTGATCCTGAGACCTCATGACCTGAAGTCTATTGCACTTCCACCTCTTTTAGGAACGGTTCAACTGAGAGAAAAAAACATCTAATTAGGGACATTATAGATTGAGTAACATAATTTTAAAAGGTGTACTCTAACCCTAATTACACGCTTAGAAAGCACATGATTTTAAGGGGGCACCAGGATTTGAACCTGGGACCTCTTGATCTGCAGTCAAATGCTCTACCACTGAGCTATACCCCCTCTGCTAGAAACTATCTAAAGGCGGAAAAATTCTCAAATAAGGTACATTTTTGCTGGAGATCTACATAACCTAATACATAACACTCTCTCTTTGACAACATACCCATAAAGTATTTGATTTCATGTTGACTATAGGATTTGAACCAGAGACCTCTTGATCCTAACACTATTGCAATTCCACCTCTGTTAGGAACTGTCTGACAGAGAGAAAAACCATCTAATGAGGGACATTTTAGATTGAGTAACATAACCAAAAAAGGAGCACTCCCTCTCTCAAGATACACATTGAAAGTACATGATTCAAGGGGGAACCAGGATTTGATCCTGACAAATTGTCTAATAAGGGACATTTCAGAGGGCGATCTACATAACCTAATAAAGAACACTCTTTCTTTCAAAGCGTACCCATCAATTATTTGATTTCAAGTTGACAATAGGATTTGATCCAGAGACCTCATGACCCGAAGTCTATTGCACTTCCACCTCTTTTAGGAACGGTTCAACTGAGAGAAAAAACATCTAATTAGGGACATTTTAGATTGAGTAACATAATTTTAAAAGGTATAGTCTAACCCTAATTATTCTCTTAGAAAGGACTTGATTTTAAGGGGGCACCAGGATTTGAACCTGGGACCTCTTGATCTGCAGTCAAATGCTCTACCACTGAGCTATACCCCCTCTGCTAGAATCTATCTAAAGGCGGAAAAATTCTCAAATAAGGTACATTTTAGCTGGAGATCTACATAACCTAATACATAACACTCTCTCTTTGACAACATACCCATAAAGTATTTGATTTCATGTTGACTATAGGATTTGAACCAGAGACCTCTTGATCCTAACACTATTGCAATTCCACCTCTGTTAGGAACTGTCTGACAGAGAGAAAAACCATCTAATGAGGGACATTTTAGATTGAGTAACATAACCAAAAAAGGAGCACTCCCTCTCTCAAGATACACATAGAAAGTACATGATTCAAGGGGGAACCAGGATTTTATCCTGACAAATTGTCTAATAAGGGACATTTCAGAGGGCGATCTACATAACCTAATAAAGAACACTCTCTCTTTCAAAGCGTACCCATCAAATATTTGATTTCAAGTTGACAATAGGATTTGATCCAGAGACCTCATGACCCGAAGTCTATTGCACTTCCACCTCTTTTAGGAACGGTTCAACTGAGAGAAAAAACATCTAATTAGGGACATTTTAGATTGAGTAACATAATTTAAAAAGGTGTAGTCTAACCCTAATTATACTCTTAGAAAGGACTTGATTTTAAGGAGGCACCAGATTTGAACCTGGGACCTCTTGATCTGCAGTCAAATGCTCTACCACTGAGCTATACCCCCTCTGCTAGAAACTATCTAAAGGCGGAAAAATTCTCAAATAAGTTACATTTTCGCTGGAGATCTACATAACCTAATACATAACACTCTCTCTTTCAAAGCGTACCCATAAAATATTTGATTTCAAGTTGACAATAGGATTTGATCCTGAGACCTCATGACCTGAAGTCTATTGCACTTCCACCTCTTTTAGGAACGGTTCAACTGAGAGAAAAAAACATCTAATTAGGGACATTATAGATTGAGTAACATAATTTAAAAAGGTGTACTCTAACCCTAATTACACTCTTAGAAAGCACATGATTTTAAGGGGGCACCAGGATTTGAACCTGGGACCTCTTGATCTGCAGTCAAATGCTCTACCACTGAGCTATACCCCCTCTGCTAGAAACTATCTAAAGGCGGAAAAATTCTCAAATAAGGTACATTTTAGCTGGAGATCTACATAACCTAATACATAACACTCTCTCTTTGACAACATACCCATAAAGTATTTGATTTCATGTTGACTATAGGATTTGAACCAGAGACCTCTTGATCCTAACACTATTGCAATTCCACCTCTGTTAGGAACTGTCTGACAGAGAGAAAAACCATCTAATGAGGGACATTTTAGATTGAGTAACATAACCAAAAAAGGAGCACTCCCTCTCTCAAGATACACATTGAAAGTACATGATTCAAGGGGGAACCAGGATTTGATCCTGACAAATTGTCTAATAAGGGACATTTCAGAGGGCGATCTACATAACCTAATAAAGAACACTCTTTCTTTCAAAGCGTACCCATCAATTATTTGATTTCAAGTTGACAATAGGATTTGATCCAGAGACCTCATGACCCGAAGTCTATTGCACTTCCACCTCTTTTAGGAACGGTTCAACTGAGAGAAAAAACATCTAATTAGGGACATTTTAGATTGAGTAACATAATTTTAAAAGGTGTAGTCTAACCCTAATTATACTCTTAGAAAGGACTTGATTTTAAGGAGGCACCAGATTTGAACCTGGGACCTCTTGATCTGCAGTCAAATGCTCTACCACTGAGCTATACCCCCTCTGCTAGAAACTATCTAAAGGCGGAAAAATTCTCAAATAAGTTACATTTTCGCTGGAGATCTACATAACCTAATACATAACACTCTCTCTTTGACAACATACCCATAAAGTATTTGATTTCATGTTGACTATAGGATTTGAACCAGAGACCTCTTGATCCTAACACTATTGCAATTCCACCTCTGTTAGGAACTGTCTGACAGAGAGAAAAACCATCTAATGAGGGACATTTTAGATTGAGTAACATAACCAAAAAAGGAGCACTCCCTCTCTCAAGATACACATAGAAAGTACATGATTCAAGGGGGAACCAGGATTTGATCCTGACAAATTGTCTAATAAGCGACATTTCAGAGGGCGATCTACATAACCTAATAAAGAACACTCTTTCTTTCAAAGCGTACCCATCAAATATTTGATTTCAAGTTGACAATAGGATTTGATCCAGAGACCTCATGACCCGAAGTCTATTGCACTTCCACCTCTTTTAGGAACGGTTCAACTGAGAGAAAAACCATCTAATTAGGGACATTTTAGATTGAGTAACATAATTCTAAAAGGTGTACTCTAACCCTAATTATACTCTTAGAAAGCACATGATTTTAAGGGGGCACCAGGATCTGAACCTGGGACCTCTTGATCTGCAGTCAAATGCTCTACCACTGAGCTAAACCCCCTCTGCTAGAAACTATCTAAAGGCGGAAAAATTCTCAAATAAGGTACATTTTAGCTGGAGATCTACATAACCTAATACATAACACTCTCTCTTTGACAACATACCCATAAAGTATTTGATTTCATGTTGACTATAGGATTTGAACCAGAGACCTCTTGATCCTAACACTATTGCAATCCCACCTCTGTTAGGAACTGTCTGACAGAGAGAAAAACCATCTAATGAGGGACATTTTAGATTGAGTAACATAACCAAAAAAGGAGCACTCCCTCTGTCAAGATACACATGGAAAGTACATAATTCAAGGGGGAACCAGGATTTGATCCTGACAAATTGTCTAATAAGGGACATTTCAGAGGGCGATCTACATAACCTAATAAAGAACACTCTCTCTTTCAAAGCGTACCCATCAAATATTTGATTTCAAGTTGACAATAGGATTTGATCCAGAGACCTCATGACCCGAAGTCTATTGCACTTCCACCTCTTTTAGGAACGGTTCAACTGAGAGAAAAAACATCTAATTAGGGACATTTTAGATTGAGTAACATAATTTTAAAAGGTGTACTCTAACCCTAATTACACTCTTAGAAAGCACATGATTTTAAGGGGGCACCAGGATTTGAACCTGGGACCTCTTGATCTGCAGTCAAATGCTCTACCACTGAGCTAAACCCCCTCTGCTAGAAACTATCTAAAGGCGGAAAAATTCTCAAATAAGGTACATTTTAGCTGGAGATCTACATAACCTAATACATAACACTCTCTCTTTGACAACATACCCATAAAGTATTTGATTTCATGTTGACTATAGGATTTGAACCAGAGACCTCTTGATCCTAACACTATTGCAATTCCACCTCTGTTAGGAACTGTCTGACAGAGAGAAAAACCATCTAATGAGGGACATTTTAGATTGAGTAACATAACCAAAAAAGGAGCACTCCCTCTCTCAAGATACACATAGAAAGTACATGATTCAAGGGGGAACCAGGATTTGATCCTGACAAATTGTCTAATAAGCGACATTTCAGAGGGCGATCTACATAACCTAATAAAGAACACTCTTTCTTTCAAAGCGTACCCATCAAATATTTGATTTCAAGTTGACAATAGGATTTGATGCAGAGACCTCATGACCCGAAGTCTATTGCACTTCCACCTCTTTTAGGAAGGGTTCAACTGAGAGAAAAAACATCTAATTAGGGACATTTTAGATTGAGTAACATAATTCTAAAAGGTGTACTCTAACCCTAATTATACTCTTAGAAAGCACATGATTTTAAGGGGGCACCAGGATTTGTACCTGGGACCTCTTGATCTGCAGTCAAAGGCTCTACCACTGAGCTATACCCCCTCTGCTAGAAACTATCTAAAGGCGGAAAAATTCTCAAATAAGGTACATTTTAGCTGGAGATCTACATAACATAATACTCTCTCTTTGACAACATACCCATAAAGTATTTGATTTCATGTTGACTATAGGATTTGAACCAGAGACCTCTTGATCCTAAGACTATTGCAATTCCACCTCTGTTAGGAACTGTCTGACAGAGAGAAAAACCATCTAATGAGGGACATTTTAGATTGAGTAACATAACCAAAAAAGGAGCACTCCCTCTCTCAAGATACACATAGAAAGTACATAATTCAAGGGGGAACCAGGATTTGATCCTGACAAATTGTTTAATAAGGGACATTTCAGAGTGCGATCTACATAACCTAATAAAGAACACTCTCTCTTTCAAAGCGTACCCATCAAATATTTGATTTCAAGTTGACAATAGGATTTGATCCTGAGACCTCATGACCTGAAGTCTATTGCACTTCCACCTCTTTTAGGAACGGTTCAACTGAGAGAAAAAAAAATCTAATTAGGGACATTTTAGATTGAGTAACATAATTTTAAAAGGTGTACTCTAACCCTAATTATACTCTTAGAAATCACTTGATTTTAAGGGGGCACCAGGATCTGAACCTGGGACCTCTTGATCTGCAGTCAAATGCTCTACCACTGAGCTAAACCCCCTCTGCTAGAAACTATCTAAAGGCGGAAAAATTCTCAAATAAGGTACATTTTAGCTGGAGATCTACATAACCTAATACATAACACTCTCTCTTTGACAACATACCCATAAAGTATTTGATTTCATGTTGACTATAGGATTTGAACCAGAGACCTCTTGATCCTAACACTATTGCAATCCCACCTCTGTTAGGAACTGTCTGACAGAGAGAAAAACCATCTAATGAGGGACATTTTAGATTGAGTAACATAACCAAAAAAGGAGCACTCCCTCTGTCAAGATACACATGGAAAGTACATAATTCAAGGGGGAACCAGGATTTGATCCTGACAAATTGTCTAATAAGGGACATTTCAGAGGGCGATCTACATAACCTAATAAAGAACACTCTCTCTTTCAAAGCGTACCCATCAAATATTTGATTTCAAGTTGACAATAGGATTTGATCCAGAGACCTCATGACCCGAAGTCTATTGCACTTCCACCTCTTTTAGGAACGGTTCAACTGAGAGAAAAAACATCTAATTAGGGACATTTTAGATTGAGTAACATAATTTTAAAAGGTGTACTCTAACCCTAATTACACTCTTAGAAAGCACATGATTTTAAGGGGGCACCAGGATTTGAACCTGGGACCTCTTGATCTGCAGTCAAATGCTCTACCACTGAGCTAAACCCCCTCTGCTAGAAACTATCTAAAGGCGGAAAAATTCTCAAATAAGGTACATTTTAGCTGGAGATCTACATAACCTAATACATAACACTCTCTCTTTGACAACATACCCATAAAGTATTTGATTTCATGTTGACTATAGGATTTGAACCAGAGACCTCTTGATCCTAACACTATTGCAATTCCACCTCTGTTAGGAACTGTCTGACAGAGAGAAAAACCATCTAATGAGGGACATTTTAGATTGAGTAACATAACCAAAAAAGGAGCACTCCCTCTCTCAAGATACACATAGAAAGTACATGATTCAAGGGGGAACCAGGATTTGATCCTGACAAATTGTCTAATAAGCGACATTTCTGAGGGCGATCTACATAACCTAATAAAGAACACTCTTTCTTTCAAAGCGTACCCATCAAATATTTGATTTCAAGTTGACAATAGGATTTGATGCAGAGACCTCATGACCCGAAGTCTATTGCACTTCCACCTCTTTTAGGAAGGGTTCAACTGAGAGAAAAAACATCTAATTAGGGACATTTTAGATTGAGTAACATAATTCTAAAAGGTGTACTCTAACCCTAATTATACTCTTAGAAAGCACATGATTTTAAGGGGGCACCAGGATTTGTACCTGGGACCTCTTGATCTGCAGTCAAAGGCTCTACCACTGAGCTATACCCCCTCTGCTAGAAACTATCTAAAGGCGGAAAAATTCTCAAATAAGGTACATTTTAGCTGGAGATCTACATAACATAATACTCTCTCTTTGACAACATACCCATAAAGTATTTGATTTCATGTTGACTATAGGATTTGAACCAGAGACCTCTTGATCCTAAGACTATTGCAATTCCACCTCTGTTAGGAACTGTCTGACAGAGAGAAAAACCATCTAATGAGGGACATTTTAGATTGAGTAACATAACCAAAAAAGGAGCACTCCCTCTCTCAAGATACACATAGAAAGTACATAATTCAAGGGGGAACCAGGATTTGATCCTGACAAATTGTTTAATAAGGGACATTTCAGAGTGCGATCTACATAACCTAATAAAGAACACTCTCTCTTTCAAAGCGTACCCATCAAATATTTGATTTCAAGTTGACAATAGGATTTGATCCTGAGACCTCATGACCTGAAGTCTATTGCACTTCCACCTCTTTTAGGAACGGTTCAACTGAGAGAAAAAAAAATCTAATTAGGGACATTTTAGATTGAGTAACATAATTTTAAAAGGTGTACTCTAACCCTAATTATACTCTTAGAAATCACTTGATTTTAAGGGGGCACCAGGATCTGAACCTGGGACCTCTTGATCTGCAGTCAAATGCTCTACCACTGAGCTATACCCCCTCTGCTAGAACCTATCTAAAGGCGGAAAAATTCTCAAATAAGGTACATTTTAGCTGGAGATCTACATAACCTAATACATAACACTCTCTCTTTGACAACATACCCATAAAGTATTTGATTTCATGTTGACTATAGGATTTGAACAAGAGACCTCTTGATCCTAAGACTATTGCAATTCCACCTCTGTTAGGAACTGTCTGACAGAGAGAAAAAACATCTAATGAGGGACATTTTAGATTGAGTAACAAATCCAAAAAAGGAGCACTCCCTCTCTCGAGATACACATGGAAAGTACATGATTCAAGGGGGAACCAGGATTTGATCCTGAGAAATTGTCTAATAAGGGACATTTCAGAGGGCGATCTACATAACCTAATAAAGAACACTCTCTCTTTCAAAGCGTACCCATCAAATATTTGATTTCAAGTTGACAATAGGATTTGATCCTGAGACCTCATGACCTGAAGTCTATTGCACTTCCACCTCTTTTAGGAACGGTTCAACTGAGAGAAAAACAGTCTAATTAGGGACATTTTAGATTGAGTAACATAATTTAAAAAGGTGTACTCTAACCCTAATTATACTCTTAGAAAGCACTTGATTTTAAGGGGGCACCAGGATTTGAACCTGAGACCTCTTGATCTGCAGTCAAATGCTCTACCACTGAGCTATACCCCCTCTGCTAGAAACTATTTAAAGGCAGAAAAATTCTCAAATAAGGTACATTTTAGCTGGAGATCTACATAACCTAATACATAACACTCTCTCTTTGACAACATACCCATAAAGTATTTGATTTCATGTTGACTATAGGATTTGAACCAGAGACCTCTTGATCTTAAGACTATTGCAATTCCACCTCTGTTAGGAACTGTCTGACAGAGAGAAAAACCATCTAATGAGGGACATTTTAGATTGAGTAACATAACCAAAAAAGGAGCACTCCCTCTCTCAAGATACACATAGAAAGTACATGATTCAAGGGGGAACCAGGATTTGATCCTGACAAATTGTCTAATAAGGGACATTTCAGAGGGCGATCTACATAACCTAATAAAGAACACTCTTTCTTTCAAAGCGTACTGAGCTATACCCCATCTGCTAGAAACTATCTAAAGGCAGAAAAATTCTCAAATAAGGTACATTTTAGCTGGAGATCTACATAACCTAATACATAAGACTCTCTCTTTGACAACATACCCATAAAGTATTTGATTTCATGTTGACTATAGGATTTGAACAAGAGACCTCTTGATCCTAAGACTATTGCAATTCCACCTCTGTTAGGAACTGTCTGACAGAGAGAAAAAACATCTAATGAGGGACATTTTAGATTGAGTAACATAACCAAAAAAGGAGCACTCCCTCTGTCAAGATACACATAGAAAGTACATGATTCAAGGGGGAACCAGGATTTGATCCTGAGAAATTGTCTAATAAGGGACATTTCAGAGGGCGATCTACATAACCTAATAAAGAAGACTCTCTCTTTCAAAGCGTACCCATCAAATATTTGATTTCAAGTTGACAATAGGATTTGATCCTGAGACCTCATGACCTGAAGTCTATTGCACTTCCACCTCTTTTAGGAACGGTTCAACTGAGAGAAAAACAGTCTAATTAGGGACATTTTAGATTGAGTAACATAATTTTAAAAGGTGTACTCTAACCCTAATTATACTCTTAGAAAGCACTTGATTTTAAGGGGGCACCAGGATTTGAACCTGAGACCTCTTGATCTGCGGTCAAATGCTCTACCGCTGAGCTATACCCCCTCTGCTAGAAACTATTTAAAGGCAGAAAAATTCTCAAATAAGGTACATTTTAGCTGGAGATCTACATAACCTAATACATAACACTCTCTCTTTGACAACATAACCATAAAGTATTTGATTTCATGTTGACTATAGGATTTGAACCAGAGAACTCTTGATCTTAAGACTATTGCAATTCCACCTCTGTTAGGAACTGTCTGACAGAGAGAAAAACCATCTAATGAGGGACATTTTAGATTGAGTAACATAACCAAAAAAGGAGCACTCCCTCTCTCAAGATACACATAGAAAGTACATGATTCAAGGGGGAACCAGGATTTGATCCTGACAAATTGTCTAATAAGGGACATTTCAGAGGGCGATCTACATAACCTAATAAAGAACAATCTCTCTTTCAAAGCATACCCATAAAATATTTGATTTCAAGTTGACAATAGGATTTGATCCTGAGACCTCATGACCTGAAGTCTATTGCACTTCCACCTCTTTTAGGAACGGTTCAACTGAGAGAAAAACCATCTAATTAGGGACATTTTAGATTGAGTAACATAATTTTAAAAGGTGTACTCTAACCCTAATTATACTCTTAGAAAGCACTTGATTTTAAGGGGGCACCAGGATTTGAACCTGGGACCTCTTTATCTGCAGTCAAATGCTCTACCACTGAGCTATACCCCCTCTGCTAGAACCTATCTAAAGGCGGAACAATTCTCAAATAAGGTACATTTTAGCTGGAGATCTACATAACCTAATACATAACACTCTCTCTTTGACAACATACCCATAAAGTATTTGATTTCATGTTGACTATAGGATTTGAACAAGAGACCTCTTGATCCTAACACTATTGCAATTCCACCTCTGTTAGGAACTGTCTGACAGAGAGAAAAACCATCTAATGAGGGACATTTTAGATTGAGTAACATAACCAAAAAAGGAGCACTCCCTCTCTCAAGATACACATGGAAAGTACATGATTCAAGGGGGAACCAGGATTTGATCCTGAGAAATTGTCTAATAAGGGACATTTCAGAGGGCGATCTACATAACCTAATAAAGAACACTCTCTCTTTCAAAGCGTACCCATCAAATATTTGATTTCAAGTTGACAATAGGATTTGATCCTGAGACCTCATGACCTGAAGTCTATTGCACTTCCACCTCTTTTAGGAACGGTTCAACTGAGAGAAAAACAGTCTAATTAGGGACATTTTAGATTGAGTAACATAATTTTAAAAGGTGTACTCTAACCCTAATTATACTCTTAGAAAGCACTTTATTTTAAGAGGGCACCAGGATTTGAACCTGGGACCTCTTGATCTGCAGTCAAATGCTCTACCACTGAGCTATACCCCCTCTGCTAGAAACTATCTAAAGGCAGAAAAATTCTCAAATAAGGTACATTTTAGCTGGAGATCTACATAACCTAATACATAACACTCTCTCTTTGACAACATACCCATAAAGTATTTGATTTCATGTTGACTATAGGATTTCAACCTGAGACCTCTTGATCCTAAGACTATTGCAATTCCACCTCTGTTAGGAACTGTCTGACAGAGAGAAAAACCATCTAATGAGGGACATTTTAGATAGAGTAACATAACCAAAAAAGGAGCACTCCCTCTCTCAAGATACACATAGAAAGTACATGATTCAAGGGGGAACCAGGATTTGATCCTGACAAATTGTCTAATAAGGGACATTTCAGAGGGCGATCTACATAACCTAATAAAGAACACTCTTTCTTTCAAAGCGTACTGAGCTATACCCCATCTGCTAGAAACTATCTAAAGGCAGAAAAATTCTCAAATAAGGTACATTTTAGCTGGAGATCTACATAACCTAATACATAAGACTCTCTCTTTGACAACATACCCATAAAGTATTTGATTTCATGTTGACTATAGGATTTGAACAAGAGACCTCTTGATCCTAAGACTATTGCAATTCCACCTCTGTTAGGAACTGTCTGACAGAGAGAAAAACCATCTAATGAGGGACATTTTAGATTGAGTAACATAACCAAAAAAGGAGCACTCCCTCTCTCAAGATACACATGGAAAGTACATGATTCAAGGGGGAACCAGGATTTGATCCTGACAAATTGTCTAATAAGGGACATTTCAGAGGGCGATCTACATAACCTAATAAAGAACACTCTCTCTTTCAAAGCGTACCCATCAAATATTTGATTTCAAGTTGACAATAGGATTTGATCCTGAGACCTCATGACCTGAAGTCTATTGCACTTCCACCTCTTTTAGGAACGGTTCAACTGAGAGAAAAACAGTCTAATTAGGGACATTTTAGATTGAGTAACATAATTTTAGAAGGTGTACTCTAACCCTAATTATACTCTTAGAAAGCACTTTATTTTAAGAGGGCACCAGGATTTGAACCTGGGACCTCTTGATCTGCAGTCAAATGCTCTACCACTGAGCTATACCCCCTCTGCTAGAAACTATCTAAAGGCAGAAAAATTCTCAAATAAGGTACATTTTAGCTGGAGATCTACATAACCTAATACATAACACTCTCTCTTTGACAACATACCCATAAAGTATTTGATTTCATGTTGAGTATAGGATTTCAACCTGAGACCTCTTGATCCTAAGACTATTGCAATTCCACCTCTGTTAGGAACTGTCTGACAGAGAGAAAAACCATCTAATGAGGGACATTTTAGATAGAGTAACATAACCAAAAAAGGAGCACTCCCTCTCTCAAGATACACATAGAAAGTACATGATTCAAGGGGGAACCAGGATTTGATCCTGACAAATTGTCTAATAAGGGACATTTCAGAGGGCGATCTACATAACCTAATAAAGAACACTCTTTCTTTCAAAGCGTACTGAGCTATACCCCATCTGCTAGAAACTATCTAAAGGCAGAAAAATTCTCAAATAAGGTACATTTTAGCTGGAGATCTACATAACCTAATACATAAGACTCTCTCTTTGACAACATACCCATAAAGTATTTGATTTCATGTTGACTATAGGATTTGAACAAGAGACCTCTTGATCCTAAGACTATTGCAATTCCACCTCTGTTAGGAACTGTCTGACAGAGAGAAAAACCATCTAATGAGGGACATTTTAGATTGAGTAACATAACCAAAAAAGGAGCACTCCCTCTCTCAAGATACACAGAGAAAGTACATGATTCAAGGGGGAACCAGGATTTGATCCTGACAAATTGTCTAATAAGGGACATTTCAGAGGGCGATCTACATAACCTAATAAAGAACACTCTTTCTTTCAAAGCGTACTGAGCTATACACCATCTGCTAGAAACTATCTAAAGGCAGAAAAATTCTCAAATAAGGTACATTTTAGCTGGAGATCTACATAACCTAATACATAACACTCTCTCTTTGACAACATACCCATAAAGTATTTGATTTCATGTTGACTATAGGATTTGAACCTGAGACCTCTTGATCCTAAGACTATTGCAATTCCACCTCTGTTAGGAACTGTCTGACAGAGAGAAAAAACATCTAATGAGGGACATTTTAGATTGAGTAACATAACCAAAAAAGGAGCACTCCCTCTCTCAAGATACACATAGAAAGTACATGATTCAAGGGGGAACCAGGATTTGATCCTGACAAATTGTCTAATAAGGGACATTTCAGAGGGTAATCTACATAACCTAATAAAGAACACTCTCTCTTTCAAAGCGTACCCATCAAATATTTGATTTCAAGTTGACAATAGGATTTGATCCTGAGACCTCATGACCTGAAGTCTATTGCACTTCCACCTCTTTTAGGAACGGTTCAACTGAGAGAAAAACAGTCTAATTAGGGACATTTTAGATTGAGTAACATAATTTTAAAAGGTGTACTCTAACCCTAATTATACTCTTAGAAAGCACTTGATTTTAAGGGGGCACCAGGATTTGAACCTGAGACCTCTTGATCTGCAGTCAAATGCTCTACCACTGAGCTATACCCCCTCTGCTAGAAACTATCTAAATGCAGAAAAATTCTCAAATAAGGTACATTTTAGCTGGAGATCTACATAACCTAATACATAACACTCTCTCTTTGACAACATACCCATAAAGTATTTGATTTCATGTTGACTATAGGATTTCAACCTGAGACCTCTTGATCCTAAGACTATTGCAATTCCACCTCTGTTAGGAACTGTCTGACAGAGAGAAAAACCATCTAATGAGGGACATTTTAGATAGAGTAACATAACCAAAAAAGGAGCACTCCCTCTCTCAAGATACACATAGAAAGTACATGATTCAAGGGGGAACCAGGATTTGATCCTGACAAATTGTCTAATAAGGGACATTTCAGAGGGCGATCTACATAACCTAATAAAGAACACTCTTTCTTTCAAAGCGTACTGAGCTATACACCATCTGCTAGAAACTATCTAAAGGCAGAAAAATTCTCAAATAAGGTACATTTTAGCTGGAGATCTACATAACCTAATACATAACACTCTCTCTTTGACAACATACCCATAAAGTATTTGATTTCATGTTGACTATAGGATTTCAACCTGAGACCTCTTGATCCTAAGACTATTGCAATTCCACCTCTGTTAGGATCTGTCTGACAGAGAGAAAAAACATCTAATGAGGGACATTTTAGATTGAGTAACATAACCAAAAAAGGAGCACTCCCTCTCTCAAGATACACAGAGAAAGTACATGATTCAAGGGGGAACCAGGATTTGATCCTGACAAATTGTCTAATAAGGGACATTTCAGAGGGCGATCTACATAACCTAATAAAGAACACTCTTTCTTTCAAAGCGTACTGAGCTATACACCATCTGCTAGAAACTATCTAAAGGCAGAAAAATTCTCAAATAAGGTACATTTTAGCTGGAGATCTACATAACCTAATACATAACACTCTCTCTTTGACAACATACCCATAAAGTATTTGATTTCATGTTGACTATAGGATTTGAACCTGAGACCTCTTGATCCTAAGACTATTGCAATTCCACCTCTGTTAGGAACTGTCTGACAGAGAGAAAAAACATCTAATGAGGGACATTTTAGATTGAGTAACATAACCAAAAAAGGAGCACTCCCTCTCTCAAGATACACATAGAAAGTACATGATTCAAGGGGGAACCAGGATTTGATCCTGACAAATTGTCTAATAAGGGACATTTCAGAGGGTAATCTACATAACCTAATAAAGAACACTCTCTCTTTCAAAGCGTACCCATAAAATATTTGATTTCAAGTTGACAATAGGATTTGATCCTGAGACCTCATGACCTGAAGTCTATTGCACTTCCACCTCTTTTAGGAACGGTTCAACTGAGAGAAAAACAGTCTAATTAGGGACATTTTAGATTGAGTAACATAATTTTAAAAGGTGTACTCTAACCCTAATTATACTCTTAGAAAGCACTTGATTTTAAGGGGGCACCAGGATTTGAACCTGAGACCTCTTGATCTGCAGTCAAATGCTCTACCACTGAGCTATACCCCCTCTGCTAGAAACTATCTAAATGCAGAAAAATTCTCAAATAAGGTACATTTTAGCTGGAGATCTACATAACCTAATACATAACACTCTCTCTTTGACAACATACCCATAAAGTATTTGATTTCATGTTGACTATAGGATTTGAACCAGAGACCTCTTGATCTTAAGACTATTGCAATTCCACCTCTGTTAGGAACTGTCTGACAGAGAGAAAAACCATCTAATGAGGGACATTTTAGATTGAGTAACATAACCAAAAAAGGAGCACTCCCTCTCTCAAGATACACATAGAAAGTACATGATTCAAGGGGGAACCAGGATTTGATCCTGACAAATTGTCTAATAAGGGACATTTCAGAGGGCGATCTACATAACCTAATAAAGAACAATCTCTCTTTCAAAGCATACCCATAAAATATTTGATTTCAAGTTGACAATAGGATTTGATCCTGAGACCTCATGACCTGAAGTCTATTGCACTTCCACCTCTTTTAGGAACGGTTCAACTGAGAGAAAAACCATCTAATTAGGGACATTTTAGATTGAGTAACATAATTTTAAAAGGTGTACTCTAACCCTAATTATACTCTTAGAAAGCACTTGATTTTAAGGGGACACCAGGATTTGAACCTGGGACCTCTTGATCTGCAGTCAAATGCTCTACCACTGAGCTTTACCCCCTCTGCTAGAAACTATCTAAAGGCGGAAAAATTCTCCAATAAGGTACATTTTAGCTGGAGATCTACATAACCTAATACATAACACTCTCTCTTTGACAACATACCCATAAAGTATTTGATTTCATGTTGACTATAGGATTTGAACAAGAGACCTCTTGATCCTAACACTATTGCAATTCCACCTCTGTTAGGAACTGTCTGACAGAGAGAAAAACCATCTAATGAGGGACATTTTAGATTGAGTAACATAACCAAAAAAGGAGCACTCCCTCTCTCAAGATACACATGGAAAGTACATGATTCAAGGGGGAACCAGGATTTGATCCTGAGAAATTGTCTAATAAGGGACATTTCAGAGGGCGATCTACATAACCTAATAAAGAACACTCTCTCTTTCAAAGCGTACCCATCAAATATTTGATTTCAAGTTGACAATAGGATTTGATCCTGAGACCTCATGACCTGAAGTCTATTGCACTTCCACCTCTTTTAGGAACGGTTCAACTGAGAGAAAAACAGTCTAATTAGGGACATTTTAGATTGAGTAACATAATTTTAAAAGGTGTACTCTAACCCTAATTATACTCTTAGAAAGCACTTTATTTTAAGAGGGCACCAGGATTTGAACCTGGGACCTCTTGATCTGCAGTCAAATGCTCTACCACTGAGCTATACCCCCTCTGCTAGAAACTATCTAAAGGCAGAAAAATTCTCAAATAAGGTACATTTTAGCTGGAGATCTACATAACCTAATACATAACACTCTCTCTTTGACAACATACCCATAAAGTATTTGATTTCATGTTGACTATAGGATTTCAACCTGAGACCTCTTGATCCTAAGACTATTGCAATTCCACCTCTGTTAGGAACTGTCTGACAGAGAGAAAAAACATCTAATGAGGGACATTTTAGATTGAGTAACATAACCAAAAAAGGAGCACTCCCTCTCTCAAGATACACATAGAAAGTACATGATTCAAGGGGGAACCAGGATTTGATCCTGACAAATTGTCTAATAAGGGACATTTCAGAGGGCGATCTACATAACCTAATAAAGAACACTCTCTCTTTCAAAGCGTACCCATCAAATATTTGATTTCAAGTTGACAATAGGATTTGATCCTGAGACCTCATGACCTGAAGTCTATTGCACTTCCACCTCTTTTAGGAACGGTTCAACTGAGAGAAAAACAGTCTAATTAGGGACATTTTAGATTGAGTAACATAATTTTAGAAGGTGTACTCTAACCCTAATTATACTCTTAGAAAGCACTTTATTTTAAGAGGGCACCAGGATTTGAACCTGGGACCTCTTGATCTGCAGTCAAATGCTCTACCACTGAGCTATACCCCCTCTGCTAGAAACTATCTAAAGGCAGAAAAATTCTCAAATAAGGTACATTTTAGCTGGAGATCTACATAACCTAATACATAACACTCTCTCTTTGACAACATACCCATAAAGTATTTGATTTCATGTTGACTATAGGATTTCAACCTGAGACCTCTTGATCCTAAGACTATTGCAATTCCACCTCTGTTAGGAACTGTCTGACAGAGAGAAAAAACATCTAATGAGGGACATTTTAGATTGAGTAACATAACCAAAAAAGGAGCACTCCCTCTCTCAAGATACACATAGAAAGTACATGATTCAAGGGGGAACCAGGATTTGATCCTGACAAATTGTCTAATAAGGGACATTTCAGAGGGCGATCTACATAACCTAATAAAGAACACTCTTTCTTTCAAAGCGTACTGAGCTATACACCATCTGCTAGAAACTATCTAAAGGCAGAAAAATTCTCAAATAAGGTACATTTTAGCTGGAGATCTACATAACCTAATACATAACACTCTCTCTTTGACAACATACCCATAAAGTATTTGATTTCATGTTGACTATAGGATTTCAACCTGAGACCTCTTGATCCTAAGACTATTGCAATTCCACCTCTGTTAGGAACTGTCTGACAGAGAGAAAAACCATCTAATGAGGGACATTTTAGATTGAGTAACATAACCAAAAAAGGAGCACTCCCTCTCTCAAGATACACAGAGAAAGTACATGATTCAAGGGGGAACCAGGATTTGATCCTGACAAATTGTCTAATAAGGGAGATTTCAGAGGGCGATCTACATAACCTAATAAAGAACACTCTCTCTTTCAAAGCGTACTGAGCTATACCCCATCTGCTAGAAACTATCTAAAGGCAGAAAAATTCTCAAATAAGGTACATTTTAGTTGGAGATCTACATAACCTAATACATAACACTCTCTCTTTGACAACATACCCATAAAGTATTTGATTTCATGTTGACTATAGGATTTGAACAAGAGACCTCTTGATCCTAAGACTATTGCAATTCCACCTCTGTTAGGAACTGTCTGACAGAGAGAAAAACCATCTAATGAGGGACATTTTAGATTGAGTAACATAACCAAAAAAGGAGCACTCCCTCTCTCAAGATACACATGGAAAGTACATGATTCAAGGGGGAACCAGGATTTGATCCTGAGAAATTGTCTAATAAGGGACATTTCAGAGGGCGATCTACATAACCTAATAAAGAACACTCTCTCTTTCAAAGCGTACCCATCAAATATTTGATTTCAAGTTGACAATAGGATTTGATCCTGAGACCTCATGACCTGAAGTCTATTGCACTTCCACCTGTTTTAGTAACGGTTCAACTGAGAGAAAAACAGTCTAATTAGGGACATTTTAGATTGAGTAACATAATTTTAAAAGGTGTACTCTAACCCTAATTATACTCTTAGAAAGCACTTTATTCTAAGGGGGCACCAGGATTTGAACCTGGGACCTCTTGATCTGCAGTCAAATGCTCTACCACTGAGCTATACCCCCTCTGCTAGAAACTATCTAAAGGCAGAAAAATTCTCAAATAAGGTACATTTTAGCTGGAGATCTACATAACCTAATACATAACACTCTCTCTTTGACAACATACCCATAAAGTATTTGATTTCATGTTGACTATAGGATTTCAACCTGAGACCTCTTGATCCTAAGACTATTGCAATTCCACCTCTGTTAGGAACTGTCTGACAGAGAGAAAAACCATCTAATGAGGGACATTTTAGATTGAGTAACATAACCAAAAAAGGAGCACTCCCTCTCTCAAGATACACATGGAAAGTACATGATTCAAGGGGGAACCAGGATTTGATCCTGAGAAATTGTCTAATAAGGGACATTTCAGAGGGCGATCTACATAACCTAATAAAGAACACTCTCTCTTTCAAAGCGTACCCATCAAATATTTGATTTCAAGTTGACAATAGGATTTGATCCTGAGACCTCATGACCTGAAGTCTATTGCACTTCCACCTGTTTTAGTAACGGTTCAACTGAGAGAAAAACAGTCTAATTAGGGACATTTTAGATTGAGTAACATAATTTTAAAAGGTGTACTCTAACCCTAATTATACTCTTAGAAAGCACTTTATTCTAAGGGGGCACCAGGATTTGAACCTGGGACCTCTTGATCTGCAGTCAAATGCTCTACCACTGAGCTATACCCCCTCTGCTAGAAACTATCTAAAGGCAGAAAAATTCTCAAATAAGGTACATTTTAGCTGGAGATCTACATAACCTAATACATAACACTCTCTCTTTGACAACATACCCATAAAGTATTTGATTTCATGTTGACTATAGGATTTCAACCTGAGACCTCTTGATCCTAAGACTATTGCAATTCCACCTCTGTTAGGAACTGTCTGACAGAGAGAAAAACCATCTAATGAGGGACATTTTAGATTGAGTAACATAACCAAAAAAGGAGCACTCCCTCTCTCAAGATACACATAGAAAGTACATGATTCAAGGGGGAACCAGGATTTGATCCTGACAAATTGTCTAATAAGGGACATTTCAGAGGGCGATCTACATAACCTAATAAAGAACACTCTCTCTTTCAAAGCGTACCCATCAAATATTTGATTTCAAGTTGACAATAGGATTTGATCCTGAGACCTCATGACCTGAAGTCTATTGCACTTCCACCTCTTTTAGGAACGGTTCAACTGAGAGAAAAACCATCTAATTAGGGACATTTTAGATTGAGTAACATAATTTTAAAAGGTGTACTCTAACCCTAATTATACTCTTAGAAAGCACTTGATTTTAAGGGGGCACCAGGATTTGAACCTGGGACCTCTTGATCTGCAGTCAAATGCTCTACCACTGAGCTATACCCCCTCTGCTAGAACCTATCTAAAGGCGGAAAAATTCTCAAATAAGGTACATTTTAGCTGGAGATCTACATAACCTAATACATAAGACTCTCTCTTTGACAACATACCCATAAAGTATTTGATTTCATGTTGACTATAGGATTTGAACCAGAGACCTCTTGATCCTAAGACTATTGCAATTCCACCTCTGTTAGGAACTGTCTGAAAGAGAGAAAAACCATCTAATGAGGGACATTTTAGATTGAGTAACATAACCAAAAAAGGAGCAATCCCTCTCTCAAGATACACATAGAAAGTACATGATTCAAGGGGGAACCAGGATTTGATCCTGACAAATTGTCTAATAAGGGACATTTCAGAGGGCGATCTACATAACCTAATAAAGAACACTCTCTCTTTCAAAGCGTACCCATAAAATATTTGATTTCAAGTTGACAATAGGATTTGATCCTGAGACCTCATGACCTGAAGTCTATTGCACTTCCACCTCTTTTAGGAACGGTTCAACTGAGAGAGAAAAACCATCTAATTAGGGACATTTTAGATTGAGTAACATAATTTTAAAAGCTGTACTCTAACCCTAATTATACTCTTAGAAAGCACTTTATTTTAAGGGGGCACCAGGATTTGAACCTGGGACCTCTTGATCTGCAGTCAAATGCTCTAACACTGAGCTATACCCTCTCTGCTAGAAACTATCTAAAGGTAAAAAAATTCTCAAATAAGGTACATTTTAGCTGGAGATCTACATAACCTAATACATAACACTCTCTCTTTGACAACATACCCATAAAGTATTTGATTTCATGTTGACTATAGGATTTCAACCTGAGACCTCTTGATCCTAAGACTATTGCAATTCCACCTCTGTTAGGAACTGTCTGACAGAGAGAAAAAACATCTAATGAGGGACATTTTAGATTGAGTAACATAACCAAAAAAGGAGCACTCCCTCTCTCAAGATACACATGGAAAGTACATGATTCAAGGGGGAACCAGGATTTGATCCTGACAAATTGTCTAATAAGGGACATTTCAGAGGGCGATCTACATAACCTAATAAAGAACACTCTCTCTTTCAAAGCGTACCCATCAAATATTTGATTTCAAGTTGACAATAGGATTTGATCCTGAGACCTCATGACCTGAAGTCTATTGCACTTCCACCTGTTTTAGTAACGGTTCAACTGAGAGAAAAACAGTCTAATTAGGGACATTTTAGATTGAGTAACATAATTTTAAAAGGTGTACTCTAACCCTAATTATACTCTTAGAAAGCACTTTATTCTAAGGGGGCACCAGGATTTGAACCTGGGACCTCTTGATCTGCAGTCAAATGCTCTACCACTGAGCTATACCCCCTCTGCTAGAAACTATCTAAAGGCAGAAAAATTCTCAAATAAGGTACATTTTAGCTGGAGATCTACATAACCTAATACATAACACTCTCTCTTTGACAACATACCCATAAAGTATTTGATTTCATGTTGACTATAGGATTTCAACCTGAGACCTCTTGATCCTAAGACTATTGCAATTCCACCTCTGTTAGGAACTGTCTGACAGAGAGAAAAAACATCTAATGAGGGACATTTTAGATTGAGTAACATAACCAAAAAAGGAGCACTCCCTCTCTCAAGATACACATAGAAAGTACATGATTCAAGGGGGAACCAGGATTTGATCCTGACAAATTGTCTAATAAGGGACATTTCAGAGGGCGATCTACATAACCTAATAAAGAACACTCTCTCTTTCAAAGCGTACCCATCAAATATTTGATTTCAAGTTGACAATAGGATTTGATCCTGAGACCTCATGACCTGAAGTCTATTGCACTTCCACCTCTTTTAGGAACGGTTCAACTGAGAGAAAAACCATCTAATTAGGGACATTTTAGATTGAGTAACATAATTTTAAAAGGTGTACTCTAACCCTAATTATACTCTTAGAAAGCACTTGATTTTAAGGGGGCACCAGGATTTGAACCTGGGACCTCTTGATCTGCAGTCAAATGCTCTACCACTGAGCTATACCCCCTCTGCTAGAACCTATCTAAAGGCGGAAAAATTCTCAAATAAGGTACATTTTAGCTGGAGATCTACATAACCTAATACATAAGACTCTCTCTTTGACAACATACCCATAAAGTATTTGATTTCATGTTGACTATAGGATTTGAACCAGAGACCTCTTGATCCTAAGACTATTGCAATTCCACCTCTGTTAGGAACTGTCTGACAGAGAGAAAAAACATCTAATGAGGGACATTTTAGATTGAGTAACATAACCAAAAAAGGAGCACTCCCTCTCTCAAGATACACATAGAAAGTACATGATTCAAGGGGGAACCAGGATTTGATCCTGACAAATTGTCTAATAAGGGACATTTCAGAGGGCGATCTACATAACCTAATAAAGAACACTCTCTCTTTCAAAGCGTACCCATAAAATATTTGATTTCAAGTTGACAATAGGATTTGATCCTGAGACCTCATGACCTGAAGTCTATTGCACTTCCACCTCTTTTAGGAACGGTTCAACTGAGAGAAAAAAAACATCTAATTAGGGACATTTTAGATTGAGTAACATAATTTTAAACGGTGTACTCTAACCCTAATTATACTCTTAGAAAGCACATGATTTTAAGGGGGCACCAGGATTTGAACCTGGGACCTCTTGCTCTGCAATCAAATGCTCTACCACTGAGCTATACCCCCTCTGCTAGAAACTATCTAAAGGCGGAAAAATACTCAAATAAGGTACATTTTAGCTGGAGATCTACATAACCTAATACATAACACTCTCTCTTTGACAACATACCCATAAAGTATTTGATTTCATGTTGACTATAGGATTTGAACAAGAGACCTCTTGATCCTAAGACTATTGCAATTCCACCTCTGTTAGGAACTGTCTGACAGAGAGAAAAACCATCTAATGAGGGACATTTTAGATTGAGTAACATAACCAAAAAAGGAGCACTCCCTCTCTCAAGATACACATGGAAAGTACATGATTCAAGGGGGAACCAGGATTTGATCCTGAGAAATTGTCTAATAAGGGACATTTCAGAGGGCGATCTACATAACCTAATAAAGAACACTCTCTCTTTCAAAGCGTACCCATCAAATATTTGATTTCAAGTTGACAATAGGATTTGATCCTGAGACCTCATGACCTGAAGTCTATTGCACTTCCACCTGTTTTAGGAACGGTTCAACTGAGAGAAAAACAGTCTAATTAGGGACATTTTAGATTGAGTAACATAATTTTAAAAGGTGTACTCTAACCCTAATTATACTCTTAGAAAGCACTTTATTCTAAGGGGGCACCAGGATTTGAACCTGGGAGCTCTTGATCTGCAGTCAAATGCTCTACCACTGAGCTATACCCCCTCTGCTAGAAACTATCTAAAGGCAGAAAAATTCTCAAATAAGGTACATTTTAGCTGGAGATCTACATAACCTAATACATAACACTCTCTCTTTGACAACATACCCATAAAGTATTTGATTTCATGTTGACTATAGGATTTCAACCTGAGACCTCTTGATCCTAAGACTATTGCAATTCCACCTCTGTTAGGAACTGTCTGACAGAGAGAAAAACCATCTAATGAGGGACATTTTAGATTGAGTAACATAACCAAAAAAGGAGCACTCCCTCTCTCAAGATACACATAGAAAGTACATGATTCAAGGGGGAACCAGGATTTGATCCTGACAAATTGTCTAATAAGGGACATTTCAGAGGGCGATCTACATAACCTAATAAAGAACACTCTCTCTTTCAAAGCGTACCCATCAAATATTTGATTTCAAGTTGACAATAGGATTTGATCCTGAGACCTCATGACCTGAAGTCTATTGCACTTCCACCTCTTTTAGGAACGGTTCAACTGAGAGAAAAACCATCTAATTAGGGACATTTTAGATTGAGTAACATAATTTTAAAAGGTGTACTCTAACCCTAATTATACTCTTAGAAAGCACTTGATTTTAAGGGGGCACCAGGATTTGAACCTGGGACCTCTTGATCTGCAGTCAAATGCTCTACCACTGAGCTATACCCCCTCTGCTAGAACCTATCTAAAGGCGGAAAAATTCTCAAATAAGGTACATTTTAGCTGGAGATCTACATAACCTAATACATAAGACTCTCTCTTTGACAACATACCCATAAAGTATTTGATTTCATGTTGACTATAGGATTTGAACCAGAGACCTCTTGATCCTAAGACTATTGCAATTCCACCTCTGTTAGGAACTGTCTGACAGAGAGAAAAACCATCTAATGAGGGACATTTTAGATTGAGTAACATAACCAAAAAAGGAGCACTCCCTCTCTCAAGATACACATAGAAAGTACATGATTCAAGGGGGAACCAGGATTTGATCCTGACAAATTGTCTAATAAGGGACATTTCAGAGGGCGATCTACATAACCTAATAAAGAACACTCTCTCTTTCAAAGCGTACCCATCAAATATTTGATTTCAAGTTGACAATAGGATTTGATCCTGAGACCTCATGACCTGAAGTCTATTGCACTTCCACCTCTTTTAGGAACGGTTCAACTGAGAGAAAAACCATCTAATTAGGGACATTTTAGATTGAGTAACATAATTTTAAAAGGTGTACTCTAACCCTAATTATACTCTTAGAAAGCACTTGATTTTAAGGGGGCACCAGGATTTGAACCTGGGACCTCTTGATCTGCAGTCAAATGCTCTACCACTGAGCTATACCCCCTCTGCTAGAACCTATCTAAAGGCGGAAAAATTCTCAAATAAGGTACATTTTAGCTGGAGATCTACATAACCTAATACATAAGACTCTCTCTTTGACAACATACCCATAAAGTATTTGATTTCATGTTGACTATAGGATTTGAACCAGAGACCTCTTGATCCTAAGACTATTGCAATTCCACCTCTGTTAGGAACTGTCTGAAAGAGAGAAAAACCATCTAATGAGGGACATTTTAGATTGAGTAACATAACCAAAAAAGGAGCACTCCCTCTCTCAAGATACACATAGAAAGTACATGAATCAAGGGGGAACCAGGATTTGATCCTGACAAATTGTCTAATAAGGGACATTTCAGAGGGCGATCTACATAACCTAATAAAGAACACTCTCTCTTTCAAAGCGTACCCATAAAATATTTGATTTCAAGTTGACAATAGGATTTGATCCTGAGACCTCATGACCTGAAGTCTATTGCACTTCCACCTCTTTTAGGAACGGTTCAACTGAGAGAGAAAAACCATCTAATTAGGGACATTTTAGATTGAGTAACATAATTTTAAAAGCTGTACTCTAACCCTAATTATACTCTTAGAAAGCACTTTATTTTAAGGGGGCACCAGGATTTGAACCTGGGACCTCTTGATCTGCAGTCAAATGCTCTAACACTGAGCTATACCCTCTCTGCTAGAAACTATCTAAAGGTAAAAAAATTCTCAAATAAGGTACATTTTAGCTGGAGATCTACATAACCTAATACATAACACTCTCTCTTTGACAACATACCCATAAAGTATTTGATTTCATGTTGACTATAGGATTTCAACCTGAGACCTCTTGATCCTAAGACTATTGCAATTCCACCTCTGTTAGGAACTGTCTGACAGAGAGAAAAAACATCTAATGAGGGACATTTTAGATTGAGTAACATAACCAAAAAAGGAGCACTCCCTCTCTCAAGATACACATAGAAAGTACATGATTCAAGGGGGAACCAGGATTTGATCCTGACAAATTGTCTAATAAGGGACATTTCAGAGGGCGATCTACATAACCTAATAAAGAACACTCTCTCTTTCAAAGCGTACCCATAAAATATTTGATTTCAAGTTGACAATAGGATTTGATCCTGAGACCTCATGACCTGAAGTCTATTGCACTTCCACCTCTTTTAGGAACGGTTCAACTGAGAGAAAAAAAACATCTAATTAGGGACATTTTAGATTGAGTAACATAATTTTAAACGGTGTACTCTAACCCTAATTATACTCTTAGAAAGCACATGATTTTAAGGGGGCACCAGGATTTGAACCTGGGACCTCTTGATCTGCAATCAAATGCTCTACCACTGAGCTATACCCCCTCTGCTAGAAACTATCTAAAGGCGGAAAAATACTCAAATAAGGTACATTTTAGCTGGAGATCTACATAACCTAATACATAACACTCTCTCTTTGACAACATACCCATAAAGTATTTGATTTCATGTTGACTATAGGATTTGAACAAGAGACCTCTTGATCCTAAGACTATTGCAATTCCACCTCTGTTAGGAACTGTCTGACAGAGAGAAAAACCATCTAATGAGGGACATTTTAGATTGAGTAACATAACCAAAAAAGGAGCACTCCCTCTCTCAAGATACACATGGAAAGTACATGATTCAAGGGGGAACCAGGATTTGATCCTGAGAAATTGTCTAATAAGGGACATTTCAGAGGGCGATCTACATAACCTAATAAAGAACACTCTCTCTTTCAAAGCGTACCCATCAAATATTTGATTTCAAGTTGAGAATAGGATTTGATCCTGAGACCTCATGACCTGAAGTCTATTGCACTTCCACCTGTTTTAGGAACGGTTCAACTGAGAGAAAAACAGTCTAATTAGGGACATTTTAGATTGAGTAACATAATTTTAAAAGGTGTACTCTAACCCTAATTATACTCTTAGAAAGCACTTTATTCTAAGGGGGCACCAGGATTTGAACCTGGGAGCTCTTGATCTGCAGTCAAATGCTCTACCACTGAGCTATACCCCCTCTGCTAGAAACTATCTAAAGGCAGAAAAATTCTCAAATAAGGTACATTTTAGCTGGAGATCTACATAACCTAATACATAACACTCTCTCTTTGACAACATACCCATAAAGTATTTGATTTCATGTTGACTATAGGATTTCAACCTGAGACCTCTTGATCCTAAGACTATTGCAATTCCACCTCTGTTAGGAACTGTCTGACAGAGAGAAAAACCATCTAATGAGGGACATTTTAGATTGAGTAACATAACCAAAAAAGGAGCACTCCCTCTCTCAAGATACACATAGAAAGTACATGATTCAAGGGGGAACCAGGATTTGATCCTGACAAATTGTCTAATAAGGGACATTTCAGAGGGCGATCTACATAACCTAATAAAGAACACTCTCTCTTTCAAAGCGTACCCATCAAATATTTGATTTCAAGTTGACAATAGGATTTGATCCTGAGACCTCATGACCTGAAGTCTATTGCACTTCCACCTCTTTTAGGAACGGTTCAACTGAGAGAAAAACCATCTAATTAGGGACATTTTAGATTGAGTAACATAATTTTAAAAGGTGTACTCTAACCCTAATTATACTCTTAGAAAGCACTTGATTTTAAGGGGGCACCAGGATTTGAACCTGGGACCTCTTGATCTGCAGTCAAATGCTCTACCACTGAGCTATACCCCCTCTGCTAGAACCTATCTAAAGGCGGAAAAATTCTCAAATAAGGTACATTTTAGCTGGAGATCTACATAACCTAATACATAAGACTCTCTCTTTGACAACATACCCATAAAGTATTTGATTTCATGTTGACTATAGGATTTGAACCAGAGACCTCTTGATCCTAAGACTATTGCAATTCCACCTCTGTTAGGAACTGTCTGAAAGAGAGAAAAACCATCTAATGAGGGACATTTTAGATTGAGTAACATAACCAAAAAAGGAGCACTCCCTCTCTCAAGATACACATAGAAAGTACATGATTCAAGGGGGAACCAGGATTTGATCCTGACAAATTGTCTAATAAGGGACATTTCAGAGGGCGATCTACATAACCTAATAAAGAACACTCTCTCTTTCAAAGCGTACCCATAAAATATTTGATTTCAAGTTGACAATAGGATTTGATCCTGAGACCTCATGATCTGAAGTCTATTGCACTTCCACCTCTTTTAGGAACGGTTCAACTGAGAGAGAAAAACCATCTAATTAGGGACATTTTAGATTGAGTAACATAATTTTAAAAGCTGTACTCTAACCCTAATTATACTCTTAGAAAGCACTTTATTTTAAGGGGGCACCAGGATTTGAACCTGGGACCTCTTGATCTGCAGTCAAATGCACTAACACTGAGCTATACCCCCTCTGCTAGAAACTATCTAAAGGTAAAAAAATTCTCAAATAAGGTACATTTTAGCTGGAGATCTACATAACCTAATACATAACACTCTCTCTTTGACAACATACCCATAAAGTATTTGATTTCATGTTGACTATAGGATTTCAACCTGAGACCTCTTGATCCTAAGACTATTGCAATTCCACCTCTGTTAGGAACTGTCTGACAGAGAGAAAAAACATCTAATGAGGGACATTTTAGATTGAGTAACATAACCAAAAAAGGAGCACTCCCTCTCTCAAGATACACATAGAAAGTACATGATTCAAGGGGGAACCAGGATTTGATCCTGACAAATTGTCTAATAAGGGACATTTCAGAGGGCGATCTACATAACCTAATAAAGAACACTCTCTCTTTCAAAGCGTACCCATAAAATATTTGATTTCAAGTTGACAATAGGATTTGATCCTGAGACCTCATGACCTGAAGTCTATTGCACTTCCACCTCTTTTAGGAACGGTTCAACTGAGAGAGAAAAACCATCTAATTAGGGACATTTTAGATTGAGTAACATAATTTTAAAAGCTGTACTCTAACCCTAATTATACTCTTAGAAAGCACTTTATTTTAAGGGGGCACCAGGATTTGAACCTGGGACCTCTTGATCTGCAGTCAAATGCACTAACACTGAGCTATACCCCCTCTGCTAGAAACTATCTAAAGGTAAAAAAATTCTCAAATAAGGTACATTTTAGCTGGAGATCTACATAACCTAATACATAACACTCTCTCTTTGACAACATACCCATAAAGTATTTGATTTCATGTTGACTATAGGATTTCAACCTGAGACCTCTTGATCCTAAGACTATTGCAATTCCACCTCTGTTAGGAACTGTCTGACAGAGAGAAAAAACATCTAATGAGGGACATTTTAGATTGAGTAACATAACCAAAAAAGGAGCACTCCCTCTCTCAAGATACACATAGAAAGTACATGATTCAAGGGGGAACCAGGATTTGATCCTGACAAATTGTCTAATAAGGGACATTTCAGAGGGCGATCTACATAACCTAATAAAGAACACTCTCTCTTTCAAAGCGTACCCATAAAATATTTGATTTCAAGTTGACAATAGGATTTGATCCTGAGACCTCATGACCTGAAGTCTATTGCACTTCCACCTCTTTTAGGAACGGTTCAACTGAGAGAAAAAAACCATCTAATTAGGGACATTTTAGATTGAGTAACATAATTTTAAAAGGTGTACTCTAACCCTAATTATACTCTTAGAAAGCACATGATTTTAAGGGGGCACCAGGATTTGAACCTGGGACCTCTTGATCTGCAATCAAATGCTCTACCACTGAGCTATACCCTCTCTGCTAGAAACTATCTAAAGGCGGAAAAATACTCAAATAAGGTACATTTTAGCTGGAGATCTACATAACCTAATACATAACACTCTCTCTTTGACAACATACCCATAAAGTATTTGATTTCATGTTGACTATAGGATTTGAACAAGAGACCTCTTGATCCTAAGACTATTGCAATTCCACCTCTGTTAGGAACTGTCTGACAGAGAGAAAAACCATCTAATGAGGGACATTTTAGATTGAGTAACATAACCAAAAAAGGAGCACTCCCTCTCTCAAGATACACATGGAAAGTACATGATTCAAGGGGGAACCAGGATTTGATCCTGAGAAATTGTCTAATAAGGGACATTTCAGAGGGCGATCTACATAACCTAATAAAGAACACTCTCTCTTTCAAAGCGTACCCATCAAATATTTGATTTCAAGTTGACAATAGGATTTGATCCTGAGACCTCATGACCTGAAGTCTATTGCACTTCCACCTGTTTTAGGAACGGTTCAACTGAGAGAAAAACAGTCTAATTAGGGACATTTTAGATTGAGTAACATAATTTTAAAAGGTGTACTCTAACCCTAATTATACTCTTAGAAAGCACTTTATTCTAAGGGGGCACCAGGATTTGAACCTGGGACCTCTTGATCTGCAGTCAAATGCTCTACCACTGAGCTATACCCCCTCTGCTAGAAACTATCTAAAGGCAGAAAAATTCTCAAATAAGGTACATTTTAGCTGGAGATCTACATAACCTAATACATAACACTCTCTCTTTGACAACATACCCATAAAGTATTTGATTTCATGTTGACTATAGGATTTCAACCTGAGACCTCTTGATCCTAAGACTATTCCAATTCCACCTCTGTTAGGAACTGTCTGACAGAGAGAAAAACCATCTAATGAGGGACATTTTAGATTGAGTAACATAACCAAAAAAGGAGCACTCCCTCTCTCAAGATACACATAGAAAGTACATGATTCAAGGGGGAACCAGGATTTGATCCTGACAAATTGTCTAATAAGGGACATTTCAGAGGGCGATCTACATAACCTAATAAAGAACACTCTCTCTTTCAAAGCGTACCCATCAAATATTTGATTTCAAGTTGACAATAGGATTTGATCCTGAGACCTCATGACCTGAAGTCTATTGCACTTCCACCTCTTTTAGGAACGGTTCAACTGAGAGAAAAAAAACATCTAATTAGGGACATTTTAGATTGAGTAACATAATTTTAAAAGGTGTACTCTAACCCTAATTATACTCTTAGAAAGCACATGATTTTAAGGGGGCACCAGGATTTGAACCTGGGACCTCTTGATCTGCAATCAAATGCTCTACCACTGAGCTATACCCCCTCTGCTAGAAACTATCTAAAGGCGGAAAAATTCTCAAATAAGGTACATTTTAGCTGGAGATCTACATAACCTAATACATAACACTCTCTCTTTGACAACATACCCATAAAGTATTTGATTTCATGTTGACTATAGGATTTGAACAAGAGACCTCTTGATCCTAAGACTATTGCAATTCCACCTCTGTTAGGAACTGTCTGACAGAGAGAAAAACCATCTAATGAGGGACATTTTAGATTGAGTAACATAACCAAAAAAGGAGCACTCCCTCTCTCAAGATACACCAGGAAAGTACATGATTCAAGGGGGAACCAGGATTTGATCCTGAGAAATTGTCTAATAAGGGACATTTCAGAGGGCGATCTACATAACCTAATAAAGAACACTCTCTCTTTCAAAGCGTACCCATCAAATATTTGATTTCAAGTTGACAATAGGATTTGATCCTGAGACCTCATGACCTGAAGTCTATTGCACTTCCACCTCTTTTAGGAACGGTTCAACTGAGAGAAAAACAGTCTAATTAGGGACATTTTAGATTGAGTAACATCATTTTAAAAGGTGTACTCTAACCCTAATTATACTCTTAGAAAGCACTTTATTTTAAGGGGGCACCAGGATTTGAACCTGGGACCTCTTGATCTGCAGTCAAATGCTCTAACACTGAGCTATACCCCCTCTGCTAGAAACTATCTAAAGGCAGAAAAATTCTCAAATAAGGTACATTTTAGCTGGAGATCTACATAACCTAATACATAACACTCTCTCTTTGACAACATACCCATAAAGTATTTGATTTCATGTTGACTATAGGATTTCAACCTGAGACCTCTTGATCCTAAGACTATTGCAATTCCACCTCTGTTAGGAACTGTCTGAAAGAGAGAAAAACCATCTAATGAGGGACATTTTAGATTGAGTAACATAACCAAAAAAGGAGCACTCCCTCTCTCAAGATACACATAGAAAGTACATGAATCAAGGGGGAACCAGGATTTGATCCTGACAAATTGTCTAATAAGGGACATTTCAGAGGGCGATCTACATAACCTAATAAAGAACACTCTCTCTTTCAAAGCGTACCCATAAAATATTTGATTTCAAGTTGACAATAGGATTTGATCCTGAGACCTCATGACCTGAAGTCTATTGCACTTCCACCTCTTTTAGGAACGGTTCAACTGAGAGAGAAAAACCATCTAATTAGGGACATTTTAGATTGAGTAACATAATTTTAAAAGCTGTACTCTAACCCTAATTATACTCTTAGAAAGCACTTTATTTTAAGGGGGCACCAGGATTTGAACCTGGGACCTCTTGATCTGCAGTCAAATGCTCTAACACTGAGCTATACCCTCTCTGCTAGAAACTATCTAAAGGTAAAAAAATTCTCAAATAAGGTACATTTTAGCTGGAGATCTACATAACCTAATACATAACACTCTCTCTTTGACAACATACCCATAAAGTATTTGATTTCATGTTGACTATAGGATTTCAACCTGAGACCTCTTGATCCTAAGACTATTGCAATTCCACCTCTGTTAGGAACTGTCTGACAGAGAGAAAAAACATCTAATGAGGGACATTTTAGATTGAGTAACATAACCAAAAAAGGAGCACTCCCTCTCTCAAGATACACATAGAAAGTACATGATTCAAGGGGGAACCAGGATTTGATCCTGACAAATTGTCTAATAAGGGACATTTCAGAGGGCGATCTACATAACCTAATAAAGAACACTCTCTCTTTCAAAGCGTACCCATAAAATATTTGATTTCAAGTTGACAATAGGATTTGATCCTGAGACCTCATGACCTGAAGTCTATTGCACTTCCACCTCTTTTAGGAACGGTTCAACTGAGAGAAAAAAAACATCTAATTAGGGACATTTTAGATTGAGTAACATAATTTTAAACGGTGTACTCTAACCCTAATTATACTCTTAGAAAGCACATGATTTTAAGGGGGCACCAGGATTTGAACCTGGGACCTCTTGATCTGCAATCAAATGCTCTACCACTGAGCTATACCCCCTCTGCTAGAAACTATCTAAAGGCGGAAAAATACTCAAATAAGGTACATTTTAGCTGGAGATCTACATAACCTAATACATAACACTCTCTCTTTGACAACATACCCATAAAGTATTTGATTTCATGTTGACTATAGGATTTGAACAAGAGACCTCTTGATCCTAAGACTATTGCAATTCCACCTCTGTTAGGAACTGTCTGACAGAGAGAAAAACCATCTAATGAGGGACATTTTAGATTGAGTAACATAACCAAAAAAGGAGCACTCCCTCTCTCAAGATACACATGGAAAGTACATGATTCAAGGGGGAACCAGGATTTGATCCTGAGAAATTGTCTAATAAGGGACATTTCAGAGGGCGATCTACATAACCTAATAAAGAACACTCTCTCTTTCAAAGCGTACCCATCAAATATTTGATTTCAAGTTGACAATAGGATTTGATCCTGAGACCTCATGACCTGAAGTCTATTGCACTTCCACCTGTTTTAGGAACGGTTCAACTGAGAGAAAAACAGTCTAATTAGGGACATTTTAGATTGAGTAACATAATTTTAAAAGGTGTACTCTAACCCTAATTATACTCTTAGAAAGCACTTTATTCTAAGGGGGCACCAGGATTTGAACCTGGGAGCTCTTGATCTGCAGTCAAATGCTCTACCACTGAGCTATACCCCCTCTGCTAGAAACTATCTAAAGGCAGAAAAATTCTCAAATAAGGTACATTTTAGCTGGAGATCTACATAACCTAATACATAACACTCTCTCTTTGACAACATACCCATAAAGTATTTGATTTCATGTTGACTATAGGATTTCAACCTGAGACCTCTTGATCCTAAGACTATTGCAATTCCACCTCTGTTAGGAACTGTCTGACAGAGAGAAAAACCATCTAATGAGGGACATTTTAGATTGAGTAACATAACCAAAAAAGGAGCACTCCCTCTCTCAAGATACACATAGAAAGTACATGATTCAAGGGGGAACCAGGATTTGATCCTGACAAATTGTCTAATAAGGGACATTTCAGAGGGCGATCTACATAACCTAATAAAGAACACTCTCTCTTTCAAAGCGTACCCATCAAATATTTGATTTCAAGTTGACAATAGGATTTGATCCTGAGACCTCATGACCTGAAGTCTATTGCACTTCCACCTCTTTTAGGAACGGTTCAACTGAGAGAAAAACCATCTAATTAGGGACATTTTAGATTGAGTAACATAATTTTAAAAGGTGTACTCTAACCCTAATTATACTCTTAGAAAGCACTTGATTTTAAGGGGGCACCAGGATTTGAACCTGGGACCTCTTGATCTGCAGTCAAATGCTCTACCACTGAGCTATACCCCCTCTGCTAGAACCTATCTAAAGGCGGAAAAATTCTCAAATAAGGTACATTTTAGCTGGAGATCTACATAACCTAATACATAAGACTCTCTCTTTGACAACATACCCATAAAGTATTTGATTTCATGTTGACTATAGGATTTGAACCAGAGACCTCTTGATCCTAAGACTATTGCAATTCCACCTCTGTTAGGAACTGTCTGAAAGAGAGAAAAACCATCTAATGAGGGACATTTTAGATTGAGTAACATAACCAAAAAAGGAGCACTCCCTCTCTCAAGATACACATAGAAAGTACATGATTCAAGGGGGAACCAGGATTTGATCCTGACAAATTGTCTAATAAGGGACATTTCAGAGGGCGATCTACATAACCTAATAAAGAACACTCTCTCTTTCAAAGCGTACCCATAAAATATTTGATTTCAAGTTGACAATAGGATTTGATCCTGAGACCTCATGATCTGAAGTCTATTGCACTTCCACCTCTTTTAGGAACGGTTCAACTGAGAGAGAAAAACCATCTAATTAGGGACATTTTAGATTGAGTAACATAATTTTAAAAGCTGTACTCTAACCCTAATTATACTCTTAGAAAGCACTTTATTTTAAGGGGGCACCAGGATTTGAACCTGGGACCTCTTGATCTGCAGTCAAATGCACTAACACTGAGCTATACCCCCTCTGCTAGAAACTATCTAAAGGTAAAAAAATTCTCAAATAAGGTACATTTTAGCTGGAGATCTACATAACCTAATACATAACACTCTCTCTTTGACAACATACCCATAAAGTATTTGATTTCATGTTGACTATAGGATTTCAACCTGAGACCTCTTGATCCTAAGACTATTGCAATTCCACCTCTGTTAGGAACTGTCTGACAGAGAGAAAAAACATCTAATGAGGGACATTTTAGATTGAGTAACATAACCAAAAAAGGAGCACTCCCTCTCTCAAGATACACATAGAAAGTACATGATTCAAGGGGGAACCAGGATTTGATCCTGACAAATTGTCTAATAAGGGACATTTCAGAGGGCGATCTACATAACCTAATAAAGAACACTCTCTCTTTCAAAGCGTACCCATAAAATATTTGATTTCAAGTTGACAATAGGATTTGATCCTGAGACCTCATGACCTGAAGTCTATTGCACTTCCACCTCTTTTAGGAACGGTTCAACTGAGAGAGAAAAACCATCTAATTAGGGACATTTTAGATTGAGTAACATAATTTTAAAAGCTGTACTCTAACCCTAATTATACTCTTAGAAAGCACTTTATTTTAAGGGGGCACCAGGATTTGAACCTGGGACCTCTTGATCTGCAGTCAAATGCACTAACACTGAGCTATACCCCCTCTGCTAGAAACTATCTAAAGGTAAAAAAATTCTCAAATAAGGTACATTTTAGCTGGAGATCTACATAACCTAATACATAACACTCTCTCTTTGACAACATACCCATAAAGTATTTGATTTCATGTTGACTATAGGATTTCAACCTGAGACCTCTTGATCCTAAGACTATTGCAATTCCACCTCTGTTAGGAACTGTCTGACAGAGAGAAAAAACATCTAATGAGGGACATTTTAGATTGAGTAACATAACCAAAAAAGGAGCACTCCCTCTCTCAAGATACACATAGAAAGTACATGATTCAAGGGGGAACCAGGATTTGATCCTGACAAATTGTCTAATAAGGGACATTTCAGAGGGCGATCTACATAACCTAATAAAGAACACTCTCTCTTTCAAAGCGTACCCATAAAATATTTGATTTCAAGTTGACAATAGGATTTGATCCTGAGACCTCATGACCTGAAGTCTATTGCACTTCCACCTCTTTTAGGAACGGTTCAACTGAGAGAAAAAAACCATCTAATTAGGGACATTTTAGATTGAGTAACATAATTTTAAAAGGTGTACTCTAACCCTAATTATACTCTTAGAAAGCACATGATTTTAAGGGGGCACCAGGATTTGAACCTGGGACCTCTTGATCTGCAATCAAATGCTCTACCACTGAGCTATACCCTCTCTGCTAGAAACTATCTAAAGGCGGAAAAATACTCAAATAAGGTACATTTTAGCTGGAGATCTACATAACCTAATACATAACACTCTCTCTTTGACAACATACCCATAAAGTATTTGATTTCATGTTGACTATAGGATTTGAACAAGAGACCTCTTGATCCTAAGACTATTGCAATTCCACCTCTGTTAGGAACTGTCTGACAGAGAGAAAAACCATCTAATGAGGGACATTTTAGATTGAGTAACATAACCAAAAAAGGAGCACTCCCTCTCTCAAGATACACATGGAAAGTACATGATTCAAGGGGGAACCAGGATTTGATCCTGAGAAATTGTCTAATAAGGGACATTTCAGAGGGCGATCTACATAACCTAATAAAGAACACTCTCTCTTTCAAAGCGTACCCATCAAATATTTGATTTCAAGTTGACAATAGGATTTGATCCTGAGACCTCATGACCTGAAGTCTATTGCACTTCCACCTGTTTTAGGAACGGTTCAACTGAGAGAAAAACAGTCTAATTAGGGACATTTTAGATTGAGTAACATAATTTTAAAAGGTGTACTCTAACCCTAATTATACTCTTAGAAAGCACTTTATTCTAAGGGGGCACCAGGATTTGAACCTGGGACCTCTTGATCTGCAGTCAAATGCTCTACCACTGAGCTATACCCCCTCTGCTAGAAACTATCTAAAGGCAGAAAAATTCTCAAATAAGGTACATTTTAGCTGGAGATCTACATAACCTAATACATAACACTCTCTCTTTGACAACATACCCATAAAGTATTTGATTTCATGTTGACTATAGGATTTCAACCTGAGACCTCTTGATCCTAAGACTATTCCAATTCCACCTCTGTTAGGAACTGTCTGACAGAGAGAAAAACCATCTAATGAGGGACATTTTAGATTGAGTAACATAACCAAAAAAGGAGCACTCCCTCTCTCAAGATACACATAGAAAGTACATGATTCAAGGGGGAACCAGGATTTGATCCTGACAAATTGTCTAATAAGGGACATTTCAGAGGGCGATCTACATAACCTAATAAAGAACACTCTCTCTTTCAAAGCGTACCCATCAAATATTTGATTTCAAGTTGACAATAGGATTTGATCCTGAGACCTCATGACCTGAAGTCTATTGCACTTCCACCTCTTTTAGGAACGGTTCAACTGAGAGAAAAAAAACATCTAATTAGGGACATTTTAGATTGAGTAACATAATTTTAAAAGGTGTACTCTAACCCTAATTATACTCTTAGAAAGCACATGATTTTAAGGGGGCACCAGGATTTGAACCTGGGACCTCTTGATCTGCAATCAAATGCTCTACCACTGAGCTATACCCCCTCTGCTAGAAACTATCTAAAGGCGGAAAAATTCTCAAATAAGGTACATTTTAGCTGGAGATCTACATAACCTAATACATAACACTCTCTCTTTGACAACATACCCATAAAGTATTTGATTTCATGTTGACTATAGGATTTGAACAAGAGACCTCTTGATCCTAAGACTATTGCAATTCCACCTCTGTTAGGAACTGTCTGACAGAGAGAAAAACCATCTAATGAGGGACATTTTAGATTGAGTAACATAACCAAAAAAGGAGCACTCCCTCTCTCAAGATACACCAGGAAAGTACATGATTCAAGGGGGAACCAGGATTTGATCCTGAGAAATTGTCTAATAAGGGACATTTCAGAGGGCGATCTACATAACCTAATAAAGAACACTCTCTCTTTCAAAGCGTACCCATCAAATATTTGATTTCAAGTTGACAATAGGATTTGATCCTGAGACCTCATGACCTGAAGTCTATTGCACTTCCACCTCTTTTAGGAACGGTTCAACTGAGAGAAAAACAGTCTAATTAGGGACATTTTAGATTGAGTAACATCATTTTAAAAGGTGTACTCTAACCCTAATTATACTCTTAGAAAGCACTTTATTTTAAGGGGGCACCAGGATTTGAACCTGGGACCTCTTGATCTGCAGTCAAATGCTCTAACACTGAGCTATACCCCCTCTGCTAGAAACTATCTAAAGGCAGAAAAATTCTCAAATAAGGTACATTTTAGCTGGAGATCTACATAACCTAATACATAACACTCTCTCTTTGACAACATACCCATAAAGTATTTGATTTCATGTTGACTATAGGATTTCAACCTGAGACCTCTTGATCCTAAGACTATTGCAATTCCACCTCTGTTAGGAACTGTCTGACAGAGAGAAAAAACATCTAATGAGGGACATTTTAGATTGAGTAACATAACCAAAAAAGGAGCACTCCCTCTCTCAAGATACACATAGAAAGTACATGATTCAAGGGGGAACCAGGATTTGATCCTGACAAATTGTCTAATAAGGGACATTTCAGAGGGCGATCTACATAACCTAATAAAGAACACTCTCTCTTTCAAAGCGTACCCATAAAATATTTGATTTCAAGTTGACAATAGGATTTGATCCTGAGACCTCATGACCTGAAGTCTATTGCACTTCCACCTCTTTTAGGAACGGTTCAACTGAGAGAAAAAAAACATCTAATTAGGGACATTTTAGATTGAGTAACATAATTTTAAAAGGTGTACTCTAACCCTAATTATACTCTTAGAAAGCACATGATTTTAAGGGGGCACCAGGATTTGAACCTGGGACCTCTTGATCTGCAATCAAATGCTCTACCACTGAGCTATACCCCCTCTGCTAGAAACTATCTAAAGGCGGAAAAATTCTCAAATAAGGTACATTTTAGCTGGAGATCTACATAACCTAATACATAACACTCTCTCTTTGACAACATACCCATAAAGTATTTGATTTCATGTTGACTATAGGATTTGAACAAGAGACCTCTTGATCCTAAGACTATTGCAATTCCACCTCTGTTAGGAACTGTCTGACAGAGAGAAAAACCATCTAATGAGGGACATTTTAGATTGAGTAACATAACCAAAAAAGGAGCACTCCCTCTCTCAAGATACACATGGAAAGTACATGATTCAAGGGGGAACCAGGATTTGATCCTGAGAAATTGTCTAATAAGGGACATTTCAGAGGGCGATCTACATAACCTAATAAAGAACACTCTCTCTTTCAAAGCGTACCCATCAAATATTTGATTTCAAGTTGACAATAGGATTTGATCCTGAGACCTCATGACCTGAAGTCTATTGCACTTCCACCTGTTTTAGGAACGGTTCAACTGAGAGAAAAACAGTCTAATTAGGGACATTTTAGATTGAGTAACATAATTTTAAAAGGTGTACTCTAACCCTAATTATACTCTTAGAAAGCACTTTATTCTAAGGGGGCACCAGGATTTGAACCTGGGACCTCTTGATCTGCAGTCAAATGCTCTACCACTGAGCTATACCCCCTCTGCTAGAAACTATCTAAAGGCAGAAAAATTCTCAAATAAGGTACATTTTAGCTGGAGATCTACATAACCTAATACATAACACTCTCTATTTGACAACATACCCATAAAGTATTTGATTTCATGTTGACTATAGGATTTCAACCTGAGACCTCTTGATCCTAAGACTATTGCAATTCCACCTCTGTTAGGAACTGTCTGACAGAGAGAAAAACCATCTACATTTTTACATTTACATTTTAGTCATTTAGCAGACGCTCTTATCCAGAGCGACTTACAAATTGGTGCATTCACCTTATAATATCCAGTGGAACAACCACTTTACAATAGTGCATCTAAATCTTTTAAGGGGGGTGTTAGAAGGATTACTTTATCCTATCCCAGGTATTCCTTGAAGAGGTGGGGTTTCAGGTGTCTCCGGAAGGTGGTGATTGACTCCGCTGTCCTGGCGTCGTGAGGGAGCTTGTTCCACCATTGGGGTGCCAGAGCAGCGAACAGTTTTGACTGGGCTGAGCGGGAACTGTGCTTCCTCAGAGGTAGGGAGGCGAGCAGGCCAGAGGTGGATGAACGCAGTGCCCTTGTTTGGGTGTAGGGCCTGATCAGAGCCTGAAGGTACGGAGGTGCCGTTCCCCTCACAGCTCCGTAGGCAAGCACCATGGTCTTGTAGCGGATGCGAGCTTCGACTGGAAGCCAGTGGAGAGAGCGGAGGAGCGGGGTGACGTGAGAGAACTTGGGAAGGTTGAACACCAGACGGGCTGCGGCGTTCTGGATGAGTTGTAGGGGTTTAATGGCACAGGCAGGGAGCCCAGCCAACAGCGAGTTGCAATAATCCAGACGGGAGATGACAAGTGCCTGGATTAGGACCTGCGCCGCTTCCTGTGTGAGGCAGGGTCGTACTCTGCGAATGTTGTAGAGCATGAACCTACAGGATCGGGTCACCGCCTTGATGTTGGTGGAGAACGACAGGGTGTTGTCCAGGGTCACGCCAAGGCTCTTAGCACTCTGGGAGGAGGACACAAGGGAGTTGTCAACCGTGATGGCGAGATCATGGAACGGGCAGTCCTTCCCCGGGAGGAAGAGCAGCTCCGTCTTGCCGAGGTTCAGCTTGAGGTGGTGATCCGTCATCCACACTGATATGTCTGCCAGACATGCAGAGATGCGATTCGCCACCTGGTTGTCAGAAGGGGGAAAGGAGAAGATGAATTGTGTGTCATCTGCATAGCAATGATATGAGAGACCATGTGAGGATATGACAGAGCCAAGTGACTTGCTGTATAGCGAGAATAGGAGTGGGCCAAGAACAGAGCCCTGGGGGACACCAGTGGTGAGAGCACGTGGTGCGGAGACAGATTCTCGCCACGCCACCTGGTAGGAGCGACCTGTCAGGTAGGACGCAATCCAAGCGTGCGCGGTGCCGGAGATGCCCAGCTCGGAGAGGGTGGAGAGGAGGATCTGATGGTTCACGGTATCAAAGGCAGCAGATAGGTCTAGAAGGATGAGAGCAGAGGAGAGAGAGTTAGCTTTAGCAGTGCGGAGAGCCTCCGTGACACAGAGAAGAGCAGTCTCAGTTGAATGCCCAGTCTTGAAACCTGACTGATTAGGATCAAGAAGGTCATTCTGAGAGAGATAGCAAGAGAGCTGGCCAAGCACGGCGCGTTCAAGAGTTTTGGAGAGAAAGGAAAGAAGGGATACTGGCCTGTAGTTGTTGACATCGGAGGGATCGAGTGTAGGTTTTTTCAGAAGGGGTGCAACTCTCGCTCTCTTGAAGACGGAAGGGACGTAGCCAGCGGTCAAGGATGCGTTGATGAGCGAGGTGAGGTAGGGGAGAAGGTCTCCGGAAATGGTCTGGAGAAGAGAGGAGGGGATAGGGTCAAGTGGGCAGGTTGTTGGGCGGCCGGCCGTCACAAGACGCGAGAGTTCATCTGGAGAGAGAGGGGAGAAAGAGGTCAAAGCACAGGGTAGGGCAGTGTGAGCAGGACCAGCAGTGTCGTTTGACTTAGCAAACGAGGATCGGATGTCGTCAACCTTCTTTTCAAAATGGTTGACGAAGTCATCCGCAGAGAGGGAGGAGGGGGGGGGGGAGGGGGAGGAGGATTAAGGAGGGAGGAGAAGGTAGCAAAGAGCTTCCTAGGGTTAGAGGCAGATGCTTGGAGTTTAGAGTGGTAGAAAGTGGCTTTAGCAGCAGAGACAGAAGAGGAAAATGTAGAGAGGAGGGAGTGAAAGGATGCCAGGTCCGCAGGGAGGCGAGTTTTCCTCCATTTCCGCTCGGCTGCCCGGAGCCCTGTTCTGTGAGCTCGCAGTGAGTCGTCGAGCCACGGAGCAGGAGGGGAGGACCGAGCCGGCCTGGAGGATAGGGGACAGAGGAAATCAAAGGATGCAGAGAGGGAGGAGAGGAGGGTTGAGGAGGCAGAATCAGGAGATAGGTTGGAGAAGGTTTGAGCAGAGGGAAGAGATGATAGGATGGAAGAGGAGAGAGTAGCGGGAGAGAGAGAGCGAAGGTTGGGACGGCGCAATACCATCCGAGTAGGGGGAGAGTGAGAAGTGTTGGATGAGAGCGAGAGGGAAAAGGATACAAGGTAGTGGTCGGAGACTTGGAGGGGAGTTGCAATGAGATTAGTGGAAGAACAGCATCTAGTAAAGATGAGGTCAAGCGTATTGCCTGCCTTGTGAGTAGGGGGGGAAGGTGAGAGGGTGAGGTCGAAAGAGGAGAGGAGTGGAAAGAAGGAGGCAGAGAGGAATGAGTCGAAGGTAGACGTGGGGAGGTTAAAGTCACCCAGAACTGTGAGAGGTGAGCCATCCTCAGGAAAGGAACTTATCAAGGCGTCAAGCTCATTGATGAACTCTCCAAGGGAACCTGGAGGGCGATAAATGATAAGGATGTTAAGCTTGAAAGGGCTGGTAACTGTGACAGCATGGAATTCAAATGAGGAGATAGACAGATGGGTCAGGGGAGAAAGAGAGAATGTCCACTTGGGAGAGATGAGGATTCCAGTGCCACCACCCCGCTGGCTCGATGCTCTAGGGGTATGCGAGAACACGTAGTCAGACGAGGAGAGAGCAGTAGGAGTAGCAGTGTTATCTGTGGTGATCCATGTTTCCGTCAGCGCCAGGAAGTCTAGGGACTGGAGGGTAGCATAGGCTGAGATGAACTCAGCCTTGTTGGCCGCAGACCGGCAGTTCCAGAGGCTGCCGGAGACCTGGAACTCCACGTGGGTCGTGCGCGCTGGGACCACCAGGTTAGAGCGGCAGCGGCCACGCGGTGTGGAGCCACGCGGTAATGAGGGACATTTTAGATTGAGTAACATAACCAAAAAAGGAGCACTCCCTCTCTCAAGATACACATAGAAAGTACATGATTCAAGGGGGAACCAGGATTTGATCCTGACAAATTGTCTAATAAGGGACATTTCAGAGGGCGATCTACATAACCTAATAAAGAACACTCTCTCTTTCAAAGCGTACCCATCAAATATTTGATTTCAAGATGACAATAGGATTTGATCCTGAGACCTCATGACCTGAAGTCTATTGCACTTCCACCTCTTTTAGGAATGGTTCAACTGAGAGAAAAACCATCTAATTAGGGACATTTTAGATTGAGTAACATAATTTTAAAAGGTGTACTCTAACCCTAATTATACTCTTAGAAAGCACTTTATTTTAAGGGGGCACCAGGATTTGAACCTGGGACCTCTTGATCTGCAGTCAAATGCTCTACAACTGAGCTATACCGCCTCTGCTAGAAACTATCTAAAGGCAGAAAAATTCTCAAATAAGGTACATTTTAGCTGGAGATCTACATAACCTAATACATAACACTCTCTCTTTGACAACATACCCATAAAGTATTTGATTTCATGTTGACTATAGGATTTGAACCAGAGACCTCTTGATCCTAAGACTATTGCAATTCCACCTCTGTTAGGAACTGTCTGACAGAGAGAAAAACCATATAATGAGGGAGATTTTAGATTGAGTAACATAACCAAAAAAGGAGCACTCCCTCTCTCAAGATACACATAGAAAGTACATGATTCAAGGGGGACCCAGGATTTGATCCTGACAAATTGTCTAATAAGGGACATTTCAGAGGGCGATCTACATAACCTAATAAAGAACACTCTCTCTTTCAAAGCGTACCCATAAAATATTTGATTTCAAGTTGACAATAGGATTTGATCCTGAGACCTCATGACCTGAAGTCTATTGCACTTCCACCTCTTTTAGGAACGGTTCAACTGAGAGAAAAAAAACATCTAATTAGGGACATTTTAGATTGAGTAACATAATTTTAAAAGGTGTACTCTAACCCTAATTATACTCTTAGAAAGCACTTGATTTTAAGGGGACACCAGGATTTGAACCTGGGACCTCTTGATCTGCAGTCAAATGCTCTACCACTGAGCTATACCCCCTCTGCTAGAAACTATCTAAAGGCAGAAAAATTCTCAAATAAGGTACATTTTAGCTGGAGATCTACATAACCTAATACATAACACTCTCTCTTTGACAACATACCCATAAAGTATTTGATTTCATGTTGACTATAGGATTTGAACCAGAGACCTCTTGATCCTAAGACTATTGCAATTCCACCTCTGTTAGGAACTGTCTGACAGAGAGAAAAAACATCTAATGAGGGACATTTTAGATTGAGTAACATAACCAAAAAAGGAGCACTCCCTCTCTCAAGATACACATGGAAAGTACATGATTCAAGGGGGAACCAGGATTTGATCCTGACAAATTGTCTAATAAGGGACATTTCAGAGGGCGATATAAATAACCTAATAAAGAACACTCTCTCTTTCAAAGCGTACCCATCAAATATTTGATTTCAAGTTGACAATAGGATTTGATCCTGAGACCTCATGACCTGAAGTCTATTGCACTTCCACCTCTTTTAGGAACGGTTCAACTGAGAGAAAAACAGTCTAATTAGGGACATTTTAGATTGAGTAACATAATTTTAAAAGGTGTACTCTAACCCTAATTATACTCTTAGAAAGAACTTGATTTTAAGGGGGCACCAGGATTTGAACCTGAGACCTCTTGATCTGCAGTCAAATGCTCTACCACTGAGCTATAGCCCCTCTGCTAGAAACTATCTAAAGGCAGAAAAATTCTCAAATAAGGTACATTTTAGCTGGAGATCTACATAACCTAATACATAACACTCTCTCTTTGACAACATACCCATAAAGTATTTGATTTCATGTTGACTATAGGATTTGAACAAGAGACCTCTTGATCCTAAGACTATTGCAATTCCACCTCTGTTAGGAACTGTCTGACAGAGAGAAAAACCATCTAATGAGGGACATTTTAGATTGAGTAACATAACCAAAAAAGGAGCACTCCCTCTCTCAAGATACACATAGAAAGTACATGATTCAAGGGGGAACCAGGATTTGATCCTGACAAATTGTCTAATAAGGGACATTTCAGAGGGCGATCTACATAACCTAATAAAGAACACTCTCTCTTTCAAAGCGTACCCATCAAATATTTGATTTCAAGTTGACAATAGGATTTGATCCTGAGACCTCATGACCTGAAGTCTATTGCACTTCCACCTCTTTTAGGAACGGTTCAACTGAGAGAAAAACAGTCTAATTAGGGACATTTTAGATTGAGTAACATAATTTTAAAATGTGTACTTTAACCCTAATTATACTCTTAGAAAGCACATGATTTTAAGGGGGCTCCAGGATTTGAACCTGGGACCTCTTGATCTGCAGTCAAATGCTCTACCACTGAGCTATACCCCCTCTGCTAGAACCTATCTAAAGGCGGAAAAATTCTCAAATAATGTACATTTTAGCTGGAGATCTACATAACCTAATACATAACACTCTCTCTTTGACAACATACCCATAAAGTATTTGATTTCATGTTGACTATAGGATTTGAACCAGAGACCTCTTGATCCTAAGACTATTGCAATTCCACCTCTGTTAGGAACTGTCTGACAGAGAGAAAAACCATCTAATGAGGGACATTTTAGATTGAGTAACATAACCAAAAAAGGAGCACTCCCTCTCTCAAGATACACATGGAAAGTACATGATTCAAGGGGGAACCAGGATTTGATCCTGACAAATTGTCTAATAAGGGACATTTCAGAGGGCGATCTAAATAACCTAATAAAGAACACTCTCTCTTTCAAAGCGTACCCATCAAATATTTGATTTCAAGTTGACAATAGGATTTGATCCTGAGACCTCATGACCTGAAGTCTATTGCACTTCCTCCTCTTTTAGGAACGGTTCAACTGAGAGAAAAACAGTCTAATTAGGGACATTTTAGATTGAGTAACATAATTTTAAAAGGTGTACTCTAACCCTAATTATACTCTTAGAAAGCACATGATTTTAAGGGGGCACCAGGATTTGAACCTGGAACCTCTTGATCTGCAGTCAAATGCTCTACCACTGAGCTATACCCCCTCTGCTAGAACCTATCAAAAGGCGGAAAAATTCTCAAATAATGTACATTTTAGCTGGAGATCTACATAACCTAATACATAACACTCTCTCTTTGACAACATACCCATAAAGTATTTGATTTCATGTTGACTATAGGATTTGAACCAGAGACCTCTTGATCCTAAGACTATTGCAATTCCACCTCTGTTAGGAACTGTCTGACAGAGAGAAAAACCATCTAATGAGGGACATTTTAGATTGAGTAACATAACCAAAAAAGGAGCACTCCCTCTCTCAAGATACACATGGAAAGTACATGATTCAAGGGGGAACCAGGATTTGATCCTGACAAATTGTCTAATAAGGGACATTTCAGAGGGCGATCTAAATAACCTAATAAAGAACACTCTCTCTTTCAAAGCGTACCCATCAAATATTTGATTTCAAGTTGACAATAGGATTTGATCCTGAGACCTCATGACCTGAAGTCTATTGCACTTCCACCTCTTTTAGGAACGGTTCAACTGAGAGAAAAACAGTCTAATTAGGGACATTTTAGATTGAGTAACATAATTTTAAAAGGTGTACTCTAACCCTAATTATACTCTTAGAAAGAACTTGATTTTAAGGGGGCACCAGGATTTGAACCTGAGACCTCTTGATCTGCAGTCAAATGCTCTACCACTGAGCTATAGCCCCTCTGCTAGAAACTATCTAAAGGCAGAAAAATTCTCAAATAAGGTACATTTTAGCTGGAGATCTACATAACCTAATACATAACACTCTCTCTTTGACAACATACCCATAAAGTATTTGATTTCATGTTGACTATAGGATTTGAACAAGAGACCTCTTGATCCTAAGACTATTGCAATTCCACCTCTGTTAGGAACTGTCTGACAGAGAGAAAAACCATCTAATGAGGGACATTTTAGATTGAGTAACATAACCAAAAAAGGAGCACTCCCTCTCTCAAGATACACATAGAAAGTACATGATTCAAGGGGGAACCAGGATTTGATCCTGACAAATTGTCTAATAAGGGACATTTCAGAGGGCGATCTACATAACCTAATAAAGAACACTCTCTCTTTCAAAGCGTACCCATCAAATATTTGATTTCAAGTTGACAATAGGATTTGATCCTGAGACCTCATGACCTGAAGTCTATTGCACTTCCACCTCTTTTAGGAACGGTTCAACTGAGAGAAAAACAGTCTAATTAGGGACATTTTAGATTGAGTAACATAATTTTAAAAGGTGTACTCTAACCCTAATTATACTCTTAGAAAGCACTTTATTTTAAGGGGGCACCAGGATTTGAACCTGGGACCTCTTGATCTGCAGTCAAATGCTCTACCACTGACCTATACCCCCTCTGCTAGAAACTATTTTAAGGCGGAAAAATTCTCAAATAAGGTACATTTTAGCTGGAGATCTACATAACCTAATACATAACACTCTCTCTTTGACAACATACCCATAAAGTAATTGATTTGATGTTGACTATAGGATTTGAACAAGAGACCTCTTGATCCTAAGACTTTTGCAATTCCACCTCTGTTAGGAACTGTCTGACAGAGAGAAAAACCATCTAATGAGGGACATTTTAGATTGAGTAACATAACCAAAAAAGGAGCACTCCCTCTCTCAAGATACACATGGAAAGTACATGATTCAAGGGGGAACCAGGATTTGATCCTGACAAATTGTCTAATAAGGGACATTTCAGAGGGCGATCTACATAACCTAATAAAGAACACTCTCTCTTTCAAAGCGTACCCATCAAATATTTGATTTCAAGTTGACAATAGGATTTGATCCTGAGACCTCATGACCTGAAGTCTATTGCACTTCCACCTCTTTTAGGAACGGTTCAAATGAGAGAAAAACAGTCTAATTAGGGACATTTTAGATTGAGTAACATAATTTTAAAAGGTGTACTCTAACCCTAATTATACTCTTAGAAAGCACTTTATTTTAAGGGGGCACCAGGATTTGAACCTGGGACCTCTTGATCTGCAGTCAAATGCTCTACCACTGACCTATACCCCCTCTGCTAGAAACTATCTAAAGGCAGAAAAATTCTCAAATAAGGCACATTTTAGCTGGAGATCTACATAACCTAATACATAACACTCTCTCTTTGACAACATACCCACAAAGTATTTGATTTCATGTTGACTATAGGATTTGAACAAGAGACCTCTTGATCCTAAGACTATTGCAATTCCACCTCTGTTAGGAACTGTCTGACAGAGAGAAAAACCATCTAATGAGGGACATTTTAGATTGAGTAACATAACCAAAAAAGGAGCACTCCCTCTCTCAAGATACACATGGAAAGTACATGATTCAAGGGGGAACCAGGATTTGATCCTGACAAATTGTCTAATAAGGGACATTTCAGAGGGCGATCTACATAACCTAATAAAGAACACTCTCTCTTTCAAAGCGTACCCATCAAATATTTGATTTCAAGTTGACAATAGGATTTGATCCTGAGACCTCATGACCTGAAGTCTATTGCACTTCCACCTCTTTTAGGAACGGTTCAACTGAGAGAAAAACAGTCTAATTAGGGACATTTTAGATTGAGTAACATAATTTTAAAAGGTGTACTCTAACCCTAATTATACTCTTAGAAAGCACTTTATTTTAAGGGGGCACCAGGATTTGAACCTGGGACCTCTTGAACTGCAGTCAAATGCTCTACCACTGAGCTATACCCCCTCTGCTAGAAACTATCTAAAGGCAGAAAGATTCTCAAATAAGGCACATTTTAGCTGGAGATCTACATAACCTAATACATAACACTCTCTCTTTGACAACATACCCATAAAGTATTTGATTTCATGTTGACTATAGGATTTGAACCTGAGACCTCTTGATCCTAAGACTATTGCAATTCCATCTCTGTTAGGAACTGTCTGACAGAGAGAAAAACCATCTAATGAGGGACATTTTAGATTGAGTAACATAACCAAAAAAGGAGCACTCCCTCTCTCAAGATACACATAGAAAGTACATGATTCAAGGGGGAACCAGGATTTGATCCTGACAAATTGTCTAATAAGGGACATTTCAGAGGGCGATCTACATAACCTAATAAAGAACACTCTCTCTTTCAAAGCGTACCCATCAAATATTTGATTTCAAGTTGACAATAGGATTTGATCCTGAGACCTCATGACCTGAAGTCTATTGCACTTCCACCTCTTTTAGGAACGGTTCAACTGAGAGAAAAACAGTCTAATTAGGGACATTTTAGATTGAGTAACATAATTTTAAAAGGTGTACTCTAACCCTAATTATACTCTTAGAAAGCACTTTATTTTAAGGGGGCACCAGGATTTGAACCTGGGACCTCTTGATCTGCAGTCAAATGCTCTACCACTGACCTATACCCCCTCTGCTAGAAACTATTTTAAGGCGGAAAAATTCTCAAATAAGGTACATTTTAGCTGGAGATCTACATAACCTAATACATAACACTCTCTCTTTGACAACATACCCATAAAGTAATTGATTTCATGTTGACTATAGGATTTGAACAAGAGACCTCTTGATCCTAAGACTTTTGCAATTCCACCTCTGTTAGGAACTGTCTGACAGAGAGAAAAACCATCTAATGAGGGACATTTTAGATTGAGTAACATAACCAAAAAAGGAGCACTCCCTCTCTCAAGATACACATGGAAAGTACATGATTCAAGGGGGAACCAGGATTTGATCCTGACAAATTGTCTAATAAGGGACATTTCAGAGGGCGATCTACATAACCTAATAAAGAACACTCTCTCTTTCAAAGCGTACCCATCAAATATTTGATTTCAAGTTGACAATAGGATTTGATCCTGAGACCTCATGACCTGAAGTCTATTGCACTTCCACCTCTTTTAGGAACGGTTCAAATGAGAGAAAAACAGTCTAATTAGGGACATTTTAGATTGAGTAACATAATTTTAAAAGGTGTACTCTAACCCTAATTATACTCTTAGAAAGCACTTTATTTTAAGGGGGCACCAGGATTTGAACCTGGGACCTCTTGATCTGCAGTCAAATGCTCTACCACTGACCTATACCCCCTCTGCTAGAAACTATCTAAAGGCAGAAAAATTCTCAAATAAGGCACATTTTAGCTGGAGATCTACATAACCTAATACATAACACTCTCTCTTTGACAACATACCCACAAAGTATTTGATTTCATGTTGACTATAGGATTTGAACAAGAGACCTCTTGATCCTAAGACTATTGCAATTCCACCTCTGTTAGGAACTGTCTGACAGAGAGAAAAACCATCTAATGAGGGACATTTTAGATTGAGTAACATAACCAAAAAAGGAGCACTCCCTCTCTCAAGATACACATGGAAAGTACATGATTCAAGGGGGAACCAGGATTTGATCCTGACAAATTGTCTAATAAGGGACATTTCAGAGGGCGATCTACATAACCTAATAAAGAACACTCTCTCTTTCAAAGCGTACCCATCAAATATTTGATTTCAAGTTGACAATAGGATTTGATCCTGAGACCTCATGACCTGAAGTCTATTGCACTTCCACCTCTTTTAGGAACGGTTCAAATGAGAGAAAAACAGTCTAATTAGGGACATTTTAGATTGAGTAACATAATTTTAAAAGGTGTACTCTAACCCTAATTATACTCTTAGAAAGCACTTTATTTTAAGGGGGCACCAGGATTTGAACCTGGGACCTCTTGATCTGCAGTCAAATGCTCTACCACTGACCTATACCCCCTCTGCTAGAAACTATCTAAAGGCAGAAAAATTCTCAAATAAGGCACATTTTAGCTGGAGATCTACATAACCTAATACATAACACTCTCTCTTTGACAACATACCCACAAAGTATTTGATTTCATGTTGACTATAGGATTTGAACAAGAGACCTCTTGATCCTAAGACTATTGCAATTCCACCTCTGTTAGGAACTGTCTGACAGAGAGAAAAACCATCTAATGAGGGACATTTTAGATTGAGTAACATAACCAAAAAAGGAGCACTCCCTCTCTCAAGATACACATGGAAAGTACATGATTCAAGGGGGAACCAGGATTTGATCCTGACAAATTGTCTAATAAGGGACATTTCAGAGGGCGATCTACATAACCTAATAAAGAACACTCTCTCTTTCAAAGCGTACCCATCAAATATTTGATTTCAAGTTGACAATAGGATTTGATCCTGAGACCTCATGACCTGAAGTCTATTGCACTTCCACCTCTTTTAGGAACGGTTCAACTGAGAGAAAAACAGTCTAATTAGGGACATTTTAGATTGAGTAACATAATTTTAAAAGGTGTACTCTAACCCTAATTATACTCTTAGAAAGCACTTTATTTTAAGGGGGCACCAGGATTTGAACCTGGGACCTCTTGAACTGCAGTCAAATGCTCTACCACTGAGCTATACCCCCTCTGCTAGAAACTATCTAAAGGCAGAAAGATTCTCAAATAAGGCACATTTTAGCTGGAGATCTACATAACCTAATACATAACACTCTCTCTTTGACAACATACCCATAAAGTATTTGATTTCATGTTGACTATAGGATTTGAACCTGAGACCTCTTGATCCTAAGACTATTGCAATTCCATCTCTGTTAGGAACTGTCTGACAGAGAGAAAAAACATCTAATGAGGGACATTTTAGATTGAGTAACATAACCAAAAAAGGAGCACTCCCTCTCTCAAGATACACATAGAAAGTACATGATTCAAGGGGGAACCAGGATTTGATCCTGACAAATTGTCTAATAAGGGACATTTCAGAGGGCGATCTACATAACCTAATAAAGAACACTCTCTCTTTCAAAGCGTACCCATCAAATATTTGATTTCAAGTTGACAATAGGATTTGATCCTGAGACCTCATGACCTGAAGTCTATTGCACTTCCACCTCTTTTAGGAACGGTTCAACTGAGAGAAAAACAGTCTAATTAGGGACATTTTAGATTGAGTAACATAATTTTAAAAGGTGTACTCTAACCCTAATTATACTCTTAGAAAGCACATGATTTTAAGGGGGCACCAGGATTTGAACCAGGGACCTCTTGATCTGCAGTCAAATGCTCTACCACTGAGCTATACCCCCTCTGCTAGAAACTATCTAAAGGCGGAAAAATTCTCAAATAAGGTACATTTTAGCTGGAGATCTACATAACCTAATACATAACACTCTCTCTTTGACAACATACCCATAAAGTAATTGATTTCATGTTGACTATAGGATTTGAACAAGAGACCTCTTGATCCTAAGACTTTTGCAATTCCACCTCTGTTAGGAACTGTCTGACAGAGAGAAAAACCATCTAATGAGGGACATTTTAGATTGAGTAACATAACCAAAAAAGGAGCACTCCCTCTCTCAAGATACACATGGAAAGTACATGATTCAAGGGGGAACCAGGATTTGATCCTGACAAATTGTCTAATAAGGGACATTTCAGAGGGCGATCTACATAACCTAATAAAGAACACTCTCTCTTTCAAATCGTACCCATCAAATATTTCATTTCAAGTTGACAATAGGATTTGATCCTGAGACCTCATGACCTAAAGTCTATTGCACTTCCACCTCTTTTAGGAACGGTTCAACTGAGAGAAAAACAGTCTAATTAGGGACATTTTAGATTGAGTAACATAATTTTAAAAGGTGTACTCTAACCCTAATTATACTCTTAGAAAGCACTTTATTTTAAGGGGGCACCAGGATTTGAACCTGGGACCTCTTGAACTGCAGTCAAATGCTCTACCACTGAGCTATACCCCCTCTGCTAGAAACTATCTAAAGGCAGAAAAATTCTCAAATAAGGCACATTTTAGCTGGAGATCTACATAACCTAATACATAACACTCTCTCTTTGACAACATACCCATAAAGTATTTGATTTCATGTTGACTATAGGATTTGAACAAGAGACCTCTTGATCCTAAGACTATTGCAATTCCACCTCTGTTAGGAACTGTCTGACAGAGAGAAAAACCATCTAATGAGGGACATTTTAGATTGAGTAACATAACCAAAAAAGGAGCACTCCCTCTCTCAAGATACACATAGAAAGTACATGATTCAAGGGGGAACCAGGATTTGATCCTGACAAATTGTCTAATAAGGGACATTTCAGAGGGCGATCTACATAACCTAATAAAGAACACTCTCTCTTTCAAAGCGCACCCATAAAATATTTGATTTCAAGTTGACAATAGGATTTGATCCTGAGACCTCGTGATCTGAAGTCTATTGCACTTCCACCTCTTTTAGGAACGGTTCAACTGAGAAAAAAACCATCTAATTAGGGACATTTTAGATTGAGTAACATAATTTTAAAAAGTGTACTCTAACCCTAATTATACTCTTAGAAAGCACTTGATTTTAAGGGGGCACCAGGATTTGAACCTGGGACCTCTTGATCTGCAGTCAAATGCTCTACCACTGAGCTATACCCCCTCTGCTAGAAACAATCTAAAGGCGGAAAAATTCTCGAATAAGGTACATTTTAGCTGGAGATCTACATAACCTAATACATAACACTCTCTCTTTGACAACATACCCATAAAGTATTTGATTTCATGTTGACTATAGGATTTGAACCTGAGACCTCTTGAACCTAAGACTATTGCAATTCCATGTCTGTTAGGAACTGTCTGACAGAGAGAAAAAACATCTAATGAGGGACATTTTAGATTGAGTAACATAACCAAAAAAGGAGCACTCCCTCTCTCAAGATACACATTGAAAGTACATGATTCAAGGGGGAACCAGGATTTGATCCTGACAAATTGTCTAATAAGGGACATTTCAGAGGGCGATCTACATAACCTAATAAAGAACACTCTCTCTTTCAAAGCGTACCCATAAAATATTTGATTTCAAGTTGACAATAGGTTTTGATCCTGAGACCTCATGATCTGAAGTCTATTGCATTTCCACCTCTTTTAGGAACGGTTCAACTGAGAGAAAAACCATCTAATTAGGGACATTTTAGATTGAGTAACATAATTTAAAAAAGTGTACTCTAACCCTACTCTTAGAAAGCACTTGATTTTAAGGGGGCACCAGGATTTGAACCTGGGACCTCTTGATCTGTAGTCAAATGCTCTACCACTGAGCTATACCCCCTCTGCTAGAAACTATCTAAAGGCGGCAAAATTCTCGAATAAGGTACATTTTAGCTGGAGATCTACATAACCTAATACATAACACTCTCTCTTTGACAACATACCCATAAAGTATTTGATTTCATGTTGACTATAGGATTTGAACCTGAGACCTCTTGATCCTAAGACTATTGCAATTCCATCTCTGTTTGGAACTGTCTGACAGAGAGAAAAAACATCTAATGAGGGACATTTTAGATTGAGTAACATAACCAAAAAAGGAGCACTCCCTCTCTCAAGATACACATAGAAAGTACATGATTCAAGGGGGAACCAGGATTTGATCCTGACAAATTGTCTAATAAGGGACATTTCAGAGGGCGATCTACATAACCTAATAAAGAACACTCTCTCTTTCAAAGCGTACCCATAAAATATTTGATTTCAAGTTGACAAAAGGATTTGATCCTGAGACCTCATGATCTGAAGTCTATTGCACTTCCACCTCTTTTAGGAACGGTTCAACTGAGAGAAAAAACATCTAATTAGGGACATTTTAGATTGAGTAACATAATTTAAAAAAGTGTACTCTAACCCTAATTATACTCTTAGAAAGCACTTGATTTTAAGGGGGCACCAGGATTTGAACCTGGGACCTCTTGATCTGCAGTCAAATGCTCTACCACTGAGCTATACCCCCTCTGCTAGAAACTATCTAAAGGCGGAAAAATTCTCGAATAAGGTACATTTTAGCTGGAGATCTACATAACCTAATACATAACACTCTCTCTTTGACAACATACACATAAAGTATTTGATTTCATGTTGACTATAGGATTTGAACCTGAGACCTCTTGAACCTAAGACTATTGCAATTCCATCTCTGTTAGGAACTGTCTGACAGAGAGAAAAAACATCTAATGAGGGACATTTTAGATTGAGTAACATAACCAAAAAAGGAGCACTCCCTCTCTCAAGATACACATAGAAAGTACATGATTCAAGGGGGAACCAGGATTTGATCCTGACAAATTGTCTAATAAGGGACATTTCAGAGGGCGATCTACATAACCTAATAAAGAACACTCTCTCTTTCAAAGCGTACCCATAAAATATTTGATTTCAAGTTGACAATAGGATTTGATCCTGAGACCTCGTGATCTGAAGTCTATTGCACTTCCACCTCTTTTAGGAACAGTTCAACTGAGAAAAAAACCATCTAATTAGGGACATTTTAGATTGAGTAACATAATTTTAAAAAGTGTACTCGAACCCTAATTATACTCTTAGAAACCACTTGATTTTAAGGGGGCACCAGGATTTGAACCTGGGACCTCTTGATCTGCAGTCAAATGCTCTACCACTGAGCTATACCCCCTCTGCTTGAAAATATCTAAAGGCGGAAAAATTCTCGAAAATAGTACATTTTAGCTGGAGATCTACATAACCTAATACATAACACTCTCTCTTTGAAAACATACACATAAAGTATTAGATTTCATGTTGACTATAGGATTTGAACCTGAGATCTCTTGATCCTAAGACTATTGCAATTCCACCTCTGTTAGGAACTGTCTGACAGAGAGAAAAAACATCTAATGAGGGACATTTTAGATTGTGTAACATAACCAAAAAAGGAGCACTCCCTCTCTCAAGATACACATAGAAAGTACATGATTCAAGGGGGAACCAGGATTTGATCCTGACAAATTGTCTAATAAGGGACATTTCAGAGGGCGATCTACATAACCTAATAAAGAACACTCTCTCTTTCAAAGCGTACCCATAAAATATTTGATTTCAAGTTGACAATAGGATTTGATCCTGAGACCTCGTGATCTGAAGTCTATTGCACTTCCACCTCTTTTAGGAACGGTTCAACTGAGAAAAAAACCATCTAATTAGGGACATTTTAGATTGAGTAACATAATTTTAAAAAGTGTACTCTAACCCTAATTATACTCTTAGAAAGCACTTGATTTTAAGGGGGCACCAGGATTTGAACCTGGGACCTCTTGATCTGCAGTCAAATGCTCTACCACTGAGCTATACCCCCTCTGCTAGAAACAATCTAAAGGCGGAAAAATTCTCGAATAAGGTACATTTTAGCTGGAGATCTACATAACCTAATACATAACACTCTCTCTTTGACAACATACCCATAAAGTATTTGATTTCATGTTGACTATAGGATTTGAACCTGAGACCTCTTGAACCTAAGACTATTGCAATTCCATGTCTGTTAGGAACTGTCTGACAGAGAGAAAAAACATCTAATGAGGGACATTTTAGATTGAGTAACATAACCAAAAAAGGAGCACTCCCTCTCTCAAGATACACATTGAAAGTACATGATTCAAGGGGGAACCAGGATTTGATCCTGACAAATTGTCTAATAAGGGACATTTCAGAGGGCGATCTACATAACCTAATAAAGAACACTCTCTCTTTCAAAGCGTACCCATAAAATATTTGATTTCAAGTTGACAATAGGATTTGATCCTGAGACCTCATGATCTGAAGTCTATTGCACTTCCACCTCTTTTAGGAACGGTTCAACTGAGAGAAAAACCATCTAATTAGGGACATTTTAGATTGAGTAACATAATTTAAAAAAGTGTACTCTAACCCTACTCTTAGAAAGCACTTGATTTTAAGGGGGCACCAGGATTTGAACCTGGGACCTCTTGATCTGTAGTCAAATGCTCTACCACTGAGCTATACCCCCTCTGCTAGAAACTATCTAAAGGCGGCAAAATTCTCGAATAAGGTACATTTTAGCTGGAGATCTACATAACCTAATACATAACACTCTCTCTTTGACAACATACCCATAAAGTATTTGATTTCATGTTGACTATAGGATTTGAACCTGAGACCTCTTGAACCTAAGACTATTGCAATTCCATCTCTGTTTGGAACTGTCTGACAGAGAGAAAAAACATCTAATGAGGGACATTTTAGATTGAGTAACATAACCAAAAAAGGAGCACTCCCTCTCTCAAGATACACATAGAAAGTACATGATTCAAGGGGGAACCAGGATTTGATCCTGACAAATTGTCTAATAAGGGACATTTCAGAGGGCGATCTACATAACCTAATAAAGAACACTCTCTCTTTCAAAGCGTACCCATAAAATATTTGATTTCAAGTTGACAAAAGGATTTGATCCTGAGACCTCATGATCTGAAGTCTATTGCACTTCCACCTCTTTTAGGAACGGTTCAACTGAGAGAAAAAACATCTAATTAGGGACATTTTAGATTGAGTAACATAATTAAAAAAAGTGTACTCTAACCCTAATTATACTCTTAGAAAGCACTTGATTTTAAGGGGGCACCAGGATTTGAACCTGGGACCTCTTGATCTGCAGTCAAATGCGCTACAACTGAGCTATACCCCCTCTGCTAGAAACTATCTAAAGGCGGCAAAATTCTCGAATAAGGTACATTTTAGCTGGAGATCTACATAACCTAATACATAACACTCTCTCTTTGACAACATACCCATAAAGTATTTGATTTCATGTTGACTATAGGATTTGAACCTGAGACCTCTTGAACCTAAGACTATTGCAATTCCATCTCTGTTTGGAACTGTCTGACAGAGAGAAAAAACATCTAATGAGGGACATTTTAGATTGAGTAACATAACCAAAAAAGGAGCACTCCCTCTCTCAAGATACACATAGAAAGTACATGATTCAAGGGGGAACCAGGATTTGATCCTGACAAATTGTCTAATAAGGGACATTTCAGAGGGCGATCTACATAACCTAATAAAGAACACTCTCTCTTTCAAAGCGTACCCATAAAATATTTGATTTCAAGTTGACAATAGGATTTGATCCTGAGACCTCATGATCTGAAGTCTATTGCACTTCCACCTCTTTTAGGAACGGTTCAACTGAGAGAAAAACCATCTAATTAGGGACATTTTAGATTGAGTAACATAATTTTAAAAAGTGTACTCTAACCCTAATTATACTCTTAGAAAGCACTTGATTTTAAAGGGGCACCAGGATTTGAACCTGGGACCTCTTGATCTGCAGTCAAATGCTCTACCACTGAGCTATACCCCCTCTGCTAGAAACTATCTAAAGGCGGAAAAATTCTCGAATAAGGTACATTTTAGCTGGAGATCTACATAACCTAATACATAACACTCTCTCTTTGACAACATACCCATAAAGTATTTGATTACATGTTGACTATAGGATTTGAACCTGAGACCTCTTGAACCTAAGACTATTGCAATTCTATCTCTGTTAGGAACTGTCTGACAGAGAGAAAAACCATCTAATGAGGGACATTTTAGATTGAGTAACATAACCAAAAAAGGAGCACTCCCTCTCTCAAGATACACATAGAAAGTACATGATTCAAGGGGGAACCAGGATTTGATCCTGACAAATTGTCTAATAAGGGACATTTCAGAGGGCGATCTACATAACCTAATAAAGAACACTCTCTCCTTCAAAGCGTTCCCATAAAATATTTGATTTCAAGTTGACAATAGGATTTGATCCTGAGACCTCATGATCTGAAGTCTATTGCACTTCCACCTCTTTTAGGAACGGTTCAACTGAGAGAAAAACCATCTAATTAGGGACATTTTAGATTGAGTAACATAATTTTAAAAAGTGTACTCTAACCCTAATTATACTCTTTGAAAGCACTTGATTTTAAAGGGGCACCAGGATTTGAACCTGGGACCTCTTGATCTGCAGTCAAATGCTCTACCACTGAGCTATACCCCCTCTGCTAGAAACTATCTAAAGGCGGAAAAATTCTCGAATAAGGTACATTTTAGCTGGAGATCTACATAACCTAATACATAACACTCTCTCTTTGACAACATACCCATAAAGTATTTGATTTCATGTTGACTATAGGATTTGAAGCTGAGACCTCTTGAACCTAAGACTATTGCAATTCCATCTCTGTTAGGAACTGTCTGACAGAGAGAAAAACCATCTAATGAGGGACATTTTAGATTGAGTAACATAACCAAAAAAGGAGCACTCCCTCTCTCAAGATACACATAGAAAGTACATGATTCAAGGGGGAACCAGGATTTGATCCTGACAAATTGTCTAATAAGGGACATTTCAGAGGGCGATCTACATAACCTAATAAAGAACACTCTCTCTTTCAAAGCGTACCCATAAAATATTTGATTTCAAGTTGACAATAGGATTAGATCCTGAGACCTCATGATCTGAAGTCTATTGCACTTCCACCTCTTTTAGGAACTGTTCAACTGAGAGAAAAACCATCTAATTAGGGACATTTTAGATTGAGTAACATAATTTTAAAAAGTGTACTCTAACCCTAATTATACTCTTAGAACGCACTTGATTTTAAGGGGGCACCAGGATTTGAACCTGGGACTTCTTGATCTGCAGTCAAATGCTCTACCACTGAGCTATACCCCCTCTGCTAAAAACTATCTAAAGGCGGAAAATTTCTCGAATAAGGTACATTATAGCTGGAGATCTACATAACCTAATACATAACACTCTCTCTTTGACAACATACCCATAAAGTATTTGATTTCATGTTGACTATAGGATTTGAACCAGAGACCTCTTGAACCTAAGACTATTGCAATTCCATCTCTGTTAGGAACTGTCTGACAGAGAGAAAAACCATCTAATGAGGGACATTTTAGATTGAGTAACATAACCAAAAAAGGAGCACTCCCTCTCTCAAGATACACATAGAAAGTACATGATTCAAGGGGGAACCAGGATTTGATCCTGACAAATTGTCTAATAAGGGACATTTCAGAGGGCGATCTACATAACCTAATAAAGAACACTCTCTCTTTCAAAGCGTACCCATAAAATATTTGATTTCAAGTTGACAATAGGATTAGATCCTGAGACCTCATGATCTGAAGTCTATTGCACTTCCACCTCTTTTAGGAACTGTTCAACTGAGAGAAAAACCATCTAATTAGGGACATTTTAGATTGAGTAACATAATTTTAAAAAGTGTACTCTAACCCTAATTATACTCTTAGAAAGCACTTGATTTTAAAGGGGCACCAGGATTTGAACCTGGGACCTCTTGATCTGCAGTCAAATGCTCTATCACTGAGCTATACCCCCTCTGCTAAAAACTATCTAAAGGCGGAAAATTTCTCGAATAAGGTACATTATAGCTGGAGATGTACATAACCTAATACATAACACTCTCTCTTTGACAACATACCCATAAAGTATTTGATTTCATGTTGACTATAGGATTTGAACCAGAGACCTCTTGAACCTAAGACTATTGCAATTCCATCTCTGTTAGGAACTGTCTGACAGAGAGAAAAACCATCTAATGAGGGACATTTTAGATTGAGTAACATAACCAAAAAAGGAGCACTCCCTCTCTCAAGATACACATAGAAAGTACATGATTCAAGGGGGAACCAGGATTTGATCCTGACAAATTGTCTAATAAGGGACATTTCAGAGGGCGATCTACATAACCTAATAAAGAACACTCTCTCTTTCAAAGCGTACCCATAAAATATTTGATTTCAAGTTGACAATAGGATTAGATCCTGAGACCTCATGATCTGAAGTCTATTGCACTTCCACCTCTTTTAGGAACTGTTCAACTGAGAGAAAAACCATCTAATTAGGGACATTTTAGATTGAGTAACATAATTTTAAAAAGTGTACTCTAACCCTAATTATACTCTTAGAACGCACTTGATTTTAAGGGGGCACCAGGATTTCAACCTGGGACTTCTTGATCTGCAGTCAAATGCTCTACCACTGAGCTATACCCCCTCTGCTTGAAAATATCTAAAGGCGGAAAAATTCTCGAAAAAGGTACATTTTAGCTGGAGATCTACATAACCTAATACATAACACTCTCTCTTTGACAACATACCCATAAAGTATTTGATTACATGTTGACTATAGGATTTGAACCTGAGACCTCTTGAACCTAAGACTATTGCAATTCCATCTCTGTTAGGAACTGTCTGACAGAGAGAAAAACCATCTAATGAGGGACATTTTAGATTGAGTAACATAACCAAAAAAGGAGCACTCCCTCTGTCAAGATACACATGGAAAGTACATGATTCAAGAGGGAACCAGGATTTGATCCTGACAAATTGTCTAATAAGGGACATTTCAGAGGGCGATCTACATAACCTAATAAAGAACACTCTCTCTTTCAAAGCGTACCCATAAAATATTTGATTTCAAGTTGACAATAGGATTTGATCCTGAGACCTCATGATCTGAAGTCTATTGCACTTCCACCTCTTTTAGGAACGGTTCAACTGAGAGAAAAACCATCTAATTAGGGACATTTTAGATTGAGTAACATAATTTTAAAAAGTGTACTCTAACCCTAATTATACTCTTAGAAAGCACTTTATTTTAAGGGTGCACCAGGATTTGAACCTGGGACTTCTTGATCTGCAGTCAAATGCTCTACCACTGAGCTATACCCCCTCTGCTAGAAACTATCTAAAGGCGGAAAAATTCTCAAATAAGGTACATTTTAGCTGGAGATCTACATAACCTAATACATAACACTCTCTCTTTGACAACATACCCATAAAGTATTTGATTTCATGTTGACTATAGGATTTGAACCTGAGACCTCTTGAACCTAAGACTATTGCAATTCCATCTCTGTTAGGAACTGTCTGACAGAGAGAAAAAACATCTAATGAGGGACATTTTAGATTGAGTAACATAACCAAAAAAGGAGCACTCCCTCTCTCAAGATACACATAGAAAGTACATGATTCAAGGGGGAACCAGGATTTGATCCTGACAAATTGTCTAATAAGGGACATTTCAGAGGGCGATCTACATAACCTAATAAAGAACACTCTCTCTTTCAAAGCGTACCCATAAAATATTTGATTTCAAGTTGACAATAGGATTTGATCCTGAGATCTCATGATCTGAAGTCTATTGCACTTCCACCTCTTTTAGGAACGGTTCAACTGAGAGAAAAACCATCTAATTAGGGACATTTTAGATTGAGTAACATAATTTTAAAAAGTGTACTCTAACCCTAATTATACACTTAGAAAGCACTTGATTTTAAGGGGGCACCAGGATTTGAACCTGGGACCTCTTGATCTGCAGTCAAATGCTCTACCACTGAGCTATACCCCCTCTGCTAGAAACTATCTAAAGGCGGAAAATTTCTCGAATAAGGTACATTATAGCTGGAGATCTAAATAACCTAATACATAACACTCTCTCTTTGACAACATACCCATAAAGTATTTGATTTCATGTTGACTATAGGATTTGAACCTGAGACCTCTCGATCCTAAGACTATTGCAATTCCATCTCTGTTAGGAACTGTCTGACAGAGATAAAAAACATCTAATGAGGGACATTTTAGATTGAGTAACATAACCAAAAAAGGAGCACTCCCTCTCTCAAGATACACATAGAAAGTACATGATTCAAGGGGGAACCAGGATTTGAACCTGGGACCTCTTGATCTGCAGTCAAATGCTCTACCACTGAGCTATACCCCTCTGCTAGAAACTATCTAAAGGCGGAAAAATTCTCGAATAAGGTACATTTTAGCTGGAGATCTACATAACCTAATACATAACACTCTCTCTTTGACAACATACCCATAAAGTATTTGATTACATGTTGACTATAGGATTTGAACCTGAGACCTCTTGAACCTAAGACTATTGCAATTCCATCTCTGTTAGGAACTGTCTGACAGAGAGAAAAAACATCTAATGAGGGACATTTTAGATTGAGTAACATAACCAAAAAAGGAGCACTCCCTCTCTCAAGATACACATAGAAAGTACATGATTCAAGGGGGAACCAGGATTTGATCCTGACAAATTGTCTAATAAGGGACATTTCAGAGGGCGATCTACATAACCTAATAAAGAACACTCTCTCTTTCAAAGCGTACCCATAAAATATTTGATTTCAAGTTGACAATAGGATTTGATCCTGAGACCTCATGATCTGAAGTCTATTGCACTTCCACCTCTTTTAGGAACGGTTCAACTGAGAGAAAAACCATCTAATTAGGGACATTTTAGATTGAGTAACATAATTTTAAAAAGTGTACTCTAACCCTAATTATACTCTTAGAAAGCACTTGATTTTAAGGGGGCACCAGGATTTGAACCTGGGACCTCTTGATCTGCAGTCAAATGCTCTACCACTGAGCTATACCCCCTCTGCTAGAAACTATCTAAAGGCGGAAAATTTCTCGAATAAGGTACATTATAGCTGGAGATCTAAATAACCTAATACATAACACTCTCTCTTTGACAACATACCCATAAAGTATTTGATTTCATGTTGACTATAGGATTTGAACCTGAGACCTCTCGATCCTAAGACTATTGCAATTCCATCTCTGTTAGGAACTGTCTGACAGAGATAAAAAACATCTAATGAGGGACATTTTAGATTGAGTAACATAACCAAAAAAGGAGCACTCCCTCTCTCAAGATACACATAGAAAGTACATGATTCAAGGGGGAACCAGGATTTGATCCTGACAAATTGTCTAATAAGGGACATTTCAGAGGGCGATCTACATAACCTAATAAAGAACACTCTCTGTTTCAAAGCGTACCCATAAAATATTTGATTTCAAGTTGACAATAGGATTTGATCCTGAGACCTCATGATCTGAAGTCTATTGCACTTCCACCTCTTTTAGGAACGGTTCAACTGAGAGAAAAACCATCTAATTAGGGACATTTTAGATTGAGTAACATAATTTTAAAAAGTGTACTCTAACCCTAATTATACTCTTAGAAAGCACTTTATTTTAAGGGTGCACCAGGATTTGAACCTGGGACTTCTTGATCTGCAGTCAAATGCTCTACCACTGAGCTATACCCCCTCTGCTAGAAACTATCTAAAGGCGGAAAAATTCTCGAATAAGGTACATTTTAGCTGGAGATCTACATAACCTAATACATAACACTCTCTCTTTGACAACATACCCATAAAGTATTTGATTTCATGTTGACTATAGGATTTGAACCTGAGACCTCTTGAACCTAAGACTATTGCAATTCCATCTCTGTTAGGAACTGTCTGACAGAGAGAAAAAACATCTAATGAGGGACATTTTAGATTGAGTAACATAACCAAAAAAGGAGCACTCCCTCTCTCAAGATACACATAGAAAGTACATGATTCAAGGGGGAACCAGGATTTGATCCTGACAAATTGTCTAATAAGGGACATTTCAGAGGGCGATCTACATAACCTAATAAAGAACACTCTCTCTTTCAAAGCGTACCCATAAAATATTTGATTTCAAGTTGACAATAGGATTTGATCCCCTGAGACCTCATGATCTGAAGTCTATTGCACTTCCACCTCTTTTAGGAACGGTTCAACTGAGAGAAAAACCATCTAATTAGGGACATTTTAGATTGAGTAACATAATTTTAAAAAGTGTACTCTAACCCTAATTATACTCTTAGAAAGCACTTTATTTTAAGGGTGCACCAGGATTTGAACCTGGGACTTCTTGATCTGCAGTCAAATGCTCTACCACTGAGCTATACCCCCTCTGCTAGAAACTATCTAAAGGCGTAAAAATTCTCGAATAAGGTACATTTTAGCTGGAGATCTACATAACCTAATACATAACACTCTCTCTTTGACAACATACCCATAAAGTATTTGATTTCATGTTGACTATAGGATTTGAACCTGAGACCTCTTGAACCTAAGACTATTGCAATTCCATCTCTGTTAGGAACTGTCTGACAGAGAGAAAAAACATCTAATGAGGGACATTTTAGATTGAGTAACATAACCAAAAAAGGAGCACTCCCTCTCTCAAGATACACATAGAAAGTACATGATTCAAGGGGGAACCAGGATTTGATCCTGACAAATTGTCTAATAAGGGACATTTCAGAGGGCGATCTACATAACCTAATAAAGAACACTCTCTCTTTCAAAGCATACCCATAAAATATTTGATTTCAAGTTGACAATAGGATTTGATCCTGAGACCTCATGATCTGAAGTCTATTGCACTTCCACCTCTTTTAGGAACGGTTCAACTGAGAGAAAAACCATCTAATTAGGGACATTTTAGATTGAGTAACATAATTTAAAAAAGTGTACTCTAACCCTAATTATACTCTTAGAAAGCACTTGATTTTAAAGGGGCACCAGGATTTGAACCTGGGACCTCTTGATCTGCAGTCAAATGCTCTACCACTGAGCTATACCCCTCTGCTAGAAACTATCTAAAGGCGGAAAAATTCTCGAATAAGGTACATTTTAGCTGGAGATCTACATAACCTAATACATAACACTCTCTCTTTGACAACATACCCATAAAGTATTTGATTACATGTTGACTATAGGATTTGAACCTGAGACCTCTTGAACCTAAGACTATTGCAATTCCATCTCTGTTAGGAACTGTCTGACAGAGAGAAAAACCATCTAATGAGGGACATTTTAGATTGAGTAACATAACCAAAAAAGGAGCACTCCCTCTCTCAAGATACACATAGAAAGTACATGATTCAAGGGGGAACCAGGATTTGATCCTGACAAATTGTCTAATAAGGGACATTTCAGAGGGCGATCTACATAACCTAATAAAGAACACTCTCTCCTTCAAAGCGTTCCCATAAAATATTTGATTTCAAGTTGACAATAGGATTTGATCCTGAGACCTCATGATCTGAAGTCTATTGCACTTCCACCTCTTTTAGGAACGGTTCAACTGAGAGAAAAACCATCTAATTAGGGACATTTTAGATTGAGTAACATAATTTTAAAAAGTGTACTCTAACCCTAATTATACTCTTTGAAAGCACTTGATTTTAAAGGGGCACCAGGATTTGAACCTGGGACCTCTTGATCTGCAGTCAAATGCTCTACCACTGAGCTATACCCCCTCTGCTAGAAACTATCTAAAGGCGGAAAAATTCTCGAATAAGGTACATTTTAGCTGGAGATCTACATAACCTAATACATAACACTCTCTCTTTGACAACATACCCATAAAGTATTTGATTTCATGTTGACTATAGGATTTGAAGCTGAGACCTCTTGAACCTAAGACTATTGCAATTCCATCTCTGTTAGGAACTGTCTGACAGAGAGAAAAACCATCTAATGAGGGACATTTTAGATTGAGTAACATAACCAAAAAAGGAGCACTCCCTCTCTCAAGATACACATAGAAAGTACATGATTCAAGGGGGAACCAGGATTTGATCCTGACAAATTGTCTAATAAGGGACATTTCAGAGGGCGATCTACATAACCTAATAAAGAACACTCTCTCTTTCAAAGCGTACCCATAAAATATTTGATTTCAAGTTGACAATAGGATTAGATCCTGAGACCTCATGATCTGAAGTCTATTGCACTTCCACCTCTTTTAGGAACTGTTCAACTGAGAGAAAAACCATCTAATTAGGGACATTTTAGATTGAGTAACATAATTTTAAAAAGTGTACTCTAACCCTAATTATACTCTTAGAACGCACTTGATTTTAAGGGGGCACCAGGATTTGAACCTGGGACTTCTTGATCTGCAGTCAAATGCTCTACCACTGAGCTATACCCCCTCTGCTAAAAACTATCTAAAGGCGGAAAATTTCTCGAATAAGGTACATTATAGCTGGAGATCTACATAACCTAATACATAACACTCTCTCTTTGACAACATACCCATAAAGTATTTGATTTCATGTTGACTATAGGATTTGAACCAGAGACCTCTTGAACCTAAGACTATTGCAATTCCATCTCTGTTAGGAACTGTCTGACAGAGAGAAAAACCATCTAATGAGGGACATTTTAGATTGAGTAACATAACCAAAAAAGGAGCACTCCCTCTCTCAAGATACACATAGAAAGTACATGATTCAAGGGGGAACCAGGATTTGATCCTGACAAATTGTCTAATAAGGGACATTTCAGAGGGCGATCTACATAACCTAATAAAGAACACTCTCTCTTTCAAAGCGTACCCATAAAATATTTGATTTCAAGTTGACAATAGGATTAGATCCTGAGACCTCATGATCTGAAGTCTATTGCACTTCCACCTCTTTTAGGAACTGTTCAACTGAGAGAAAAACCATCTAATTAGGGACATTTTAGATTGAGTAACATAATTTTAAAAAGTGTACTCTAACCCTAATTATACTCTTAGAAAGCACTTGATTTTAAAGGGGCACCAGGATTTGAACCTGGGACCTCTTGATCTGCAGTCAAATGCTCTATCACTGAGCTATACCCCCTCTGCTAAAAACTATCTAAAGGCGGAAAATTTCTCGAATAAGGTACATTATAGCTGGAGATGTACATAACCTAATACATAACACTCTCTCTTTGACAACATACCCATAAAGTATTTGATTTCATGTTGACTATAGGATTTGAACCAGAGACCTCTTGAACCTAAGACTATTGCAATTCCATCTCTGTTAGGAACTGTCTGACAGAGAGAAAAACCATCTAATGAGGGACATTTTAGATTGAGTAACATAACCAAAAAAGGAGCACTCCCTCTCTCAAGATACACATAGAAAGTACATGATTCAAGGGGGAACCAGGATTTGATCCTGACAAATTGTCTAATAAGGGACATTTCAGAGGGCGATCTACATAACCTAATAAAGAACACTCTCTCTTTCAAAGCGTACCCATAAAATATTTGATTTCAAGTTGACAATAGGATTAGATCCTGAGACCTCATGATCTGAAGTCTATTGCACTTCCACCTCTTTTAGGAACTGTTCAACTGAGAGAAAAACCATCTAATTAGGGACATTTTAGATTGAGTAACATAATTTTAAAAAGTGTACTCTAACCCTAATTATACTCTTAGAACGCACTTGATTTTAAGGGGGCACCAGGATTTCAACCTGGGACTTCTTGATCTGCAGTCAAATGCTCTACCACTGAGCTATACCCCCTCTGCTTGAAAATATCTAAAGGCGGAAAAATTCTCGAAAAAGGTACATTTTAGCTGGAGATCTACATAACCTAATACATAACACTCTCTCTTTGACAACATACCCATAAAGTATTTGATTACATGTTGACTATAGGATTTGAACCTGAGACCTCTTGAACCTAAGACTATTGCAATTCCATCTCTGTTAGGAACTGTCTGACAGAGAGAAAAACCATCTAATGAGGGACATTTTAGATTGAGTAACATAACCAAAAAAGGAGCACTCCCTCTGTCAAGATACACATGGAAAGTACATGATTCAAGAGGGAACCAGGATTTGATCCTGACAAATTGTCTAATAAGGGACATTTCAGAGGGCGATCTACATAACCTAATAAAGAACACTCTCTCTTTCAAAGCGTACCCATAAAATATTTGATTTCAAGTTGACAATAGGATTTGATCCTGAGACCTCATGATCTGAAGTCTATTGCACTTCCACCTCTTTTAGGAACGGTTCAACTGAGAGAAAAACCATCTAATTAGGGACATTTTAGATTGAGTAACATAATTTTAAAAAGTGTACTCTAACCCTAATTATACTCTTAGAAAGCACTTTATTTTAAGGGTGCACCAGGATTTGAACCTGGGACTTCTTGATCTGCAGTCAAATGCTCTACCACTGAGCTATACCCCCTCTGCTAGAAACTATCTAAAGGCGGAAAAATTCTCAAATAAGGTACATTTTAGCTGGAGATCTACATAACCTAATACATAACACTCTCTCTTTGACAACATACCCATAAAGTATTTGATTTCATGTTGACTATAGGATTTGAACCTGAGACCTCTTGAACCTAAGACTATTGCAATTCCATCTCTGTTAGGAACTGTCTGACAGAGAGAAAAAACATCTAATGAGGGACATTTTAGATTGAGTAACATAACCAAAAAAGGAGCACTCCCTCTCTCAAGATACACATAGAAAGTACATGATTCAAGGGGGAACCAGGATTTGATCCTGACAAATTGTCTAATAAGGGACATTTCAGAGGGCGATCTACATAACCTAATAAAGAACACTCTCTCTTTCAAAGCGTACCCATAAAATATTTGATTTCAAGTTGACAATAGGATTTGATCCTGAGATCTCATGATCTGAAGTCTATTGCACTTCCACCTCTTTTAGGAACGGTTCAACTGAGAGAAAAACCATCTAATTAGGGACATTTTAGATTGAGTAACATAATTTTAAAAAGTGTACTCTAACCCTAATTATACACTTAGAAAGCACTTGATTTTAAGGGGGCACCAGGATTTGAACCTGGGACCTCTTGATCTGCAGTCAAATGCTCTACCACTGAGCTATACCCCCTCTGCTAGAAACTATCTAAAGGCGGAAAATTTCTCGAATAAGGTACATTATAGCTGGAGATCTAAATAACCTAATACATAACACTCTCTCTTTGACAACATACCCATAAAGTATTTGATTTCATGTTGACTATAGGATTTGAACCTGAGACCTCTCGATCCTAAGACTATTGCAATTCCATCTCTGTTAGGAACTGTCTGACAGAGATAAAAAACATCTAATGAGGGACATTTTAGATTGAGTAACATAACCAAAAAAGGAGCACTCCCTCTCTCAAGATACACATAGAAAGTACATGATTCAAGGGGGAACCAGGATTTGAACCTGGGACCTCTTGATCTGCAGTCAAATGCTCTACCACTGAGCTATACCCCTCTGCTAGAAACTATCTAAAGGCGGAAAAATTCTCGAATAAGGTACATTTTAGCTGGAGATCTACATAACCTAATACATAACACTCTCTCTTTGACAACATACCCATAAAGTATTTGATTACATGTTGACTATAGGATTTGAACCTGAGACCTCTTGAACCTAAGACTATTGCAATTCCATCTCTGTTAGGAACTGTCTGACAGAGAGAAAAAACATCTAATGAGGGACATTTTAGATTGAGTAACATAACCAAAAAAGGAGCACTCCCTCTCTCAAGATACACATAGAAAGTACATGATTCAAGGGGGAACCAGGATTTGATCCTGACAAATTGTCTAATAAGGGACATTTCAGAGGGCGATCTACATAACCTAATAAAGAACACTCTCTCTTTCAAAGCGTACCCATAAAATATTTGATTTCAAGTTGACAATAGGATTTGATCCTGAGACCTCATGATCTGAAGTCTATTGCACTTCCACCTCTTTTAGGAACGGTTCAACTGAGAGAAAAACCATCTAATTAGGGACATTTTAGATTGAGTAACATAATTTTAAAAAGTGTACTCTAACCCTAATTATACTCTTAGAAAGCACTTGATTTTAAGGGGGCACCAGGATTTGAACCTGGGACCTCTTGATCTGCAGTCAAATGCTCTACCACTGAGCTATACCCCCTCTGCTAGAAACTATCTAAAGGCGGAAAATTTCTCGAATAAGGTACATTATAGCTGGAGATCTAAATAACCTAATACATAACACTCTCTCTTTGACAACATACCCATAAAGTATTTGATTTCATGTTGACTATAGGATTTGAACCTGAGACCTCTCGATCCTAAGACTATTGCAATTCCATCTCTGTTAGGAACTGTCTGACAGAGATAAAAAACATCTAATGAGGGACATTTTAGATTGAGTAACATAACCAAAAAAGGAGCACTCCCTCTCTCAAGATACACATAGAAAGTACATGATTCAAGGGGGAACCAGGATTTGATCCTGACAAATTGTCTAATAAGGGACATTTCAGAGGGCGATCTACATAACCTAATAAAGAACACTCTCTGTTTCAAAGCGTACCCATAAAATATTTGATTTCAAGTTGACAATAGGATTTGATCCTGAGACCTCATGATCTGAAGTCTATTGCACTTCCACCTCTTTTAGGAACGGTTCAACTGAGAGAAAAACCATCTAATTAGGGACATTTTAGATTGAGTAACATAATTTTAAAAAGTGTACTCTAACCCTAATTATACTCTTAGAAAGCACTTTATTTTAAGGGTGCACCAGGATTTGAACCTGGGACTTCTTGATCTGCAGTCAAATGCTCTACCACTGAGCTATACCCCCTCTGCTAGAAACTATCTAAAGGCGGAAAAATTCTCGAATAAGGTACATTTTAGCTGGAGATCTACATAACCTAATACATAACACTCTCTCTTTGACAACATACCCATAAAGTATTTGATTTCATGTTGACTATAGGATTTGAACCTGAGACCTCTTGAACCTAAGACTATTGCAATTCCATCTCTGTTAGGAACTGTCTGACAGAGAGAAAAAACATCTAATGAGGGACATTTTAGATTGAGTAACATAACCAAAAAAGGAGCACTCCCTCTCTCAAGATACACATAGAAAGTACATGATTCAAGGGGGAACCAGGATTTGATCCTGACAAATTGTCTAATAAGGGACATTTCAGAGGGCGATCTACATAACCTAATAAAGAACACTCTCTCTTTCAAAGCGTACCCATAAAATATTTGATTTCAAGTTGACAATAGGATTTGATCCCCTGAGACCTCATGATCTGAAGTCTATTGCACTTCCACCTCTTTTAGGAACGGTTCAACTGAGAGAAAAACCATCTAATTAGGGACATTTTAGATTGAGTAACATAATTTTAAAAAGTGTACTCTAACCCTAATTATACTCTTAGAAAGCACTTTATTTTAAGGGTGCACCAGGATTTGAACCTGGGACTTCTTGATCTGCAGTCAAATGCTCTACCACTGAGCTATACCCCCTCTGCTAGAAACTATCTAAAGGCGTAAAAATTCTCGAATAAGGTACATTTTAGCTGGAGATCTACATAACCTAATACATAACACTCTCTCTTTGACAACATACCCATAAAGTATTTGATTTCATGTTGACTATAGGATTTGAACCTGAGACCTCTTGAACCTAAGACTATTGCAATTCCATCTCTGTTAGGAACTGTCTGACAGAGAGAAAAAACATCTAATGAGGGACATTTTAGATTGAGTAACATAACCAAAAAAGGAGCACTCCCTCTCTCAAGATACACATAGAAAGTACATGATTCAAGGGGGAACCAGGATTTGATCCTGACAAATTGTCTAATAAGGGACATTTCAGAGGGCGATCTACATAACCTAATAAAGAACACTCTCTCTTTCAAAGCATACCCATAAAATATTTGATTTCAAGTTGACAATAGGATTTGATCCTGAGACCTCATGATCTGAAGTCTATTGCACTTCCACCTCTTTTAGGAACGGTTCAACTGAGAGAAAAACCATCTAATTAGGGACATTTTAGATTGAGTAACATAATTTAAAAAAGTGTACTCTAACCCTAATTATACTCTTAGAAAGCACTTGATTTTAAAGGGGCACCAGGATTTGAACCTGGGACCTCTTGATCTGCAGTCAAATGCTCTACCACTGAGCTATACCCCTCTGCTAGAAACTATCTAAAGGCGGAAAAATTCTCGAATAAGGTACATTTTAGCTGGAGATCTACATAACCTAATACATAACACTCTCTCTTTGACAACATACCCATAAAGTATTTGATTACATGTTGACTATAGGATTTGAACCTGAGACCTCTTGAACCTAAGACTATTGCAATTCCATCTCTGTTAGGAACTGTCTGACAGAGAGAAAAAACATCTAATGAGGGACATTTTAGATTGAGTAACATAACCAAAAAAGGAGCACTCCCTCTCTCAAGATACACATAGAAAGTACATGATTCAAGGGGGAACCAGGATTTGATCCTGACAAATTGTCTAATAAGGGACATTTCAGAGGGCGATCTACATAACCTAATAAAGAACACTCTCTCTTTCAAAGCGTACCCATAAAATATTTGATTTCAAGTTGACAATAGGATTTGATCCTGAGACCTCATGATCTGAAGTCTATTGCACTTCCACCTCTTTTAGGAACGGTTCAACTGAGAGAAAAACCATCTAATTAGGGACATTTTAGATTGAGTAACATAATTTTAAAAAGTGTACTCTAACCCTAATTATACTCTTAGAAAGCACTTGATTTTAAGGGGGCACCAGGATTTGAACCTGGGACCTCTTGATCTGCAGTCAAATGCTCTACCACTGAGCTATACCCCCTCTGCTAAAAGCTATCTAAAGGCGGAAAATTTCTCGAATAAGGTACATTATAGCTGGAGATCTAAATAACCTAATACATAACACTCTCTCTTTGACAACATACCCATAAAGTATTTGATTACATGTTGACTATAGGATTTGAACCTGAGACCTCTTGATCCTAAGACTATTGCAATTCCATCTCTGTTAGGAACTGTCTGACAGAGAGAAAAACCATCTAATGAGGGACATTTTAGATTGAGTAACATAACCAAAAAAGGAGCACTCCCTCTGTCAAGATACACATGGAAAGTACATGATTCAAGAGGGAACCAGGATTTGATCCTGACAAATTGTCTAATAAGGGACATTTCAGAGGGCGATCTACATAACCTAATAAAGAACACTCTCTCTTTCAAAGCGTACCCATAAAATATTTGATTTCAAGTTGACAATATGATTAGATCCTGAGACCTCATGATCTGAAGTCCATTGCACTTCCACCTCTTTTAGGAACTGTTCAACTGAGAGAAAAACCATCTAATTAGGGACATTTTAGATTGAGTAACATAATTTTAATAGGTGTACTCTAACCCTAATTATACTCTTAGAAATCACTTGATTTTAAGGGGGCACCAGGATTTGAACTTGGGACCTCTTGATCTGCAGTCAAATGCTCTACCACTGAGCTATACCCCCGCTGCTTGAAAATATCTAAAGGCGGAAAAATTCTCGAAAAAGGTACATTTTAGCTGGAGATCTACATAACCTAATACATAACACTCTCTCTTTGAAAACATACACATAAAGTATTAGATTTCATGTTGACTATAGGATTTGAACCTGAGATCTCTTGATCCTAAGACTATTGCAATTCCATCTCTGTTAGGAACTGTCTGACAGAGAGAAAAACCATCTAATGAGGGACATTTTAGATAGAGTAACATAACCAAAAAAGGAGCACTCCCTCTCTCAAGATACACATAGAAAGTACATGATTCAAGGGGGAACCAGGATTTGATCCTGACAAATTGTCTAATAAGGGACATTTCAGAGGGCGATCTACATAACCTAATAAAGAACACTCTCTCTTTCAAAGCGTACCCATAAAATATTTGATTTCAAGTTGACAATAGGATTTGATCCTGAGACCTCATGATCTGAAGTCTATTGCACTTCCACCTCTTTTAGGAACGGTTCAACTGAGAGAAAAACCATCTAATTAGGGACATTTTAGATTGAGTAACATAATTTAAAAAAGTGTACTCTAACCCTAATTATACTCTTAGAAAGCACTTGATTTTAAAGGGGCACCAGGATTTGAACCTGGGACCTCTTGATCTGCAGTCAAATGCTCTACCACTGAGCTATACCCCTCTGCTAGAAACTATCTAAAGGCGGAAAAATTCTCGAATAAGGTACATTTTAGCTGGAGATCTACATAACCTAATACATAACACTCTCTCTTTGACAACATACCCATAAAGTATTTGATTACATGTTGACTATAGGATTTGAACCTGAGACCTCTTGAACCTAAGACTATTGCAATTCCATCTCTGTTTAGAACTGTCTGACAGAGAGAAAAAACATCTAATGAGGGACATTTTAGATTGAGTAACATAACCAAAAAAGGAGCACTCCCTCTCTCAAGATACACATAGAAAGTACATGATTCAAGGGGGAACCAGGATTTGATCCTGACAAATTGTCTAATAAGGGACATTTCAGAGTTCGATCTACATAACCTAATAAAGAACACTCTCTCTTTCAAAGCGTACCCATAAAATATTTGATTTCAAGTTGACAATAGGATTTGATCCTGAGACCTCATGATCTGAAGTCTATTGCACTTCCACCTCTTTTAGGAACGGTTCAACTGAGAGAAAAACCATGTAATTAGGGACATTATAGATTGAGTAACATAATTTTAAGAGGTGTACTCTAACCCTAATTATACTCTTAGAAAGCATTTGATTTTAAGGGGGCACCAGGAAATGAACCTGGGACCTCTTGATCTGCAGTCAAATGCTCTACCACTGAGCTATACCCCCTCTGCTAGAAACTATCTAAAGGTGGCAAAATTCTCGAATAAGGTACATTTTAGCTGGAGATCTACATAACCTAATACATAACACTCTCTCTTTGACAACATACCCATAAAGTATTTGATTACATGTTGACTATAGGATTTGAACCTGAGACCTCTAGAACCTAAGACTATTGCAATTCCACCTCTGTTAGGAACTGTCTGACAGAGAGAAAAACCATCTAATGAGGGACATTTTAGATTGAGTAACATAACCAAAAAAGGAGCACTCCCTCTGTCAAGATACACATGGAAAGTACATGATTCAAGAGGGAACCAGGATTTGATCCTGACAAATTGTCTAATAAGGGACATTTCAGAGGGCGATCTACATAACCTAATAAAGAACACTCTCTCTTTCAAAGCGTACCCATAAAATATTTGATTTCAAGTTGACAATATGATTAGATCCTGAGACCTCATGATCTGAAGTCCATTGCACTTCCACCTCTTTTAGGAACTGTTCAACTGAGAGAAAAACCATCTAATTAGGGACATTTTAGATTGAGTAACATAATTTTAATAGGTGTACTCTAACCCTAATTATACTCTTAGAAATCACTTGATTTTAAGGGGGCACCAGGATTTGAACTTGGGACCTCTTGATCTGCAGTCAAATGCTCTACCACTGAGCTATACCCCCGCTGCTTGAAAATATCTAAAGGCGGAAAAATTCTCGAAAAAGGTACATTTTAGCTGGAGATCTACATAACCTAATACATAACACTCTCTCTTTGAAAACATACACATAAAGTATTAGATTTCATGTTGACTATAGGATTTGAACCTGAGATCTCTTGATCCTAAGACTATTGCAATTCCATCTCTGTTAGGAACTGTCTGACAGAGAGAAAAACCATCTAATGAGGGACATTTTAGATAGAGTAACATAACCAAAAAAGGAGCACTCCCTCTCTCAAGATACACATAGAAAGTACATGATTCAAGGGGGAACCAGGATTTGATCCTGACAAATTGTCTAATAAGGGACATTTCAGAGGGCGATCTACATAACCTAATAAAGAACACTCTCTCTTTCAAAGCGTACCCATAAAATATTTGATTTCAAGTTGACAATAGGATTTGATCCTGAGACCTCATGATCTGAAGTCTATTGCACTTCCACCTCTTTTAGGAACGGTTCAACTGAGAGAAAAACCATCTAATTAGGGACATTTTAGATTGAGTAACATAATTTAAAAAAGTGTACTCTAACCCTAATTATACTCTTAGAAAGCACTTGATTTTAAGGGGGCACCAGGATTTGAACCTGGGACCTCTTGATCTGCAGTTTAATGCTCTACCACTGAGCTATACCCCCTCTGCTAGAAACTATCTAAAGGTGGCAAAATTCTCGAATAAGGTACATTTTAGCTGGAGATCTACATAACCTAATACATAACACTCTCTCTTTGACAACATACCCATAAAGTATTTGATTTCATGTTGACTATAGGATTTAAACCTGAGACCTCTTGATCCTAAGACTATTGCAATTCCATCTCTGTTTGGAACTGTCTGACAGAGAGAAAAAACATCTAATGAGGGACATTTTAGATTGAGTAACATAACCAAAAAAGGAGCACTCCCTCTCTCAAGATACACATAGAAAGTACATGATTCAAGGGGGAACCAGGATTTGATCCTGACAAATTGTCTAATAAGGGACATTTCAGAGGGCGATCTACATAACCTAATAAAGAACACTCTCTCTTTCAAAGCGTACCCATAAAATATTTGATTTCAAGTTGACAAAAGGATTTGATCCTGAGACCTCATGATCTGAAGTCTATTGCACTTCCACCTCTTTTAGGAACGGTTCAACTGAGAGAAAAACCATCTAATTAGGGACATTTTAGATTGAGTAACATAATTTAAAAAAGTGTACTCTAACCCTAATTATACTCTTAGAAAGCACTTGATTTTAAGGGGGCACCAGGATTTGAACCTGGGACTTCTTGATCTGCAGTCAAATGCTCTACCACTGAGCTATACCCCCTCTGCTAGAAACTATCTAAAGGCGGAAAAATTCTCGAATAAGGTACATTTTAGCTGGAGATCTACATAACCTAATACATAACACTCTCTCTTTGACAACATACCCATAAAGTATTTGATTTCATGTTGACTATAGGATTTGAACCTGAGACCTCTTGAACCTAAGACTATTGCAATTCCATCTCTGTTAGGAACTGTCTGACAGAGAGAAAAAACATCTAATGAGGGACATTTTAGATTGAGTAACATAACCAAAAAAGGAGCACTCCCTCTCTCAAGATACACATAGAAAGTACATGATTCAAGGGGGAACCAGGATTTGATCCTGACAAATTGTCTAATAAGGGACATTTCAGAGGGCGATCTACATAACCTAATAAAGAACACTCTCTCTTTCAAAGCGTACCCATAAAATATTTGATTTCAAGTTGACAATAGGATTTGATCCTGAGACCTCATGATCTGAAGTCTATTGCACTTCCACCTCTTTTAGGAACGGTTCAACTGAGAGAAAAACCATCTAATTAGGGACATTTTAGATTGAGTAACATAATTTTAAAAAGTGTACTCTAACCCTAATTATACTCTTAGAAAGCACTTGATTTTAAGGGGGCACCAGGATTTGAACCTGGGACCTCTTGATCTGCAGTCAAATGCTCTACCACTGAGCTATACCCCCTCTGCTAAAAACTATCTAAAGGCGGAAAATTTCTCGAATAAGGTACATTATAGCTGGAGATCTAAATAACCTAATACATAACACTCTCTCTTTGACAACATACCCATAAAGTATTTGATTTCATGTTGACTATAGGATTTGAACCTGAGACCTCTTGATCCTAAGACTATTGCAATTCCATCTCTGTTAGGAACTGTCTGACAGAGAGAAAAAACATCTAATGAGGGACATTTTAGATTGAGTAACATAACCAAAAAAGGAGCACTCCCTCTCTCAAGATACACATAGAAAGTACATGATTCAAGGGGGAACCAGGATTTGATCCTGACAAATTGTCTAATAAGGGACATTTCAGAGGGCGATCTACATAACCTAATAAAGAACACTCTCTCTTTCAAAGCGTACCCATAAAATATTTGATTTCAAGTTGACAATAGGATTTGATCCTGAGACCTCATGATCTGAAGTCTATTGCACTTCCACCTCTTTTAGGAACGGTTCAACTGAGAGAAAAACCATCTAATTAGGGACATTTTAGATTGAGTAACATAATTTTAAAAAGTGTACTCTAACCCTAATTATACTCTTAGAAAGCACTTGATTTTAAGGGGGCACCAGGATTTGAACCTGGGACCTCTTGATCTGCAGTCAAATGCTCTACCACTGAGCTATACCCCCTCTGCTAAAAACTATCTAAAGGCGGAAAATTTCTCGAATAAGGTACATTATAGCTGGAGATCTAAATAACCTAATACATAACACTCTCTCTTTGACAACATACCCATAAAGTATTTGATTTCATGTTGACTATAGGATTTGAACCTGAGACCTCTTGATCCTAAGACTATTGCAATTCCATCTCTGTTAGGAACTGTCTGACAGAGAGAAAAAACATCTAATGAGGGACATTTTAGATTGAGTAACATAACCAAAAAAGGAGCACTCCCTCTCTCAAGATACACATAGAAAGTACATGATTCAAGGGGGAACCAGGATTTGATCCTGACAAATTGTCTAATAAGGGACATTTCAGAGGGCGATCTACATAACCTAATAAAGAACACTCTCTCTTTCAAAGCGTACCCATAAAATATTTGATTTCAAGTTGACAATAGGATTTGATCCTGAGACCTCATGATCTGAAGTCTATTGCACTTCCACCTCTTTTAGGAACGGTTCAACTGAGAGAAAAACCATCTAATTAGGGACATTTTAGATTGAGTAACATAATTTAAAAAAGTGTACTCTAACCCTAATTATACTCTTAGAAAGCACTTGATTTTAAGGGGGCACCAGGATTTGAACCTGGGACCTCTTGATCTGCAGTTTAATGCTCTACCACTGAGCTATACCCCCTCTGCTAGAAACTATCTAAAGGTGGCAAAATTCTCGAATAAGGTACATTTTAGCTGGAGATCTACATAACCTAATACATAACACTCTCTCTTTGACAACATACCCATAAAGTATTTGATTTCATGTTGACTATAGGATTTAAACCTGAGACCTCTTGATCCTAAGACTATTGCAATTCCATCTCTGTTTGGAACTGTCTGACAGAGAGAAAAAACATCTAATGAGGGACATTTTAGATTGAGTAACATAACCAAAAAAGGAGCACTCCCTCTCTCAAGATACACATAGAAAGTACATGATTCAAGGGGGAACCAGGATTTGATCCTGACAAATTGTCTAATAAGGGACATTTCAGAGGGCGATCTACATAACCTAATAAAGAACACTCTCTCTTTCAAAGCGTACCCATAAAATATTTGATTTCAAGTTGACAAAAGGATTTGATCCTGAGACCTCATGATCTGAAGTCTATTGCACTTCCACCTCTTTTAGGAACGGTTCAACTGAGAGAAAAACCATCTAATTAGGGACATTTTAGATTGAGTAACATAATTTAAAAAAGTGTACTCTAACCCTAATTATACTCTTAGAAAGCACTTGATTTTAAGGGGGCACCAGGATTTGAACCTGGGACTTCTTGATCTGCAGTCAAATGCTCTACCACTGAGCTATACCCCCTCTGCTAGAAACTATCTAAAGGCGGAAAAATTCTCGAATAAGGTACATTTTAGCTGGAGATCTACATAACCTAATACATAACACTCTCTCTTTGACAACATACCCATAAAGTATTTGATTTCATGTTGACTATAGGATTTGAACCTGAGACCTCTTGAACCTAAGACTATTGCAATTCCATCTCTGTTAGGAACTGTCTGACAGAGAGAAAAAACATCTAATGAGGGACATTTTAGATTGAGTAACATAACCAAAAAAGGAGCACTCCCTCTCTCAAGATACACATAGAAAGTACATGATTCAAGGGGGAACCAGGATTTGATCCTGACAAATTGTCTAATAAGGGACATTTCAGAGGGCGATCTACATAACCTAATAAAGAACACTCTCTCTTTCAAAGCGTACCCATAAAATATTTCATTTCAAGTTGACAATAGGATTTGATCCTGAGACCTCATGATCTGAAGTCTATTGCACTTCCACCTCTTTTAGGAACGGTTCAACTGAGAGAAAAACCATCTAATTAGGGACATTATAGATTGAGTAACATAATTTTAAGAGGTGTACTCTAACCCTAATTATACTCTTAGAAAGCATTTGATTTTAAGGGGGCACCAGGAAATGAACCTGGGACCTCTTGATCTGCAGTCAAATGCTCTAACACTGAGCTATACCCCCTCTGCTAGAAACTATCTAAAGGTGGCAAAATTCTCGAATAAGGTACATTTTAGCTGGAGATCTACATAACCTAATACATAACACTCTCTCTTTGACAACATACCCATAAAGTATTTGATTTCATGTTGACTATAGGATTTAAACCTGAGACCTCTTGATCCTAAGACTATTGCAATTCCATCTCTGTTTGGAACTGTCTGACAGAGAGAAAAAACATCTAATGAGGGACATTTTAGATTGAGTAACATAACCAAAAAAGGAGCACTCCCTCTCTCAAGATACACATAGAAAGTACATGATTCAAGGGGGAACCAGGATTTGATCCTGACAAATTGTCTAATAAGGGACATTTCAGAGGGCGATCTACATAACCTAATAAAGAACACTCTCTCTTTCAAAGCGTACCCATAAAATATTTGATTTCAAGTTGACAAAAGGATTTGATCCTGAGACCTCATGATCTGAAGTCTATTGCACTTCCACCTCTTTTAGGAACGGTTCAACTGAGAGAAAAACCATCTAATTAGGGACATTTTAGATTGAGTAACATAATTTAAAAAAGTGTACTCTAACCCTAATTATACTCTTAGAAAGCACTTGATTTTAAGGGGGCACCAGGATTTGAACCTGGGACTTCTTGATCTGCAGTCAAATGCTCTACCACTGAGCTATACCCCCTCTGCTAGAAACTATCTAAAGGCGGAAAAATTCTCGAATAAGGTACATTTTAGCTGGAGATCTACATAACCTAATACATAACACTCTCTCTTTGACAACATACCCATAAAGTATTTGATTTCATGTTGACTATAGGATTTGAACCTGAGACCTCTTGAACCTAAGACTATTGCAATTCCATCTCTGTTAGGAACTGTCTGACAGAGAGAAAAAACATCTAATGAGGGACATTTTAGATTGAGTAACATAACCAAAAAAGGAGCACTCCCTCTCTCAAGATACACATAGAAAGTACATGATTCAAGGGGGAACCAGGATTTGATCCTGACAAATTGTCTAATAAGGGACATTTCAGAGGGCGATCTACATAACCTAATAAAGAACACTCTCTCTTTCAAAGCGTACCCATAAAATATTTCATTTCAAGTTGACAATAGGATTTGATCCTGAGACCTCATGATCTGAAGTCTATTGCACTTCCACCTCTTTTAGGAACGGTTCAACTGAGAGAAAAACCATCTAATTAGGGACATTATAGATTGAGTAACATAATTTTAAGAGGTGTACTCTAACCCTAATTATACTCTTAGAAAGCATTTGATTTTAAGGGGGCACCAGGAAATGAACCTGGGACCTCTTGATCTGCAGTCAAATGCTCTAACACTGAGCTATACCCCCTCTGCTAGAAACTATCTAAAGGTGGCAAAATTCTCGAATAAGGTACATTTTAGCTGGAGATCTACATAACCTAATACATAACACTCTCTCTTTGACAACATACCCATAAAGTATTTGATTACATGTTGACTATAGGATTTGAACCTGAGACCTCTTGAAATTAAGACTATTGCAATTCCATCTCTGTTAGGAACTGTCTGACAGAGAGAAAAACCATCTAATGAGGGACATTTTAGATTGAGTAACATAACCAAAAAAGGAGCACTCCCTCTCTCAAGATACACATAGAAAGTACATGATTCAAGGGGGAACCAGGATTTGATCCTGACAAATTGTCTAATAAGGGACATTTCAGAGGGCGATCTACATAACCTAATAAAGAACACTCTCTCTTTCAAAGCGTACCCATAAAATATTTGATTTCAAGTTGACAATAGGATTTGATCCTGAGACCTCATGATCTGAAGTCTATTGCACTTCCACCTCTTTTAGGAACGGTTCAACTGAGAGAAAAACCATCTAATTAGGGACATTTTAGATTGAGTAACATAATTTTAAAAAGTGTACTCTAACCCTAATTATACTCTTAGAAAGCACTTGATTTTAAGGGGGCACCAGGATTTGAACCTGGGACCTCTTGATCTGCAGTCAAATGCTCTACCACTGAGCTATACCCCCTCTGCTAAAAACTATCTAAAGGCGGAAAATTTCTCGAATAAGGTACATTATAGCTGGAGATCTAAATAACCTAATACATAACACTCTCTCTTTGACAACATACCCATAAAGTATTTGATTTCATGTTGACTATAGGATTTGAACCTGAGACCTCTTGATCCTAAGACTATTGCAATTCCATCTCTGTTAGGAACTGTCTGACAGAGAGAAAAAACATCTAATGAGGGACATTTTAGATTGAGTAACATAACCAAAAAAGGAGCACTCCCTCTCTCAAGATACACATAGAAAGTACATGATTCAAGGGGGAACCAGGATTTGATCCTGACAAATTGTCTAATAAGGGACATTTCAGAGGGCGATCTACATAACCTAATAAAGAACACTCTCTCTTTCAAAGCGTACCCATAAAATATTTGATTTCAAGTTGACAATAGGATTTGATCCTGAGACCTCATGATCTGAAGTCTATTGCACTTCCACCTCTTTTAGGAACGGTTCAACTGAGAGAAAAACCATCTAATTAGGGACATTTTAGATTGAGTAACATAATTTTAAAAAGTGTACTCTAACCCTAATTATACTCTTAGAAAGCACTTGATTTTAAGGGGGCACCAGGATTTGAACCTGGGACCTCTTGATCTGCAGTCAAATGCTCTACCACTGAGCTATACCCCCTCTGCTAAAAACTATCTAAAGGCGGAAAATTTCTCGAATAAGGTACATTATAGCTGGAGATCTAAATAACCTAATACATAACACTCTCTCTTTGACAACATACCCATAAAGTATTTGATTTCATGTTGACTATAGGATTTGAACCTGAGACCTCTTGATCCTAAGACTATTGCAATTCCATCTCTGTTAGGAACTGTCTGACAGAGAGAAAAAACATCTAATGAGGGACATTTTAGATTGAGTAACATAACCAAAAAAGGAGCACTCCCTCTCTCAAGATACACATAGAAAGTACATGATTCAAGGGGGAACCAGGATTTGATCCTGACAAATTGTCTAATAAGGGACATTTCAGAGGGCGATCTACATAACCTAATAAAGAACACTCTCTCTTTCAAAGCGTACCCATAAAATATTTGATTTCAAGTTGACAATAGGATTTGATCCTGAGACCTCATGATCTGAAGTCTATTGCACTTCCACCTCTTTTAGGAACGGTTCAACTGAGAGAAAAACCATCTAATTAGGGACATTTTAGATTGAGTAACATAATTTAAAAAACTGTACTCTAACCCTAATTATACTCTTAGAAAGCACTTGATTTTAAAGGGGCACCAGGATTTGACCCTGGGACCTCTTGATCTGCAGTCAAATGCTCTACCACTGAGCTATACCCCTCTGCTAGAAACTATCTAAAGGCGGAAAAATTCTCGAATAAGGTACATTTTAGCTGGAGATCTACATAACCTAATACATAACACTCTCTCTTTGACAACATACCCATAAAGTATTTGATTACATGTTGACTATAGGATATGAACCTGAGACCTCTTGAACCTAAGACTATTGCAATTCCATCTCTGTTTAGAACTGTCTGACAGAGAGAAAAAACATCTAATGAGGGACATTTTAGATTGAGTAACATAACCAAAAAAGGAGCACTCCCTCTCTCAAGATACACATAGAAAGTACATGATTCAAGGGGGAACCAGGATTTGATCCTGACAAATTGTCTAATAAGGGACATTTCAGAGGGCGATCTACATAACCTAATAAAGAACACTCTCTCTTTCAAAGCGTACCCATAAAATATTTGATTTCAAGTTGACAATAGGATTTGATCCTGAGACCTCATGATCTGAAGTCTATTGCACTTCCACCTCTTTTAGGAACGGTTCAACTGAGAGAAAAACCATCTAATTAGGGACATTTTAGATTGAGTAACATAATTTTAAAAAGTGTACTCTAACCCTAATTATACTCTTAGAAAGCACTTGATTTTAAGGGGGCACCAGGATTTGAACCTGGGACCTCTTGATCTGCAGTCAAATGCTCTACCACTGAGCTATACCCCCTCTGCTAAAAACTATCTAAAGGCGGAAAATTTCTCGAATAAGGTACATTATAGCTGGAGATCTAAATAACCTAATACATAACACTCTCTCTTTGACAACATACCCATAAAGTATTTGATTTCATGTTGACTATAGGATTTGAACCTGAGACCTCTTGATCCTAAGACTATTGCAATTCCATCTCTGTTAGGAACTGTCTGACAGAGAGAAAAAACATCTAATGAGGGACATTTTAGATTGAGTAACATAACCAAAAAAGGAGCACTCCCTCTCTCAAGATACACATAGAAAGTACATGATTCAAGGGGGAACCAGGATTTGATCCTGACAAATTGTCTAATAAGGGACATTTCAGAGGGCGATCTACATAACCTAATAAAGAACACTCTCTCTTTCAAAGCGTACCCATAAAATATTTGATTTCAAGTTGACAATAGGATTTGATCCTGAGACCTCATGATCTGAAGTCTATTGCACTTCCACCTCTTTTAGGAACGGTTCAACTGAGAGAAAAACCATCTAATTAGGGACATTTTAGATTGAGTAACATAATTTAAAAAAGTGTACTCTAACCCTACTCTTAGAAAGCACTTGATTTTAAGGGGGCACCAGGATTTGAACCTGGGACCTCTTGATCTGTAGTCAAATGCTCTACCACTGAGCTATACCCCCTCTGCTAGAAACTATCTAAAGGCGGAAAAATTCTCGAATAAGGTACATTATAGCTGGAGATCTACATAACCTAATACATAACACTCTCTCTTTGACAACATACCCATAAAGTATTTGATTTCATGTTGACTATAGGATTTGAACCTGAGACCTCTTGATCCTAAGACTATTGCAATTCCATCTCTGTTAGGAACTGTCTGACAGAGAGAAAAAACATCTAATGAGGGACATTTTAGATTGAGTAACATAACCAAAAAAGGAGCACTCCCTCTCTCAAGATACACATAGAAAGTACATGATTCAAGGGGGAACCAGGATTTGATCCTGACAAATTGTCTAATAAGGGACATTTCAGAGGGCGATCTACATAACCTAATAAAGAACACTCTCTCTTTCAAAGCGTACCCATAAAATATTTGATTTCAAGTTGACAATAGGATTTGATCCTGAGACCTCATGATCTGAAGTCTATTGCACTTCCACCTCTTTTAGGAACGGTTCAACTGAGAGAAAAACCATCTAATTAGGGACATTTTAGATTGAGTAACATAATTTAAAAAAGTGTACTCTAACCCTACTCTTAGAAAGCACTTGATTTTAAGGGGGCACCAGGATTTGAACCTGGGACCTCTTGATCTGTAGTCAAATGCTCTACCACTGAGCTATACCCCCTCTGCTAGAAACTATCTAAAGGCGGAAAGATTCTCGAATAAGGTACATTATAGCTGGAGATCTACATAACCTAATACATAACACTCTCTCTTTGACAACATACCCATAAAGTATTTGATTTCATGTTGACTATAGGATTTGAACCTGAGACCTCTTGATCCTAAGACTATTGCAATTCCATCTCTGTTAGGAACTGTCTGACAGAGAGAAAAAACATCTAATGAGGGACATTTTAGATTGAGTAACATAACCAAAAAAGGAGCACTCCCTCTCTCAAGATACACATAGAAAGTACATGATTCAAGGGGGAACCAGGATTTGATCCTGACAAATTGTCTAATAAGGGACATTTCAGAGGGCGATCTACATAACCTAATAAAGAACACTCTCTCTTTCAAAGCGTACCCATAAAATATTTGATTTCAAGTTGACAATAGGATTTGATCCTGAGACCTCATGATCTGAAGTCTATTGCACTTCCACCTCTTTTAGGAACGGTTCAACTGAGAGAAAAACCATCTAATTAGGGACATTTTAGATTGAGTAACATAATTTTAAAAAGTGTACTCTAACCCTACTCTTAGAAAGCACTTGATTTTAAGGGGGCACCAGGATTTGAACCTGGGACCTCTTGATCTGTAGTCAAATGCTCTACCACTGAGCTATACCCCCTCTGCTAGAAACTATCTAAAGGCGGAAAAATTCTCGAATAAGGTACATTATAGCTGGAGATCTACATAACCTAATACATAACACTCTCTCTTTGACAACATACCCATAAAGTATTTGATTTCATGTTGACTATAGGATTTGAACCTGAGACCTCTTGATCCTAAGACTATTGCAATTCCATCTCTGTTAGGAACTGTCTGACAGAGAGAAAAAACATCTAATGAGGGACATTTTAGATTGAGTAACATAACCAAAAAAGGAGCACTCCCTCTCTCAAGATACACATAGAAAGTACATGATTCAAGGGGGAACCAGGATTTGATCCTGACAAATTGTCTAATAAGGGACATTTCAGAGGGCGATCTACATAACCTAATAAAGAACACTCTCTCTTTCAAAGCGTACCCATAAAATATTTGATTTCAAGTTGACAATAGGATTTGATCCTGAGACCTCATGATCTGAAGTCTATTGCACTTCCACCTCTTTTAGGAACGGTTCAACTGAGAGAAAAACCATCTAATTAGGGACATTTTAGATTGAGTAACATAATTTTAAAAAGTGTACTCTAACCCTAATTATACTCTTAGAAAGCACTTGATTTTAAAGGGGCACCAGGATTTGAACCTGGGACCTCTTGATCTGCAGTCAAATGCTCTACCACTGAGCTATACCCCCTCTGCTAGAAACTATCTAAAGGCGGAAAAATTCTCGAATAAGGTACATTTTAGCTGGAGATCTACATAACCTAATACATAACACTCTCTCTTTGACAACATACCCATAAAGTATTTGATTTCATGTTGACTATAGGATTTGAAGCTGAGACCTCTTGAACCTAAGACTATTGCAATTCCATCTCTGTTAGGAACTGTCTGACAGAGAGAAAAACCATCTAATGAGGGACATTTTAGATTGAGTAACATAACCAAAAAAGGAGCACTCCCTCTCTCAAGATACACATAGAAAGTACATGATTCAAGGGGGAACCAGGATTTGATCCTGACAAATTGTCTAATAAGGGACATTTCAAAGGGCGATCTACATAACCTAATAAAGAACACTCTCTCTTTCAAAGCGTACCCATAAAATATTTGATTTCAAGTTGACAATAGGATTTGATCCTGAGACCTCATGATCTGAAGTCTATTGCACTTCCACCTCTTTTAGGAACGGTTCAACTGAGAGAAAAACCATCTAATTAGGGACATTTTAGATTGAGTAACATAATTTAAAAAAGTGTACTCTAACCCTACTCTTAGAAAGCACTTGATTTTAAGGGGGCACCAGGATTTGAACCTGGGACCTCTTGATCTGTAGTCAAATGCTCTACCACTGAGCTATACCCCCTCTGCTAGAAACTATCTAAAGGCGGAAAAATTCTCGAATAAGGTACATTATAGCTGGAGATCTACATAACCTAATACATAACACTCTCTCTTTGACAACATACCCATAAAGTATTTGATTTCATGTTGACTATAGGATTTGAACCTGAGACCTCTTGATCCTAAGACTATTGCAATTCCATCTCTGTTAGGAACTGTCTGACAGAGAGAAAAAACATCTAATGAGGGACATTTTAGATTGAGTAACATAACCAAAAAAGGAGCACTCCCTCTCTCAAGATACACATAGAAAGTACATGATTCAAGGGGGAACCAGGATTTGATCCTGACAAATTGTCTAATAAGGGACATTTCAGAGGGCGATCTACATAACCTAATAAAGAACACTCTCTCTTTCAAAGCGTACCCATAAAATATTTGATTTCAAGTTGACAATAGGATTTGATCCTGAGACCTCATGATCTGAAGTCTATTGCACTTCCACCTCTTTTAGGAACGGTTCAACTGAGAGAAAAACCATCTAATTAGGGACATTTTAGATTGAGTAACATAATTTAAAAAAGTGTACTCTAACCCTACTCTTAGAAAGCACTTGATTTTAAGGGGGCACCAGGATTTGAACCTGGGACCTCTTGATCTGTAGTCAAATGCTCTACCACTGAGCTATACCCCCTCTGCTAGAAACTATCTAAAGGCGGAAAAATTCTCGAATAAGGTACATTATAGCTGGAGATCTACATAACCTAATACATAACACTCTCTCTTTGACAACATACCCATAAAGTATTTGATTTCATGTTGACTATAGGATTTGAACCTGAGACCTCTTGATCCTAAGACTATTGCAATTCCATCTCTGTTAGGAACTGTCTGACAGAGAGAAAAAACATCTAATGAGGGACATTTTAGATTGAGTAACATAACCAAAAAAGGAGCACTCCCTCTCTCAAGATACACATAGAAAGTACATGATTCAAGGGGGAACCAGGATTTGATCCTGACAAATTGTCTAATAAGGGACATTTCAGAGGGCGATCTACATAACCTAATAAAGAACACTCTCTCTTTCAAAGCGTACCCATAAAATATTTGATTTCAAGTTGACAATAGGATTTGATCCTGAGACCTCATGATCTGAAGTCTATTGCACTTCCACCTCTTTTAGGAACGGTTCAACTGAGAGAAAAACCATCTAATTAGGGACATTTTAGATTGAGTAACATAATTTTAAAAAGTGTACTCTAACCCTACTCTTAGAAAGCACTTGATTTTAAGGGGGCACCAGGATTTGAACCTGGGACCTCTTGATCTGTAGTCAAATGCTCTACCACTGAGCTATACCCCCTCTGCTAGAAACTATCTAAAGGCGGAAAAATTCTCGAATAAGGTACATTATAGCTGGAGATCTACATAACCTAATACATAACACTCTCTCTTTGACAACATACCCATAAAGTATTTGATTTCATGTTGACTATAGGATTTGAACCTGAGACCTCTTGATCCTAAGACTATTGCAATTCCATCTCTGTTAGGAACTGTCTGACAGAGAGAAAAAACATCTAATGAGGGACATTTTAGATTGAGTAACATAACCAAAAAAGGAGCACTCCCTCTCTCAAGATACACATAGAAAGTACATGATTCAAGGGGGAACCAGGATTTGATCCTGACAAATTGTCTAATAAGGGACATTTCAGAGGGCGATCTACATAACCTAATAAAGAACACTCTCTCTTTCAAAGCGTACCCATAAAATATTTGATTTCAAGTTGACAATAGGATTTGATCCTGAGACCTCATGATCTGAAGTCTATTGCACTTCCACCTCTTTTAGGAACGGTTCAACTGAGAGAAAAACCATCTAATTAGGGACATTTTAGATTGAGTAACATAATTTTAAAAAGTGTACTCTAACCCTAATTATACTCTTAGAAAGCACTTGATTTTAAAGGGGCACCAGGATTTGAACCTGGGACCTCTTGATCTGCAGTCAAATGCTCTACCACTGAGCTATACCCCCTCTGCTAGAAACTATCTAAAGGCGGAAAAATTCTCGAATAAGGTACATTTTAGCTGGAGATCTACATAACCTAATACATAACACTCTCTCTTTGACAACATACCCATAAAGTATTTGATTTCATGTTGACTATAGGATTTGAAGCTGAGACCTCTTGAACCTAAGACTATTGCAATTCCATCTCTGTTAGGAACTGTCTGACAGAGAGAAAAACCATCTAATGAGGGACATTTTAGATTGAGTAACATAACCAAAAAAGGAGCACTCCCTCTCTCAAGATACACATAGAAAGTACATGATTCAAGGGGGAACCAGGATTTGATCCTGACAAATTGTCTAATAAGGGACATTTCAAAGGGCGATCTACATAACCTAATAAAGAACACTCTCTCTTTCAAAGCGTACCCATAAAATATTTGATTTCAAGTTGACAATAGGATTTGATCCTGAGACCTCATGATCTGAAGTCTATTGCACTTCCACCTCTTTTAGGAACGGTTCAACTGAGAGAAAAACCATCTAATTAGGGACATTTTAGATTGAGTAACATAATTTAAAAAGTGTACTCTAACCCTAATTATACTCTTAGAAAGCACTTGATTTTAAGGGGGCACCAGGATTTGAACCTGGGACCTCTTGATCTGCAGTCAAATGCTCTACCACTGAGCTATACCCCCTCTGCTAAAAACTATCTAAAGGCGGAAAATTTCTCGAATAAGGTACATTATAGCTGGAGATCTAAATAACCTAATACATAACACTCTCTCTTTGACAACATACCCATAAAGTATTTGATTTCATGTTGACTATAGGATTTGAACCTGAGACCTCTTGATCCTAAGACTATTGCAATTCCATCTCTGTTAGGAACTGTCTGACAGAGAGAAAAAACATCTAATGAGGGACATTTTAGATTGAGTAACATAACCAAAAAAGGAGCACTCCCTCTCTCAAGATACACATAGAAAGTACATGATTCAAGGGGGAACCAGGATTTGATCCTGACAAATTGTCTAATAAGGGACATTTCAGAGGGCGATCTACATAACCTAATAAAGAACACTCTCTCTTTCAAAGCGTACCCATAAAATATTTGATTTCAAGTTGACAATAGGATTTGATCCTGAGACCTCATGATCTGAAGTCTATTGCACTTCCACCTCTTTTAGGAACGGTTCAACTGAGAGAAAAACCATCTAATTAGGGACATTTTAGATTGAGTAACATAATTTAAAAAAGTGTACTCTAACCCTACTTATACTCTTAGAAAGCACTTGATTTTAAGGGGGCACCAGGATTTGAACCTGGGACTTCTTGATCTGCAGTCAAATGCTCTACCACTGAGCTATACCCCCTCTGCTAGAAACTATCTAAAGGTGGAAAAATTCTCGAATAAGGTACATTTTAGCTGGAGATCTACATAACCTAATACATAACACTCTCTCTTTGACAACATACCCATAAAGTATTTGATTACATGTTGACTATAGGATATGAACCTGAGACCTCTTGAACCTAAGACTATTGCAATTCCATCTCTGTTTAGAACTGTCTGACAGAGAGAAAAAACATCTAATGAGGGACATTTTAGATTGAGTAACATAACCAAAAAAGGAGCACTCCCTCTCTCAAGATACACATAGAAAGTACATGATTCAAGGGGGAACCAGGATTTGATCCTGACAAATTGTCTAATAAGGGACATTTCAGAGGGCGATCTACATAACCTAATAAAGAACACTCTCTCTTTCAAAGCGTACCCATAAAATATTTGATTTCAAGTTGACAATAGGATTTGATCCTGAGACCTCATGATCTGAAGTCTATTGCACTTCCACCTCTTTTAGGAACGGTTCAACTGAGAGAAAAACCATCTAATTAGGGACATTTTAGATTGAGTAACATAATTTTAAAAAGTGTACTCTAACCCTAATTATACTCTTAGAAAGCACTTGATTTTAAGGGGGCACCAGGATTTGAACCTGGGACCTCTTGATCTGCAGTCAAATGCTCTACCACTGAGCTATACCCCCTCTGCTAAAAACTATCTAAAGGCGGAAAATTTCTCGAATAAGGTACATTATAGCTGGAGATCTAAATAACCTAATACATAACACTCTCTCTTTGACAACATACCCATAAAGTATTTGATTTCATGTTGACTATAGGATTTGAACCTGAGACCTCTTGATCCTAAGACTATTGCAATTCCATCTCTGTTAGGAACTGTCTGACAGAGAGAAAAAACATCTAATGAGGGACATTTTAGATTGAGTAACATAACCAAAAAAGGAGCACTCCCTCTCTCAAGATACACATAGAAAGTACATGATTCAAGGGGGAACCAGGATTTGATCCTGACAAATTGTCTAATAAGGGACATTTCAGAGGGCGATCTACATAACCTAATAAAGAACACTCTCTCTTTCAAAGCGTACCCATAAAATATTTGATTTCAAGTTGACAATAGGATTTGATCCTGAGACCTCATGATCTGAAGTCTATTGCACTTCCACCTCTTTTAGGAACGGTTCAACTGAGAGAAAAACCATCTAATTAGGGACATTATAGATTGAGTAACATAATTTTAAGAGGTGTACTCTAACCCTAATTATACTCTTAGAAATCACTTGATTTTAAGGGGGCACCAGGATTTGAACTTGGGACCTCTTGATCTGCAGTCAAATGCTCTACCACTGAGCTATACCCCCGCTGCTTGAAAATATCTAAAGGCGGAAAAATTCTCGAAAAAGGTACATTTTAGCTGGAGATCTACATAACCTAATACATAACACTCTCTCTTTGAAAACATACACATAAAGTATTAGATTTCATGTTGACTATAGGATTTGAACCTGAGATCTCTTGATCCTAAGACTATTGCAATTCCATCTCTGTTAGGAACTGTCTGACAGAGAGAAAAACCATCTAATGAGGGACATTTTAGATAGAGTAACATAACCAAAAAAGGAGCACTCCCTCTCTCAAGATACACATAGAAAGTACATGATTCAAGGGGGAACCAGGATTTGATCCTGACAAATTGTCTAATAAGGGACATTTCAGAGGGCGATCTACATAACCTAATAAAGAACACTCTCTCTTTCAAAGCGTACCCATAAAGTATTTGATTTCATGTTGACTATAGGATTTGAACCTGAGACCTCTTGATCCTAAGACTATTGCAATTCCATCTCTGTTTGGAACTGTCTGACAGAGAGAAAAAACATCTAATGAGGGACATTTTAGATTGAGTAACATAACCAAAAAAGGAGCACTCCCTCTCTCAAGATACACATAGAAAGTACATGATTCAAGGGGGAACCAGGATTTGATCCTGACAAATTGTCTAATAAGGGACATTTCAGAGGGCGATCTACATAACCTAATAAAGAACACTCTCTCTTTCAAAGCGTACCCATAAAATATTTGATTTCAAGTTGACAAAAGGATTTGATCCTGAGACCTCATGATCTGAAGTCTATTGCACTTCCACCTCTTTTAGGAAGGGTTCAACTGAGAGAAAATCCATCTAATTAGGGACATTTTAGATTGAGTAACATAATTTAAAAAAGTGTACTCTAACCCTAATTATACTCTTAGAAAGCACTTGATTTTAAGGGGGCACCAGGATTTTAACCTGGGACTTCTTGATCTGCAGTCAAATGCTCTACCACTGAGCTATACCCCCTCTGCTAGAAACTATCTAAAGGTGGAAAAATTCTCGAATAAGGTACATTTTAGCTGGAGATCTACATAACCTAATACATAACACTCTCTCTTTGACAACATACCCATAAAGTATTTGATTTCATGTTGACTATAGGATTTGAACCTGAGATCTCTTGATCCTAAGACTATTGCAATTCCACCTCTGTTAGGACCTGTCTGACAGAGAGAAAAAACATCTAATGAGGGACATTTTAGATTGAGTAACATAACCAAAAAAGGAGCACTCCCTCTCTCAAGATACACATAGAAAGTACATGATTCAAGGGGGAACCAGGATTTGATCCTGACAAATTGTCTAATAAGGGACATTTCAGAGGGCGATCTACATAACCTAATAAAGAACACTCTCTCTTTCAAAGCGTACCCATAAAATATTTGATTTCAAGTTGACAATAGGATTTGATCCTGAGACCTCATGATCTGAAGTCTATTGCACTTCCACCTCTTTTAGGAACGGTTCAACTGAGAGAAAAACCATCTAATTAGGGACATTTTAGATTGAGTAACATAATTTTAAAAAGTGTACTCTAACCCTACTCTTAGAAAGCAATTGATTTTAAGGGGGCACCAGGATTTGAACCTGGGACCTCTTGATCTGTAGTCAAATGCTCTACCACTGAGCTATACCCCCTCTGCTAGAAACTATCTAAAGGCGGAAAAATTCTCGAATAAGGTACATTATAGCTGGAGATCTACATAACCTAATACATAACACTCTCTCTTTGACAACATACCCATAAAGTATTTGATTTCATGTTGACTATAGGATTTGAAGCTGAGACCTCTTGAACCTAAGACTATTGCAATTCCATCTCTGTTAGGAACTGTCTGACAGAGAGAAAAAACATCTAATGAGGGACATTTTAGATTGAGTAACATAACCAAAAAAGGAGCACTCCCTCTCTCAAGATACACATAGAAAGTACATGATTCAAGGGGGAACCAGGATTTGATCCTGACAAATTGTCTAATAAGGGACATTTCAGAGGGCGATCTACATAACCTAATAAAGAACACTCTCTCTTTCAAAGCGTACCCATAAAATATTTGATTTCAAGTTGACAATAGGATTTGATCCCCTGAGACCTCATGATCTGAAGTCTATTGCACTTCCACCTCTTTTAGGAACGGTTCAACTGAGAGAAAAACCATCTAATTAGGGACATTTTAGATTGAGTAACATAATTTTAAAAAGTGTACTCTAACCCTAATTATACTCTTAGAAAGCACTTTATTTTAAGGGTGCACCAGGATTTGAACCTGGGACTTCTTGATCTGCAGTCAAATGCTCTACCACTGAGCTATACCCCCTCTGCTAGAAACTATCTAAAGGCGGAAAATTTCTCGAATAAGGTACATTATAGCTGGAGATCTAAATAACCTAATACATAACACTCTCTCTTTGACAACATACCCATAAAGTATTTGATTTCATGTTGACTATAGGATTTGAACCTGAGACCTCTTGATCCTAAGACTATTGCAATTCCATCTCTGTTAGGAACTGTCTGACAGAGAGAAAAAACATCTAATGAGGGACATTTTAGATTGAGTAACATAACCAAAAAAGGAGCACTCCCTCTCTCAAGATACACATAGAAAGTACATGATTCAAGGGGGAACCAGGATTTGATCCTGACAAATTGTCTAATAAGGGACATTTCAGAGGGCGATCTACATAACCTAATAAAGAACACTCTCTCTTTCAAAGCGTACCCATAAAATATTTGATTTCAAGTTGACAATAGGATTTGATCCTGAGACCTCATGATCTGAAGTCTATTGCACTTCCACCTCTTTTAGGAACGGTTCAACTGAGAGAAAAACCATCTAATTAGGGACATTTTAGATTGAGTAACATAATTAAAAAAAGTGTACTCTAACCCTAATTATACTCTTAGAAAGCACTTGATTTTAAGGGGGCACCAGGATTTGAACCTGGGACCTCTTGATCTGCAGTTTAATGCTCTACCACTGAGCTATACCCCCTCTGCTAGAAACTATCTAAAGGCGGCAAAATTCTCGAATAAGGTACATTTTAGCTGGAGATCTACATAACCTAATACATAACACTCTCTCTTTGACAACATACCCATAAAGTATTTGATTTCATGTTGACTATAGGATTTGAACCTGAGACCTCTTGATCCTAAGACTATTGCAATTCCATCTCTGTTTGGAACTGTCTGACAGAGAGAAAAAACATCTAATGAGGGACATTTTAGATTGAGTAACATAACCAAAAAAGGAGCACTCCCTCTCTCAAGATACACATAGAAAGTACATGATTCAAGGGGGAACCAGGATTTGATCCTGACAAATTGTCTAATAAGGGACATTTCAGAGGGCGATCTACATAACCTAATAAAGAACACTCTCTCTTTCAAAGCGTACCCATAAAATATTTGATTTCAAGTTGACAAAAGGATTTGATCCTGAGACCTCATGATCTGAAGTCTATTGCACTTCCACCTCTTTTAGGAACGGTTCAACTGAGAGAAAAACCATCTAATTAGGGACATTTTAGATTGAGTAACATAATTTTAAAAAGTGTACTCTAACCCTAATTATACTCTTAGAAAGCACTTGATTTTAAAGGGGCACCAGGATTTGAACCTGGGACCTCTTGATCTGCAGTTTAATGCTCTACCACTGAGCTATACCCCCTCTGCTAGAAACTATCTAAAGGCGGCAAAATTCTCGAATAAGGTACATTTTAGCTGGAGATCTACATAACCTAATACATAACACTCTCTCTTTGACAACATACCCATAAAGTATTTGATTTCATGTTGACTATAGGATTTGAACCTGAGACCTCTTGATCCTAAGACTATTGCAATTCCATCTCTGTTTGGAACTGTCTTACAGAGAGAAAAAACATCTAATGAGGGACATTTTAGATTGAGTAACATAACCAAAAAAGGAGCACTCCCTCTCTCAAGATACACATAGAAAGTACATGATTCAAGGGGGAACCAGGATTTGATCCAGACAAATTGTCTAATAAGGGACATTTCAGAGGGCGATCTACATAACCTAATAAAGAACACTCTCTCTTTCAAAGAGTACCCATAAAATATTTGATTTCAAGTTGACAAAAGGATTTGATCCTGAGACCTCATGATCTGAAGTCTATTGCACTTCCACCTCTTTTAGGAAGGGTTCAACTGAGAGAAAAACCATCTAATTAGGGACATTTTAGATTGAGTAACATAATTTAAAAAAGTGTACTCTAACCCTAATTATACTCTTAGAAAGCACTTGATTTTAAGGGGGCACCAGGATTTGAACCTGGGACTTCTTGATCTGCAGTCAAATGCTCTACCACTGAGCTATACCCCCTCTGCTAGAAACTATCTAAAGGTGGAAAAATTCTCGAATAAGGTACATTTTAGCTGGAGATCTACATAACCTAATACATAACACTCTCTCTTTGACAACATACCCATAAAGTATTTGATTTCATGTTGACTATAGGATTTGAACCTGAGACCTCTTGATCCTAAGACTATTGCAATTCCATCTCTGTTTGGAACTGTCTGACAGAGAGAAAAAACATCTAATGAGGGACATTTTAGATTGAGTAACATAACCAAAAAAGGAGCACTCCCTCTCTCAAGATACACATAGAAAGTACATGATTCAAGGGGGAACCAGGATTTGATCCTGACAAATTGTCTAATAAGGGACATTTCAGAGGGCGATCTACATAACCTAATAAAGAACACTCTCTCTTTCAAAGCGTACCCATAAAATATTTGATTTGAAGTTGACAAAAGGATTTGATCCTGAGACCTCATGATCTGAAGTCTATTGCACTTCCACCTCTTTTAGGAAGGGTTCAACTGAGAGAAAAACCATCTAATTAGGGACATTTTAGATTGAGTAACATAATTTAAAAAAGTGTACTCTAACCCTAATTATACTCTTAGAAAGCACTTGATTTTAAGGGGGCACCAGGATTTGAACCTGGGACTTCTTGATCTGCAGTCAAATGCTCTACCACTGAGCTATACCCCCTCTGCTAGAAACTATCTAAAGGTGGAAAAATTCTCGAATAAGGTACATTTTAGCTGGAGATCTACATAACCTAATACATAACACTCTCTCTTTGACAACATACCCATAAAGTATTTGATTTCATGTTGACTATAGGATTTGAACCTGAGACCTCTTGATCCTAAGACTATTGCAATTCCATCTCTGTTAGGAACTGTCTGACAGAGAGAAAAAACATCTAATGAGGGACATTTTAGATTGAGTAACATAACCAAAAAAGGAGCACTCCCTCTCTCAAGATACACATAGAAAGTACATGATTCAAGGGGGAACCAGGATTTGATCCTGACAAATTGTCTAATAAGGGACATTTCAGAGGGCGATCTACATAACCTAATAAAGAACACTCTCTCTTTCAAAGCGTACCCATAAAATATTTGATTTCAAGTTGACAATAGGATTTGATCCTGAGACCTCATGATCTGAAGTCTATTGCACTTCCACCTCTTTTAGGAACGGTTCAACTGAGAGAAAAAGCACCTAATTAGGGACATTATAGATTGAGTAACATAATTTTAAGAGGTGTACTCTAACCCTAATTATACTCTTAGAAAGCATTTGATTTTAAGGGGGCACCAGGAAATGAACCTGGGACCTCTTGATCTGCAGTCAAATGCTCTACCACTGAGCTATACCCCCTCTGCTAGAAACTATCTAAAGGTGGCAAAATTCTCGAATAAGGTACATTTTAGCTGGAGATCTACATAACCTAATACATTACACTCTCTCTTTGACAACATACCCATAAAGTATTTGATTTCATGTTGACTATAGGATTTGAACCTGAGACCTCTTGATCCTAAGACTATTGCAATTCCATCTCTGTTTGGAACTGTCTGACAGAGAGAAAAAACATCTAATGAGGGACATTTTAGATTGAGTAACATAACCAAAAAAGGAGCACTCCCTCTCTCAAGATACACATAGAAAGTACATGATTCAAGGGGGAACCAGGATTTAATCCTGACAAATTGTCTAATAAGGGACATTTCAGAGGGCGATCTACATAACCTAATAAAGAACACTCTCTCTTTCCAAGCGTACCCATCAAATATTTGATTTCAAGTTGACAATATGATTTGATCCTGAGACCTCATGTTCTGAAGTCTATTGCACTTCCACCTCTTTTAGGAACGGTTCAACTGAGAGAAAAACCATCTAATTAGGGACATTTTAGATTGAGTAACATAATTTTAAAAAGTGTACTCTAACCCTAATTATACTCTTAGAAAGCACTTGATTTTAAAGGGGCACCAGGATTTGAACCTGGGACCTCTTGATCTGCAGTTTAATGCTCTACCACTGAGCTATACCCCCTCTGCTAGAAACTATCTAAAGGCGGCAAAATTCTCGAATAAGGTACATTTTAGCTGGAGATCTACATAACCTAATACATAACACTCTCTCTTTGACAACATACCCATAAAGTATTTGATTTCATGTTGACTATAGGATTTGAACCTGAGACCTCTTGATCCTAAGACTATTGCAATTCCATCTCTGTTTGGAACTGTCTTACAGAGAGAAAAAACATCTAATGAGGGAGATTTTAGATTGAGTAACATAACCAAAAAAGGAGCACTCCCTCTCTCAAGATACACATAGAAAGTACATGATTCAAGGGGGAACCAGGATTTGATCCAGACAAATTGTCTAATAAGGGACATTTCAGAGGGCGATCTACATAACCTAATAAAGAACACTCTCTCTTTCAAAGCGTACCCATAAAATATTTGATTTCAAGTTGACAAAAGGATTTGATCCTGAGACCTCATGATCTGAAGTCTATTGCACTTCCACCTCTTTTAGGAAGGGTTCAACTGAGAGAAAAACCATCTAATTAGGGACATTTTAGATTGAGTAACATAATTTAAAAAAGTGTACTCTAACCCTAATTATACTCTTAGAAAGCACTTGATTTTAAGGGGGCACCAGGATTTGAACCTGGGACTTCTTGATCTGCAGTCAAATGCTCTACCACTGAGCTATACCCCCTCTGCTAGAAACTATCTAAAGGTGGAAAAATTCTCGAATAAGGTACATTTTAGCTGGAGATCTACATAACCTAATACATAACACTCTCTCTTTGACAACATACCCATAAAGTATTTGATTTCATGTTGACTATAGGATTTGAACCTGAGATCTCTTGATCCTAAGACTATTGCAATTCCACCTCTGTTAGGAACTGTCTGACAGAGAGAAAAAACATCTAATGAGGGACATTTTAGATTGAGTAACATAACCAAAAAAGGAGCACTCCCTCTCTCAAGATACACATAGAAAGTACATGATTCAAGGGGGAACCAGGATTTGATCCTGACAAATTGTCTAATAAGGGACATTTCAGAGGGCGATCTACATAACCTAATAAAGAACACTCTCTCTTTCAAAGCGTACCCATAAAATATTTGATTTCAAGTTGACAATAGGATTTGATCCTGAGACCTCATGATGTGAAGTCTATTGCACTTCCACCTCTTTTAGGAACGGTTCAACTGAGAGAAAAACCATCTAATTAGGGACATTTTAGATTGAGTAACATAATTTTAAAAAGTGTACTCTAACCCTACTCTTAGAAAGCACTTGATTTTAAGGGGGCACCAGGATTTGAACCTGGGACCTCTTGATCTGTAGTCAAATGCTCTACCACTGAGCTATACCCCCTCTGCTAGAAACTATCTAAAGGCGGAAAAATTCTCGAATAAGGTACATTATAGCTGGAGATCTAAATAACCTAATACATAACACTCTCTCTTTGACAACATACCCATAAAGTATTTGATTTCATGTTGACTATAGGATTTGAACCTGAGACCTCTTGATCCTAAGACTATTGCAATTCCATCTCTGTTTGGAACTGTCTGACAGAGAGAAAAAACATCTAATGAGGGACATTTTAGATTGAGTAACATAACCAAAAAAGGAGCACTCCCTCTCTCAAGATACACATAGAAAGTACATGATTCAAGGGGGAACCAGGATTTGATCCTGACAAATTGTCTAATAAGGGACATTTCAGAGGGCGATCTACATAACCTAATAAAGAACACTCTCTCTTTCAAAGCGTACCCATAAAATATTTGATTTCAAGTTGACAAAAGGATTTGATCCTGAGACCTCATGATCTGAAGTCTATTGCACTTCCACCTCTTTTAGGAACGGTTCAACTGAGAGAAAAACCATCTAATTAGGGACATTTTAGATTGAGTAACATAATTTAAAAAAGTGTACTCTAACCCTAATTATACTCTTAGAAAGCACTTGATTTTAAGGGGGCACCAGGATTTGAACCTGGGACTTCTTGATCTGCAGTCAAATGCTCTACCACTGAGCTATAGCCCCTCTGCTAGAAACTATCTAAAGGCGGAAAAATTCTCGAATAAGGTACATTTTAGCTGGAGATCTACATAACCTAATACATAACACTCTCTCTTTGACAACATACCCATAAAGTATTTGATTACATGTTGACTATAGGATTTGAACCTGAGACCTCTTGAACCTAAGACTATTGCAATTCCATCTCTGTTAGGAACTGTCTGACAGAGAGAAAAACCATCTAATGAGGGACATTTTAGATTGAGTAACATAACCAAAAAAGGAGCACTCCCTCTGTCAAGATACACATAGAAAGTACATGATTCAAGGGGGAACCAGGATTTGATCCTGACAAATTGTCTAATAAGGGACATTTCAGAGGGCGATCTACATAACCTAATAAAGAACACTCTCTCTTTCAAAGCGTACCCATAAAATATTTGATTTCAAGTTGACAATAGGATTTGATCCTGAGACCTCATGATGTGAAGTCTATTGCACTTCCACCTCTTTTAGGAACGGTTCAACTGAGAGAAAAACCATCTAATTAGGGACATTTTAGATTGAGTAACATAATTTTAAAAAGTGTACTCTAACCCTACTCTTAGAAAGCACTTGATTTTAAGGGGGCACAAGGATTTGAACCTGGGACCTCTTGATCTGTAGTCAAATGCTCTACCACTGAGCTATACCCCCTCTGCTAGAAACTATCTAAAGGCGGAAAAATTCTCGAATAAGGTACATTATAGCTGGAGATCTAAATAACCTAATACATAACACTCTCTCTTTGACAACATACCCATAAAGTATTTGATTACATGTTGACTATAGGATTTGAACCTGAGACCTCTTGAATCTAAGACTATTGCAATTCCATCTCTGTTAGGAACTGTCTGACAGAGAGAAAAAACATCTAATGAGGGACATTTTAGATTGAGTAACATAACCAAAAAAGGAGCACTCCCTCTCTCAAGATACACATAGAAAGTACATGATTCAAGGGGGAACCAGGATTTGATCCTGACAAATTGTCTAATAAGGGACATTTCAGAGGGCGATCTACATAACCTAATAAAGAACACTCTCTCTTTCAAAGCGTACCCATAAAATATTTGATTTCAAGTTGACAATAGGATTTGATCCTGAGACCTCATGATCTGAAGTCTATTGCACTTCCACCTCTTTTAGGAACGGTTCAACTGAGAGAAAAAGCACCTAATTAGGGACATTATAGATTGAGTAACATAATTTTAAGAGGTGTACTCTAACCCTAATTATACTCTTAGAAAGCATTTGATTTTAAGGGGGCACCAGGAAATGAACCTGGGACCTCTTGATCTGCAGTCAAATGCTCTACCACTGAGCTATACCCCCTCTGCTAGAAACTATCTAAAGGTGGCAAAATTCTCGAATAAGGTACATTTTAGCTGGAGATCTACATAACCTAATACATTACACTCTCTCTTTGACAACATACCCATAAAGTATTTGATTTCATGTTGACTATAGGATTTGAACCTGAGACCTCTTGAACCTAAGACTATTGCAATTCCATCTCTGTTAGGAACTGTCTGACAGAGAGAAAAAACATCTAATGAGGGACATTTTAGATTGAGTAACATAACCAAAAAAGGAGCACTCCCTCTCTCAAGATACACATAGAAAGTACATGATTCAAGAGGGAACCAGGATTTGATCCTGACAAATTGTCTAATAAGGGACATTTCAGAGGGCGATCTACATAACCTAATAAAGAACACTCTCTCTTTCAAAGCGTACCCATAAAATATTTGATTTCAAGTTGACAATAGGATTTGATCCCCTGAGACCTCATGATCTGAAGTCTATTGCACTTCCACCTCTTTTAGGAACGGTTCAACTGAGAGAAAAACCATCGAATTAGGGACATTTTAGATTGAGTAACATAATTTTAAAAAGTGTACTCTAACCCTAATTATACTCTTAGAAAGCACTTTATTTTAAGGGTGCACCAGGATTTGAACCTGGGACTTCTTGATCTGCAGTCAAATGCTCTACCACTGAGCTATACCCCCTCTGCTAGAAACTATCTAAAGGCGGAAAATTTCTCGAATAAGGTACATTATAGCTGGAGATCTAAATAACCTAATACATAACACTCTCTCTTTGACAACATACCCATAAAGTATTTGATTTCATGTTGACTATAGGATTTGAACCTGAGACCTCTTGATCCTAAGACTATTGCAATTCCATCTCTGTTTGGAACTGTCTGACAGAGAGAAAAAACATCTAATGAGGGACATTTTAGATTGAGTAACATAACCAAAAAAGGAGCACTCCCTCTCTCAAGATACACATAGAAAGTACATGATTCAAGGGGGAACCAGGATTTGATCCTGACAAATTGTCTAATAAGGGACATTTCAGAGGGCGATCTACATAACCTAATAAAGAACACTCTCTCTTTCAAAGCGTACCCATAAAATATTTGATTTCAAGTTGACAAAAGGATTTGATCCTGAGACCTCATGATCTGAAGTCTATTGCACTTCCACCTCTTTTAGGAACGGTTCAACTGAGAGAAAAACCATCTAATTAGGGACATTTTAGATTGAGTAACATAATTTAAAAAAGTGTACTCTAACCCTAATTATACTCTTAGAAAGCACTTGATTTTAAGGGGGCACCAGGATTTGAACCTGGGACTTCTTGATCTGCAGTCAAATGCTCTACCACTGAGCTATAGCCCCTCTGCTAGAAACTATCTAAAGGCGGAAAAATTCTCGAATAAGGTACATTTTAGCTGGAGATCTACATAACCTAATACATAACACTCTCTCTTTGACAACATACCCATAAAGTATTTGATTACATGTTGACTATAGGATTTGAACCTGAGACCTCTTGAACCTAAGACTATTGCAATTCCATCTCTGTTAGGAACTGTCTGACAGAGAGAAAAACCATCTAATGAGGGACATTTTAGATTGAGTAACATAACCAAAAAAGGAGCACTCCCTCTGTCAAGATACACATGGAAAGTACATGATTCAAGAGGGAACCAGGATTTGATCCTGACAAATTGTCTAATAAGGGACATTTCAGAGGGCGATCTACATAACCTAATAAAGAACACTCTCTCTTTCAAAGCGTACCCATAAAATATTTGATTTCAAGTTGACAATATGATTAGATCCTGAGACCTCATGATCTGAAATCTATTGCACTTCCACCTCTTTTAGGAACTGTTCAACTGAGAGAAAAACCATCTAATTAGGGACATTTTAGATTGAGTAACATAATTTTAAAAGGTGTACTCTAACCCTAATTATACTCTTAGAAATCACTTGATTTTAAGGGGGCACCAGGATTTGAACCTGGGACCTCTTGATCTGCAGTCAAATGCTCTACCACTGAGCTATACCCCCTCTGCTTGAAAATAGCTAAAGGCGGAAAAATTCTCGAAAAAGGTACATTTTAGCTGGAGATCTACATAACCTAATACATAACACTCTCTCTTTGAAAACATACACATAAAGTATTAGATTTCATGTTGACTATAGGATTTGAACCTGAGATCTCTTGATCCTAAGACTATTGCAATTCCATCTCTGTTAGGAACTGTCTGACAGAGAGAAAAACCATCTAATGAGGGACATTTTAGATAGAGTAACATAACCAAAAAAGGAGCACTCCCTCTCTCAAGATACACATAGAAAGTACATGATTCAAGGGGGAACCAGGATTTGATCCTGACAAATTGTCTAATAAGGGACATTTCAGAGGGCGATCTACATAACCTAATAAAGAACACTCTCTCTTTCAAAGCGTACCCATAAAATATTTGATTTCAAGTTGACAATAGGATTTGATCCTGAGACCTCATGATCTGAAGTCTATTGCACTTCCACCTCTTTTAGGAACGGTTCAACTGAGAGAAAAACCATCTAATTAGGGACATTTTAGATTGAGTAACATAATTTAAAAAAGTGTACTCTAACCCTAATTATACTCTTAGAAAGCACTTGATTTTAAGGGGGCACCAGGATTTGAACCTGGGACCTCTTGATCTGCAGTTTAATGCTCTACAACTGAGCTATACCCCCTCTGCTAGAAACTATCTAAAGGCGGCAAAATTCTCGAATAAGGTACATTTTAGCTGGAGATCTACATAACCTAATACATAACACTCTCTCTTTGACAACATACCCATAAAGTATTTGATTTCATGTTGACTATAGGATTTGAACCTGAGACCTCTTGATCCTAAGACTATTGCAATTCCATCTCTGTTTGGAACTGTCTGACAGAGAGAAAAAACATCTAATGAGGGACATTTTAGATTGAGTAACATAACCAAAAAAGGAGCACTCCCTCTCTCAAGATACACATAGAAAGTACATGATTCAAGGGGGAACCAGGATTTGATCCTGACAAATTGTCTAATAAGGGACATTTCAGAGGGCGATCTACATAACCTAATAAAGAACACTCTCTCTTTCAAAGCGTACCCATAAAATATTTGATTTCAAGTTGACAAAAGGATTTGATCCTGAGACCTCATGATCTGAAGTCTATTGCACTTCCACCTCTTTTAGGAACGGTTCAACTGAGAGAAAAACCATCTAATTAGGGACATTTTAGATTGAGTAACATAATTTAAAAAAGTGTACTCTAACCCTAATTATACTCTTAGAAAGCACTTGATTTTAAGGGGGCACCAGGATTTGAACCTGGGACTTCTTGATCTGCAGTCAAATGCTCTACCACTGAGCTATACCCCCTCTGCTAGAAACTATCTAAAGGCGGAAAAATTCTCGAATAAGGTACATTTTAGCTGGAGATCTACATAACCTAATACATAACACTCTCTCTTTGACAACATACCCATAAAGTATTTGATTACATGTTGACTATAGGATTTGAACCTGAGACCTCTTGAACCTAAGACTATTGCAATTCCATCTCTGTTAGGAACTGTCTGACAGAGAGAAAAACCATCTAATGAGGGACATTTTAGATTGAGTAACATAACCAAAAAAGGAGCACTCCCTCTGTCAAGATACACATGGAAAGTACATGATTCAAGAGGGAACCAGGATTTGATCCTGACAAATTGTCTAATAAGGGACATTTCAGAGGGCGATCTACATAACCTAATAAAGAACACTCTCTCTTTCAAAGCGTACCCATAAAATATTTGATTTCAAGTTGACAATATGATTAGATCCTGAGACCTCATGATCTGAAGTCTATTGCACTTCCACCTCTTTTAGGAACTGTTCAACTGAGAGAAAAACCATCTAATTAGGGACATTTTAGATTGAGTAACATAATTTTAAAAGGTGTACTCTAACCATAATTATACTCTTAGAAATCACTTGATTTTAAGGGGGCACCAGGATTTGAACCTGGGACCTCTTGATCTGCAGTCAAATGCTCTACCACTGAGCTATACCCCCTCTGCTTGAAAATAGCTAAAGGCGGAAAAATTCTCGAAAAAGGTACATTTTAGCTGGAGATCTACATAACCTAATACATAACACTCTCTCTTTGAAAACATACACATAAAGTATTAGATTTCATGTTGACTATAGGATTTGAACTTGAGATCTCTTGATCCTAAGACTATTGCAATTCCATCTCTGTTAGGAACTGTCTGACAGAGAGAAAAACCATCTAATGAGGGACATTTTAGATAGAGTAACATAACCAAAAAAGGAGCACTCCCTCTCTCAAGATACACATAGAAAGTACATGATTCAAGGGGGAACAAGGATTTGATCCTGACAAATTGTCTAATAAGGGACATTTCAGAGGGCGATCTACATAACCTAATAAAGAACACTCTCTCTTTCAAAGCGTACCCATAAAATATTTGATTTCAAGTTGACAATAGGATTTGATCCCCTGAGACCTCATGATCTGAAGTCTATTGCACTTCCACCTCTTTTAGGAACGGTTCAACTGAGAGAAAAACCATCTAATTAGGGACATTTTAGATTGAGTAACATAATTTAAAAAAGTGTACTCTAACCCTAATTATACTCTTAGAAAGCACTTGATTTTAAGGGGGCACCAGGATTTGAACCTGGGACCTCTTGATCTGCAGTTTAATGCTCTACCACTGAGCTATACCCCCTCTGCTAGAAACTATCTAAAGGCGGCAAAATTCTCGAATAAGGTACATTTTAGCTGGAGATCTACATAACCTAATACATAACACTCTCTCTTTGACAACATACCCATAAAGTATTTGATTTCATGTTGACTATAGGATTTGAACCTGAGACCTCTTGAACCTAAGACTATTGCAATTCCATCTCTGTTAGGAACTGTCTGACAGAGAGAAAAAACATCTAATGAGGGACATTTTAGATTGAGTAACATAACCAAAAAAGGAGCACTCCCTCTCTCAAGATACACATAGAAAGTACATGATTCAAGGGGGAACCAGGATTTGATCCTGACAAATTGTCTAATAAGGGACATTTCAGAGGGCGATCTACATAACCTAATAAAGAACACTCTCTCTTTCAAAGCGTACCCATAAAATATTTGATTTCAAGTTGACAAAAGGATTTGATCCTGAGACCTCATGATCTGAAGTCTATTGCACTTCCACCTCTTTTAGGAAGGGTTCAACTGAGAGAAAAACCATCTAATTAGGGACATTTTAGATTGAGTAACATAATTTAAAAAAGTGTACTCTAACCCTAATTATACTCTTAGAAAGCACTTGATTTTAAGGGGGCACCAGGATTTGAACCTGGGACTTCTTGATCTGCAGTCAAATGCTCTACCACTGACCTATACCCCCTCTGCTAGAAACTATCTAAAGGTGGAAAAATTCTCGAATAAGGTACATTTTAGCTGGAGATCTACATAACCTAATACATAACACTCTCTCTTTGACAACATACCCATAAAGTATTTGATTTCATGTTGACTATAGGATTTGAACCTGAGATCTCTTGATCCTAAGACTATTGCAATTCCACCTCTGTTAGGAACTGTCTGACAGAGAGAAAAAACATCTAATGAGGGACATTTTAGATTGAGTAACATAACCAAAAAAGGAGCACTCCCTCTCTCAAGATACACATAGAAAGTACATGATTCAAGTGGGAACCAGGATTTGATCCTGACAAATTTTCTAATAAGGGACATTTCAGAGGGCGATCTACATAACCTAATAAAGAACACTCTCTCTTTCAAAGCGTACCCATAAAATATTTGATTTCAAGTTGACAATAGGATTTGATCCTGAGACCTCATGATCTGAAGTCTATTGCACTTCCACCTCTTTTAGGAACGGTTCAACTGAGAGAAAAACCATCTAATTAGGGACATTTTAGATTGAGTAACATAATTTAAAAAAGTGTACTCTAACCCTAATTATACTCTTAGAAAGCACTTGATTTTAAGGGGGCACCAGGATTTGAACCTGGGACCTCTTGATCTGCAGTTTAATGCTCTACCACTGAGCTATACCCCCTCTGCTAGAAACTATCTAAAGGCGGCAAAATTCTCGAATAAGGTACATTTTAGCTGGAGATCTACATAACCTAATACATAACACTCTCTCTTTGACAACATACCCATAAAGTATTTGATTTCATGTTGACTATAGGATTTGAACCTGAGACCTCTTGATCCTAACACTATTGCAATTCCATCTCTGTTAGGAACTGTCTGACAGAGAGAAAAAACATCTAATGAGGGACATTTTAGATTGAGTAACATAACCAAAAAAGGAGCACTCCCTCTCTCAAGATACACATAGAAAGTACATGATTCAAGGGGGAACCAGGATTTGATCCTGACAAATTGTCTAATAAGGGACATTTCAGAGGGCGATCTACATAACCTAATAAAGAACACTCTCTCTTTCAAAGCGTACCCATAAAATATTTGATTTCAAGTTGACAATAGGATTTGATCCTGAGACCTCATGATCTGAAGTCTATTGCACTTCCACCTCTTTTAGGAACGGTTCAACTGAGAGAAAAACCATCTAATTAGGGACATTTTAGATTGAGTAACATAATTTTAAAAAGTGTACTCTAACCCTAATTATACTCTTAGAAAGCACTTGATTTTAAGGGGGCACCAGGATTTGAACCTGGGACTTCTTGATCTGCAGTCAAATGCTCTACCACTGAGCTATACCCCCTCTGCTAGAAACTATCTAAAGGCGGAAAAATTCTCGAATAAGGTACATTTTAGCTGGAGATCTACATAACCTAATACATAACACTCTCTCTTTGACAACATACCCATAAAGTATTTGATTTCATGTTGACTATAGGATTTGAACCTGAGACCTCTTGATCCTAAGACTATTGCAATTCCACCTCTGTTAGGAACTGTCTGACAGAGAGAAAAAACATCTAATGAGGGACATTTTAGATTGAGTAACATAACCAAAAAAGGAGCACTCCCTCTCTCAAGATACACATAGAAAGTACATGATTCAAGGGGGAACCAGGATTTGATCCTGACAAATTGTCTAATAAGGGACATTTCAGAGGGCGATCTACATAACCTAATAAAGAACACTCTCTCTTTCAAAGCGTACCCATAAAATATTTGATTTCAAGTTGACAATAGGATTTGATCCTGAGACCTCATGATCTGAAGTCTATTGCACTTCCACCTCTTTTAGGAACGGTTCAACTGAGAGAAAAACCATCTAATTAGGGACATTTTAGATTGAGTAACATAATTTAAAAAAGTGTACTCTAACCCTAATTATACTCTTAGAAAGCACTTGATTTTAAGGGGGCACCAGGATTTGAACCTGGGACCTCTTGATCTGCAGTTTAATGCTCTACCACTGAGCTATACCCCCTCTGCTAGAAACTATCTAAAGGCGGCAAAATTCTCGAATAAGGTACATTTTAGCTGGAGATCTACATAACCTAATACATAACACTCTCTCTTTGACAACATACCCATAAAGTATTTGATTTCATGTTGACTATAGGATTTGAACCTGAGACCTCTTGATCCTAACACTATTGCAATTCCATCTCTGTTAGGAACTGTCTGACAGAGAGAAAAAACATCTAATGAGGGACATTTTAGATTGAGTAACATAACCAAAAAAGGAGCACTCCCTCTCTCAAGATACACATAGAAAGTACATGATTCAAGGGGGAACCAGGATTTGATCCTGACAAATTGTCTAATAAGGGACATTTCAGAGGGCGATCTACATAACCTAATAAAGAACACTCTCTCTTTCAAAGCGTACCCATAAAATATTTGATTTCAAGTTGACAATAGGATTTGATCCTGAGACCTCATGATCTGAAGTCTATTGCACTTCCACCTCTTTTAGGAACGGTTCAACTGAGAGAAAAAACATCTAATTAGGGACATTTTAGATTGAGTAACATAATTTAAAAAAGTGTACTCTAACCCTAATTATACTCTTAGAAAGCACTTGATTTTAAGGGGGCACCAGGATTTGAACCTGGGACTTCTTGATCTGCAGTCAAATGCTCTACCACTGAGCTATACCCCCTCTGCTAGAAACTATCTAAAGGCGGAAAAATTCTCGAATAAGGTACATTTTAGCTGGAGATCTACATAACCTAATACATAACACTCTCTCTTTGACAACATACCCATAAAGTATTTGATTACATGTTGACTATAGGATTTGAACCTGAGACCTCTTGAACCTAAGACTATTGCAATTCCATCTCTGTTAGGAACTGTCTGACAGAGAGAAAAACCATCTAATGAGGGACATTTTAGATTGAGTAACATAACCAAAAAAGGAGCACTCCCTCTGTCAAGATACACATGGAAAGTACATGATTCAAGAGGGAACCAGGATTTGATCCTGACAAATTGTCTAATAAGGGACATTTCAGAGGGCGATCTACATAACCTAATAAAGAACACTCTCTCTTTCAAAGCGTACCCATAAAATATTTGATTTCAAGTTGACAATATGATTTGATCCTGAGACCTCATGATCTGAAGTCTATTGCACTTCCACCTCTTTTAGGAACTGTTCAACTGAGAGAAAAACCATCTAATTAGGGACATTTTAGATTGAGTAACATAATTTTAAAAGGTGTACTCTAACCCTAATTATACTCTTAGAAATCACTTGATTTTAAGGGGGCACCAGGATTTGAACCTGGGACCTCTTGATCTGCAGTCAAATGCTCTACCACTGAGCTATACCCCCTCTGCTTGAAAATAGCTAAAGGCGGAAAAATTCTCGAAAAAGGTACATTTTAGCTGGAGATCTACATAACCTAATACATAACACTCTCTCTTTGAAAACATACACATAAAGTATTAGATTTCATGTTGACTATAGGATTTGAACCTGAGATCTCTTGATCCTAAGACTATTGCAATTCCATCTCTGTTAGGAACTGTCTGACAGAGAGAAAAACCATCTAATGAGGGACATTTTAGATAGAGTAACATAACCAAAAAAGGAGCACTCCCTCTCTCAAGATACACATAGAAAGTACATGATTCAAGGGGGAACAAGGATTTGATCCTGACAAATTGTCTAATAAGGGACATTTCAGAGGGCGATCTACATAACCTAATAAAGAACACTCTCTCTTTCAAAGCGTACCCATAAAATATTTGATTTCAAGTTGACAATAGGATTTGATCCTGAGACCTCATGATCTGAAGTCTATTGCACTTCCACCTCTTTTAGGAACGGTTCAACTGAGAGAAAAACCATCTAATTAGGGACATTTTAGATTGAGTAACATAATTTAAAAAAGTGTACTCTAACCCTAATTATACTCTTAGAAAGCACTTGATTTTAAGGGGGCACCAGGATTTGAACCTGGGACCTCTTGATCTGCAGTTTAATGCTCTACCACTGAGCTATACCCCCTCTGCTAGAAACTATCTAAAGGCGGCAAAATTCTCGAATAAGGTACATTTTAGCTGGAGATCTACATAACCTAATACATAACACTCTCTCTTTGACAACATACCCATAAAGTATTTGATTTCATGTTGACTATAGGATTTGAACCTGAGATCTCTTGATCCTAAGACTATTGCAATTCCACCTCTGTTAGGAACTGTCTGACAGAGAGAAAAAACATCTAATGAGGGACATTTTAGATTGAGTAACATAACCAAAAAAGGAGCACTCCCTCTCTCAAGATACACATAGAAAGTACATGATTCAAGTGGGAACCAGGATTTGATCCTGACAAATTGTCTAATAAGGGACATTTCAGAGGGCGATCTACATAACCTAATAAAGAACACTCTCTCTTTCAAAGCGTACCCATAAAATATTTGATTTCAAGTTGACAATAGGATTTGATCCTGAGACCTCATGATCTGAAGTCTATTGCACTTCCACCTCTTTTAGGAACGGTTCAACTGAGAGAAAAACCATCTAATTAGGGACATTTTAGATTGAGTAACATAATTTAAAAAAGTGTACTCTAACCCTAATTATACTCTTAGAAAGCACTTGATTTTAAGGGGGCACCAGGATTTGAACCTGGGACCTCTTGATCTGCAGTTTAATGCTCTACCACTGAGCTATACCCCCTCTGCTAGAAACTATCTAAAGGCGGCAAAATTCTCGAATAAGGTACATTTTAGCTGGAGATCTACATAACCTAATACATAACACTCTCTCTTTGACAACATACCCATAAAGTATTTGATTTCATGTTGACTATAGGATTTGAACCTGAGACCTCTTGATCCTAAGACTATTGCAATTCCATCTCTGTTAGGAACTGTCTGACAGAGAGAAAAAACATCTAATGAGGGACATTTTAGATTGAGTAACATAACCAAAAAAGGAGCACTCCCTCTCTCAAGATACACATAGAAAGTACATGATTCAAGGGGGAACCAGGATTTGATCCTGACAAATTGTCTAATAAGGGACATTTCAGAGGGCGATCTACATAACCTAATAAAGAACACTCTCTCTTTCAAAGCGTACCCATAAAATATTTGATTTCAAGTTGACAAAAGGATTTGATGAGTAACATAACCAAAAAAGGAGCACTCCCTCTCTCAAGATACACATAGAAAGTACATGATTCAAGGGGGAACCAGGATTTGATCCTGACAAATTGTCTAATAAGGGACATTTCAGAGGGCGATCTACATAACCTAATAAAGAACACTCTCTCTTTCAAAGCGTACCCATAAAATATTTGATTTCAAGTTGACAATAGGATTTGATCCTGAGACCTCATGATCTGAAGTCTATTGCACTTCCACCTCTTTTAGGAAGGGTTCAACTGAGAGAAAAACCATCTAATTAGGGACATTTTAGATTGAGTAACATAATTTAAAAAAGTGTACTCTAACCCTAATTATACTCTTAGAAAGCACTTGATTTTAAGGGGGCACCAGGATTTGAACCTGGGACTTCTTGATCTGCAGTCAAATGCTCTACCACTGAGCTATACCCCCTCTGCTAGAAACTATCTAAAGGTGGAAAAATTCTCGAATAAGGTACATTTTAGCTGGAGATCTACATAACCTAATACATAACACTCTCTCTTTGACAACATACCCATAAAGTATTTGATTTCATGTTGACTATAGGATTTGAACCTGAGATCTCTTGATCCTAAGACTATTGCAATTCCACCTCTGTTAGGAACTGTCTGACAGAGAGAAAAAACATCTAATGAGGGACATTTTAGATTGAGTAACATAACCAAAAAAGGAGCACTCCCTCTCTCAAGATACACATAGAAAGTACATGATTCAAGGGGGAACCAGGATTTGATCCTGACAAATTGTCTAATAAGGGACATTTCAGAGGGCGATCTACATAACCTAATAAAGAACACTCTCTCTTTCAAAGCGTACCCATAAAATATTTGATTTCAAGTTGACAATAGGATTTGATCCTGAGACCTCATGATCTGAAGTCTATTGCACTTCCACCTCTTTTAGGAACGGTTCAACTGAGAGAAAAACCATCTAATTAGGGACATTTTAGATTGAGTAACATAATTTAAAAAAGTGTACTCTAACCCTAATTATACTCTTAGAAAGCACTTGATTTTAAGGGGGCACCAGGATTTGAACCTGGGACCTCTTGATCTGCAGTTTAATGCTCTACCACTGAGCTATACCCCCTCTGCTAGAAACTATCTAAAGGCGGCAAAATTCTCGAATAAGGTACATTTTAGCTGGAGATCTACATAACCTAATACATAACACTCTCTCTTTGACAACATACCCATAAAGTATTTGATTTCATGTTGACTATAGGATTTGAAGCTGAGACCTCTTGAACCTAAGACTATTGCAATTCCATCTCTGTTAGGAACTGTCTGACAGAGAGAAAAACCATCTAATGAGGGACATTTTAGATTGAGTAACATAACCAAAAAAGGAGCACTCCCTCTCTCAAGATACACATAGAAAGTACATGATTCAAGGGGGAACCAGGATTTGATCCTGACAAATTGTCTAATAAGGGACATTTCAGAGGGCGATCTACATAACCTAATAAAGAACACTCTCTCTTTCAAAGCGTACCCATAAAATATTTGATTTCAAGTTGACAATAGGATTTGATCCCCTGAGACCTCATGATCTGAAGTCTATTGCACTTCCACCTCTTTTAGGAACGGTTCAACTGAGAGAAAAACCATCTAATTAGGGACATTTTAGATTGAGTAACATAATTTTAAAAAGTGTACTCTAACCCTAATTATACTCTTAGAAAGCACTTTATTTTAAGGGTGCACCAGGATTTGAACCTGGGACTTCTTGATCTGCAGTCAAATGCTCTACCACTGAGCAATACCCCCTCTGCTAGAAACTATCTAAAGGCGGAAAAATTCTCAAATAAGGTACATTTTAGCTGGAGATCTACATAACCTAATACATAACACTCTCTCTTTGACAACATACCCATAAAGTATTTGATTTCATGTTGACTATAGGATTTGAACCTGAGACCTCTTGAACCTAAGACTATTGCAATTCCATCTCTGTTAGGAACTGTCTGACAGAGAGAAAAAACATCTAATGAGGGACATTTTAGATTGAGTAACATAACCAAAAAAGGAGCACTCCCTCTCTCAAGATACACATAGAAAGTACATGATTCAAGGGGGAACCAGGATTTGATCCTGACAAATTGTCTAATAAGGGACATTTCAGAGGGCGATCTACATAACCTAATAAAGAACACTCTCTCTTTCAAAGCGTACCCATAAAATATTTGATTTCAAGTTGACAAAAGGATTTGATCCTGAGACCTCATGATCTGAAGTCTATTGCACTTCCACCTCTTTTAGGAAGGGTTCAACTGAGAGAAAAACCATCTAATTAGGGACATTTTAGATTGAGTAACATAATTTAAAAAAGTGTACTCTAACCCTAATTATACTCTTAGAAAGCACTTGATTTTAAGGGGGCACCAGGATTTGAACCTGGGACCTCTTGATCTGCAGTTTAATGCTCTACCACTGAGCTATACCCCCTCTGCTAGAAACTATCTAAAGGCGGAAAAATTCTCGAATAAGGTACATTTTAGCTGGAGATCTACATAACCTAATACATAACACTCTCTCTTTGACAACATACCCATAAAGTATTTGATTTCATGTTGACTATAGGATTTGAACCTGAGACCTCTTGATCCTAAGACTATTGCAATTCCATCTCTGTTTGGAACTGTCTGACAGAGAGAAAAAACATCTAATGAGGGACATTTTAGATTGAGTAACATAACCAAAAAAGGAGCACTCCCTCTCTCAAGATACACATAGAAAGTACATGATTCAAGGGGGAACCAGGATTTGATCCTGACAAATTGTCTAATAAGGGACATTTCAGAGGGCGATCTACATAACCTAATAAAGAACACTCTCTCTTTCAAAGCGTACCCATAAAATATTTGATTTCAAGTTGACAAAAGGATTTGATCCTGAGACCTCATGATCTGAAGTCTATTGCACTTCCACCTCTTTTAGGAAGGGTTCAACTGAGAGAAAAACCATCTAATTAGGGACATTTTAGATTGAGTAACATAATTTAAAAAAGTGTACTCTAACCCTAATTATACTCTTAGAAAGCACTTGATTTTAAGGGGGCACCAGGATTTGAACCTGGGACTTCTTGATCTGCAGTCAAATGCTCTACCACTGAGCTATACCCCCTCTGCTAGAAACTATCTAAAGGTGGAAAAATTCTCGAATAAGGTACATTTTAGCTGGAGATCTACATAACCTAATACATAACACTCTCTCTTTGACAACATACCCATAAAGTATTTGATTTCATGTTGACTATAGGATTTGAACCTGAGATCTCTTGAACCTAAGACTATTGCAATTCCACCTCTGTTAGGAACTGTCTGACAGAGAGAAAAAACATCTAATGAGGGACATTTTAGATTGAGTAACATAACCAAAAAAGGAGCACTCCCTCTCTCAAGATACACATAGAAAGTACATGATTCAAGGGGGAACCAGGATTTGATCCTGACAAATTGTCTAATAAGGGACATTTCAGAGGGCGATCTACATAACCTAATAAAGAACACTCTCTCTTTCAAAGCGTACCCATAAAATATTTGATTTCAAGTTGACAATAGGATTTGATCCTGAGACCTCATGATCTGAAGTCTATTGCACTTCCACCTCTTTTAGGAACGGTTCAACTGAGAGAAAAACCATCTAATTAGGGACATTTTAGATTGAGTAACATAATTTAAAAAAGTGTACTCTAACCCTAATTATACTCTTAGAAAGCACTTGATTTTAAGGGGGCACCAGGATTTGAACCTGGGACCTCTTGATCTGCAGTTTAATGCTCTACCACTGAGCTATACCCCCTCTGCTAGAAACTATCTAAAGGCGGCAAAATTCTCGAATAAGGTACATTTTAGCTGGAGATCTACATAACCTAATACATAACACTCTCTCTTTGACAACATACCCATAAAGTATTTGATTTCATGTTGACTATAGGATTTGAACCTGAGACCTCTTGATCCTAAGACTATTGCAATTCCATCTCTGTTTGGAACTGTCTGACAGAGAGAAAAAACATCTAATGAGGGACATTTTAGATTGAGTAACATAACCAAAAAAGGAGCACTCCCTCTCTCAAGATACACATAGAAAGTACATGATTCAAGGGGGAACCAGGATTTGATCCTGACAAATTGTCTAATAAGGGACATTTCAGAGGGCGATCTACATAACCTAATAAAGAACACTCTCTCTTTCAAAGCGTACCCATAAAATATTTGATTTCAAGTTGACAAAAGGATTTGATCCTGAGACCTCATGATCTGAAGTCTATTGCACTTCCACCTCTTTTAGGAAGGGTTCAACTGAGAGAAAAACCATCTAATTAGGGACATTTTAGATTGAGTAACATAATTTAAAAAAGTGTACTCTAACCCTAATTATACTCTTAGAAAGCACTTGATTTTAAGGGGGCACCAGGATTTGAACCTGGGACCTCTTGATCTGCAGTTTAATGCTCTACCACTGAGCTATACCCCCTCTGCTAGAAACTATCTAAAGGCGGAAAAATTCTCGAATAAGGTACATTTTAGCTGGAGATCTACATAACCTAATACATAACACTCTCTCTTTGACAACATACCCATAAAGTATTTGATTTCATGTTGACTATAGGATTTGAACCTGAGACCTCTTGAACCTAAGACTATTGCAATTCCATCTCTGTTTGGAACTGTCTGACAGAGAGAAAAAACATCTAATGAGGGACATTTTAGATTGAGTAACATAACCAAAAAAGGAGCACTCCCTCTCTCAAGATACACATAGAAAGTACATGATTCAAGGGGGAACCAGGATTTGATCCTGACAAATTGTCTAATAAGGGACATTTCAGAGGGCGATCTACATAACCTAATAAAGAACACTCTCTCTTTCAAAGCGTACCCATAAAATATTTGATTTCAAGTTGACAAAAGGATTTGATCCTGAGACCTCATGATCTGAAGTCTATTGCACTTCCACCTCTTTTAGGAAGGGTTCAACTGAGAGAAAAACCATCTAATTAGGGACATTTTAGATTGAGTAACATAATTTAAAAAAGTGTACTCTAACCCTAATTATACTCTTAGAAAGCACTTGATTTTAAGGGGGCACCAGGATTTGAACCTGGGACTTCTTGATCTGCAGTCAAATGCTCTACCACTGAGCTATACCCCCTCTGCTAGAAACTATCTAAAGGCGGAAAAATTCTCGAATAAGGTACATTTTAGCTGGAGATCTACATAACCTAATACATAACACTCTCTCTTTGACAACATACCCATAAAGTATTTGATTTCATGTTGACTATAGGATTTGAACCTGAGACCTCTTGATCCTAAGACTATTGCAATTCCATCTCTGTTTGGAACTGTCTGACAGAGAGAAAAAACATCTAATGAGGGACATTTTAGATTGAGTAACATAACCAAAAAAGGAGCACTCCCTCTCTCAAGATACACATAGAAAGTACATGATTCAAGGGGGAACCAGGATTTGATCCTGACAAATTGTCTAATAAGGGACATTTCAGAGGGCGATCTACATAACCTAATAAAGAACACTCTCTCTTTCAAAGCGTACCCATAAAATATTTGATTTCAAGTTGACAAAAGGATTTGATCCTGAGACCTCATGATCTGAAGTCTATTGCACTTCCACCTCTTTTAGGAAGGGTTCAACTGAGAGAAAAACCATCTAATTAGGGACATTTTAGATTGAGTAACATAATTTAAAAAAGTGTACTCTAACCCTAATTATACTCTTAGAAAGCACTTGATTTTAAGGGGGCACCAGGATTTGAACCTGGGACTTCTTGATCTGCAGTCAAATGCTCTACCACTGAGCTATACCCCCTCTGCTAGAAACTATCTAAAGGTGGAAAAATTCTCGAATAAGGTACATTTTAGCTGGAGATCTACATAACCTAATACATAACACTCTCTCTTTGACAACATACCCATAAAGTATTTGATTTCATGTTGACTATAGGATTTGAACCTGAGACCTCTTGAACCTAAGACTATTGCAATTCCATCTCTGTTAGGAACTGTCTGACAGAGAGAAAAAACATCTAATGAGGGACATTTTAGATTGAGTAACATAAGCAAAAAAGGAGCACTCCCTCTCTCAAGATACACATAGAAAGTACATGATTCAAGGGGGAACCAGGATTTGATCCTGACAAATTGTCTAATAAGGGACATTTCAGAGGGCGATCTACATAACCTAATAAAGAACACTCTCTCTTTCAAAGCGTACCCATAAAATATTTGATTTCAAGTTGACAATAGGATTTGATCCTGAGACCTCATGATCTGAAGTCTATTGCACTTCCACCTCTTTTAGGAACGGTGCAACTGAGAGAAAAACCATCTAATTAGGGACATTTTTGATTGAGTAACATAATTTTAAAAGGTGTACTCTAACCCTAATTATACTCTTAGAAAGCACTTGATTTTAAGGGGGCACCAGGATTTGAACCTGGGACCTCTTGATCTGCAGTCAAATGCTCTACCACTGAGCTATACCCCCTCTGCTAGAAACTATCTAAAGGTGGAAAAATTCTCGAATAAGGTACATTTTAGCTGGAGATCTACATAACCTAATACATAACACTCTCTCTTTGACAACATACCCATAAAGTATTTGATTTCATGTTGACTATAGGATTTGAACCTGAGACCTCTTGAACCTAAGACTATTGCAATTCCATCTCTGTTAGGAACTGTCTGACAGAGAGAAAAAACATCTAATGAGGGACATTTTAGATTGAGTAACATAACCAAAAAAGGAGCACTCCCTCTCTCAAGATACACATAGAAAGTACATGATTCAAGGGGGAACCAGGATTTGATCCTGACAAATTGTCTAATAAGGGACATTTCAGAGGGCGATCTACATAACCTAATAAAGAACACTCTCTCTTTCAAAGCGTACCCATAAAATATTTGATTTCAAGTTGACTATAGGATTTGAACCTGAGACCTCTTGAACCTAAGACTATTGCAATTCCATCTCTGTTAGGAACTGTCTGACAGAGAGAAAAAACATCTAATGAGGGACATTTTAGATTGAGTAACATAACCAAAAAAGGAGCACTCCCTCTCTCAAGATACACATAGAAAGTACATGATTCAAGGGGGAACCAGGATTTGATCCTGACAAATTGTCTAATAAGGGACATTTCAGAGGGCGATCTACATAACCTAATAAAGAACACTCTCTCTTTCAAAGCGTACCCATAAAATATTTGATTTCAAGTTGACAATAGGATTTGATCCTGAGACCTCATGATCTGAAGTCTATTGCACTTCCACCTCTTTTAGGAACGGTTCAACTGAGAGAAAAACCATCTAATTAGGGACATTTTTGATTGAGTAACATAATTTTAAAAGTTGTACTCTAACCCTAATTATACTCTTAGAAAGCACTTGATTTTAAGGGGGCACCAGGATTTGAACCTGGGACCTCTTGATCTGCAGTCAAATGCTCTACCACTGAGCTATACCCCCTCTGCTAGAAACTATCTAAAGGCGGCAAAATTCTCGAATAAGGTACATTTTAGCTGGAGATCTACATAACCTAATACATAACACTCTCTCTTTGACAACATACCCATAAAGTATTTGATTTCATGTTGACTATAGGATTTGAACCTGAGACCTCTTGATCCTAAGACTATTGCAATTCCATCTCTGTTTGGAACTGTCTGACAGAGAGAAAAAACATCTAATGAGGGACATTTTAGATTGAGTAACATAACCAAAAAAGGAGCACTCCCTCTCTCAAGATACACATAGAAAGTACATGATTCAAGGGGGAACCAGGATTTGATCCTGACAAATTGTCTAATAAGGGACATTTCAGAGGGCGATCTACATAACCTAATAAAGAACACTCTCTCTTTCAAAGCGTACCCATAAAATATTTGATTTCAAGTTGACAAAAGGATTTGATCCTGAGACCTCATGATCTGAAGTCTATTGCACTTCCACCTCTTTTAGGAAGGGTTCAACTGAGAGAAAAACCATCTAATTAGGGACATTTTAGATTGAGTAACATAATTTAAAAAAGTGTACTCTAACCCTAATTATACTCTTAGAAAGCACTTGATTTTAAGGGGGCACCAGGATTTGAACCTGGGACTTCTTGATCTGCAGTCAAATGCTCTACCACTGAGCTATACCCCCTCTGCTAGAAACTGTCTAAAGGTGGAAAAATTCTCGAATAAGGTACATTTTAGCTGGAGATCTACATAACCTAATACATAACACTCTCTCTTTGACAACATACCCATAAAGTATTTGATTTCATGTTGACTATAGGATTTGAACCTGAGACCTCTTGAACCTAAGACTATTGCAATTCCACCTCTGTTAGGAACTGTCTGACAGAGAGAAAAAACATCTAATGAGGGACATTTTAGATTGAGTAACATAACCAAAAAAGGAGCACTCCCTCTCTCAAGATACACATAGAAAGTACATGATTCAAGGGGGAACCAGGATTTGATCCTGACAAATTGTCTAATAAGGGACATTTCAGAGGGCGATCTACATAACCTAATAAAGAACACTCTCTCTTTCAAAGCGTACCCATAAAATATTTGATTTCAAGTTGACAATAGGATTTGATCCTGAGACCTCATGATCTGAAGTCTATTGCACTTCCACCTCTTTTAGGAACGGTTCAACTGAGAGAAAAACCATCTAATTAGGGACATTTTAGATTGAGTAACATAATTTAAAAAAGTGTACTCTAACCCTAATTATACTCTTAGAAAGCACTTGATTTTAAGGGGGCACCAGGATTTGAACCTGGGACCTCTTGATCTGCAGTTTAATGCTCTACCACTGAGCTATACCCCCTCTGCTAGAAACTATCTAAAGGCGGCAAAATTCTCGAATAAGGTACATTTTAGCTGGAGATCTACATAACCTAATACATAACACTCTCTCTTTGACAACATACCCATAAAGTATTTGATTTCATGTTGACTATAGGATTTGAACCTGAGACCTCTTGATCCTAAGACTATTGCAATTCCATCTCTGTTTGGAACTGTCTGACAGAGAGAAAAAACATCTAATGAGGGACATTTTAGATTGAGTAACATAACCAAAAAAGGAGCACTCCCTCTCTCAAGATACACATAGAAAGTACATGATTCAAGGGGGAACCAGGATTTGATCCTGACAAATTGTCTAATAAGGGACATTTCAGAGGGCGATCTACATAACCTAATAAAGAACACTCTCTCTTTCAAAGCGTACCCATAAAATATTTGATTTCAAGTTGACAAAAGGATTTGATCCTGAGACCTCATGATCTGAAGTCTATTGCACTTCCACCTCTTTTAGGAAGGGTTCAACTGAGAGAAAAACCATCTAATTAGGGACATTTTAGATTGAGTAACATAATTTAAAAAAGTGTACTCTAACCCTAATTATACTCTTAGAAAGCACTTGATTTTAAGGGGGCACCAGGATTTGAACCTGGGACCTCTTGATCTGCAGTTTAATGCTCTACCACTGAGCTATACCCCCTCTGCTAGAAACTATCTAAAGGCGGCAAAATTCTCGAATAAGGTACATTTTAGCTGGAGATCTACATAACCTAATACATAACACTCTCTCTTTGACAACATACCCATAAAGTATTTGATTTCATGTTGACTATAGGATTTGAACCTGAGACCTCTTGAACCTAAGACTATTGCAATTCCATCTCTGTTTGGAACTGTCTGACAGAGAGAAAAAACATCTAATGAGGGACATTTTAGATTGAGTAACATAACCAAAAAAGGAGCACTCCCTCTCTCAAGATACACATAGAAAGTACATGATTCAAGGGGGAACCAGGATTTGATCCTGACAAATTGTCTAATAAGGGACATTTCAGAGGGCGATCTACATAACCTAATAAAGAACACTCTCTCTTTCAAAGCGTACCCATAAAATATTTGATTTCAAGTTGACAAAAGGATTTGATCCTGAGACCTCATGATCTGAAGTCTATTGCACTTCCACCTCTTTTAGGAAGGGTTCAACTGAGAGAAAAACCATCTAATTAGGGACATTTTAGATTGAGTAACATAATTTAAAAAAGTGTACTCTAACCCTAATTATACTCTTAGAAAGCACTTGATTTTAAGGGGGCACCAGGATTTGAACCTGGGACTTCTTGATCTGCAGTCAAATGCTCTACCACTGAGCTATACCCCCTCTGCTAGAAACTATCTAAAGGCGGCAAAATTCTCGAATAAGGTACATTTTAGCTGGAGATCTACATAACCTAATACATAACACTCTCTCTTTGACAACATACCCATAAAGTATTTGATTTCATGTTGACTATAGGATTTGAACCTGAGACCTCTTGATCCTAAGACTATTGCAATTCCATCTCTGTTTGGAACTGTCTGACAGAGAGAAAAAACATCTAATGAGGGACATTTTAGATTGAGTAACATAACCAAAAAAGGAGCACTCCCTCTCTCAAGATACACATAGAAAGTACATGATTCAAGGGGGAACCAGGATTTGATCCTGACAAATTGTCTAATAAGGGACATTTCAGAGGGCGATCTACATAACCTAATAAAGAACACTCTCTCTTTCAAAGCGTACCCATAAAATATTTGATTTCAAGTTGACAAAAGGATTTGATCCTGAGACCTCATGATCTGAAGTCTATTGCACTTCCACCTCTTTTAGGAAGGGTTCAACTGAGAGAAAAACCATCTAATTAGGGACATTTTAGATTGAGTAACATAATTTAAAAAAGTGTACTCTAACCCTAATTATACTCTTAGAAAGCACTTGATTTTAAGGGGGCACCAGGATTTGAACCTGGGACTTCTTGATCTGCAGTCAAATGCTCTACCACTGAGCTATACCCCCTCTGCTAGAAACTATCTAAAGGTGGAAAAATTCTCGAATAAGGTACATTTTAGCTGGAGATCTACATAACCTAATACATAACACTCTCTCTTTGACAACATACCCATAAAGTATTTGATTTCATGTTGACTATAGGATTTGAACCTGAGACCTCTTGAACCTAAGACTATTGCAATTCCATCTCTGTTAGGAACTGTCTGACAGAGAGAAAAAACATCTAATGAGGGACATTTTACATTGAGTAACATAAGCAAAAAAGGAGCACTCCCTCTCGCAAGATACACATAGAAAGTACATGATTCAAGGGGGAACCAGGATTTGATCCTGACAAATTGTCTAATAAGGGACATTTCAGAGGGCGATCTACATAACCTAATAAAGAACACTCTCTCTTTCAAAGCGTACCCATAAAATATTTGATTTCAAGTTGACAATAGGATTTGATCCTGAGACCTCATGATCTGAAGTCTATTGCACTTCCACCTCTTTTAGGAACGGTGCAACTGAGAGAAAAACCATCTAATTAGGGACATTTTTGATTGAGTAACATAATTTTAAAAGGTGTACTCTAACCCTAATTATACTCTTAGAAAGCACTTGATTTTAAGGGGGCACCAGGATTTGAACCTGGGACCTCTTGATCTGCAGTCAAATGCTCTACCACTGAGCTATACCCCCTCTGCTAGAAACTATCTAAAGGTGGAAAAATTCTCGAATAAGGTACATTTTAGCTGGAGATCTACATAACCTAATACATAACACTCTCTCTTTGACAACATACCCATAAAGTATTTGATTTCATGTTGACTATAGGATTTGAACCTGAGACCTCTTGAACCTAAGACTATTGCAATTCCATCTCTGTTAGGAACTGTCTGACAGAGAGAAAAAACATCTAATGAGGGACATTTTAGATTGAGTAACATAACCAAAAAAGGAGCACTCCCTCTCTCAAGATACACATAGAAAGTACATGATTCAAGGGGGAACCAGGATTTGATCCTGACAAATTGTCTAATAAGGGACATTTCAGAGGGCGATCTACATAACCTAATAAAGAACACTCTCTCTTTCAAAGCGTACCCATAAAATATTTGATTTCAAGTTGACTATAGGATTTGAACCTGAGACCTCTTGAACCTAAGACTATTGCAATTCCATCTCTGTTAGGAACTGTCTGACAGAGAGAAAAAACATCTAATGAGGGACATTTTAGATTGAGTAACATAACCAAAAAAGGAGCACTCCCTCTCTCAAGATACACATAGAAAGTACATGATTCAAGGGGGAACCAGGATTTGATCCTGACAAATTGTCTAATAAGGGACATTTCAGAGGGCGATCTACATAACCTAATAAAGAACACTCTCTCTTTCAAAGCGTACCCATAAAATATTTGATTTCAAGTTGACAATAGGATTTGATCCTGAGACCTCATGATCTGAAGTCTATTGCACTTCCACCTCTTTTAGGAACGGTTCAACTGAGAGAAAAACCATCTAATTAGGGACATTTTTGATTGAGTAACATAATTTTAAAAGTTGTACTCTAACCCTAATTATACTCTTAGAAAGCACTTGATTTTAAGGGGGCACCAGGATTTGAACCTGGGACCTCTTGATCTGCAGTCAAATGCTCTACCACTGAGCTACACCCCCTCTGCTAGAAACTATCTAAAGGCGGAAAAATTTTCGAATAAGGTACATTTTAGCTGGAGATCTACATCACCTAATACATAACACTCTCTCTTTGACAACATACCCATAAAGTATTTGATTTCATGTTGACTATAGGATTTGAACCTGAGACCTCTTGAACCTAAGACTATTGCAATTCCATCTCTGTTAGGAACTGTCTGACAGAGAGAAAAAACATCTAATGAGGGACATTTTAGATTGAGTAACATAACCAAAAAAGGAGCACTCCCTCTCTCAAGATACACATAGAAAGTACATGATTCAAGGGGGAACCAGGATTTGATCCTGACAAATTGTCTAATAAGGGACATTTCAGAGGGCGATCTACATAACCTAATAAAGAACACTCTCTCTTTCAAAGCGTACCCATAAAATATTTGATTTCAAGTTGACAATAGGATTTGATCCTGAGACCTCATGATCTGAAGTCTATTGCACTTCCACCTCTTTTAGGAACGGTTCAACTGAGAGAAAAACCATCTAATTAGGGACATTTTAGATTGAGTAACATAATTTTAAAAAGTGTACTCTAACCCTAATTATACTCTTAGAAAGCACTTGATTTTAAGGGGGCACCAGGATTTGAACCTGGGACCTCTTGATCTGCAGTCAAATGCTCTACCACTGAGCTATACCCCCTCTGCTAGAAACTATCTAAAGGCGGAAAAATTCTCGAATAAGGTACATTTTAGCTGGAGATCTACATAACCTAATACATAACACTCTCTCTTTGACAACATACCCATAAAGTATTTGATTTCATGTTGACTATAGGATTTGAACCTGAGACCTCTTGAACCTAAGACTATTGCAATTCCATCTCTGTTAGGAACTGTCTGACAGAGAGAAAAACCATCGAATGAGGGACATTTTAGATTGAGTAACATAACCAAAAAAGGAGCACTCCCTCTCTCAAGATACACATAGAAAGTACATGATTCAAGGGGGAACCAGGATTTGATCCTGACAAATTGTCTAATAAGGGACATTTCAGAGGGCGATCTACATAACCTAATAAAGAACACTCTCTCTTTCAAAGCGTACCCATAAAATATTTGATTTCAAGTTGACAATAGGATTTGATCCTGAGACCTCATGATCTGAAGTCTATTGCACTTCCACCTCTTTTAGGAACGGTTCAACTGAGAGAAAAACGATCTAATTAGGGACATTTTTGATTGAGTAACATCATTTCAAAAGGTGTACTCTAACCCTAATTATACTCTTAGAAAGCACTTGATTTTAAGGGGGCACCAGGATTTGAACCTGGGACCTCGTGATCTGCAGTCAAATGCTCTACCACTGAGCTATACCCCCTCTGCTAAAAACTATCTAAAGGCGGAAAAATTCTCGAATAAGGTACATTTTAGCTGGAGATCTACATAACCTAATACATAACACTCTCTCTTTGACAACATACCCATAAAGTATTTGATTTCATGTTGACTATAGGATTTGAACCTGAGACCTCTTGAACCTAAGACTATTGCAATTCCATCTCTGTTAGGAACTGTCTGACAGAGAGAAAAAACATCTAATGAGGGACATTTTAGATTGAGTAACATAACCAAAAAAGGAGCACTCCCTCTCTCAAGATACACATAGAAAGTACATGATTCAAGGGGGAACCAGGATTTGATCCTGACAAATTGTCTAATAAGGGACATTTCAGAGGGCGATCTACATAACCTAATAAAGAACACTCTCTCTTTCAAAGCGTACCCATCAAATATTTGATTTCAAGTTGACAATAGGATTTGATCCTGAGACCTCATGATCTGAAGTCTATTGCACTTCCACCTCTTTTAGGAACGGTTCAACTGAGAGAAAAACCATCTAATTAGGGACATTTTAGATTGAGTAACATAATTTTAAAAAGTGTACTCTAACCCTAATTATACTCTTAGAAAGCACTTGATTTTAAGGGGGCACCAGGATTTGAACTTGGGACCTCTTGATCTGCAGTCAAATGCTCTACCACTGAGCTATACCCCCTCTGCTAGAAACTATCTAAAGGCGGAAAACTTCTCGAATAAGGTACATTTTAGCTGGAGATCTACATAACCTAATACATAACACTCTCTCTTTGATAACATACCCATAAAGTATTTGATTTCATGTTGACTATAGGATTTGAACCTGAGACCTCTTGAACCTAAGACTATTGCAATTCCATCTCTGTTAGGAACTGTCTGACAGAGAGAAAAAACATCTAATGAGGGACAATTTAGATTGAGTAACATAACCAAAAAAGGAGCACTCCCTCTCTCAAGATACACATAGAAAGTACATGATTCAAGGGGGAACCAGGATTTGATCCTGACAAATTGTCTAATAAGGGACATTTCAGAGGGCGATCTACATAACCTAATAAAGAACACTCTCTCTTTCAAAGCGTACCCATAAAATATTTGATTTCAAGTTGACAATAGGATTTGATCCTGAGACCTCATGATCTGAAGTCTATTGCACTTCCACCTCTTTTAGGAACGGTTCAACTGAGAGAAAAAACATCTAATTAGGGACATTTTTGATTGAGTAACATAATTTTAAAAGTTGTACTCTAACCCTAATTATACTCTTAGAAAGCACTTGATTTTAAGGGGGCACCAGGATTTGAACCTGGGACTTCTTGATCTGCAGTCAAATGCTCTACCACTGAGCTATACCCCCTCTGCTATAAACTATCTAAAGGCGGAAAAATTCTCGAATAAGGTACATTTTAGCTGGAGATCTACATAACCTAATACATAACACTCTCTCTTTGACAACATACCCATAAAGTATTTGATTTCATGTTGACTATAGGATTTGAACCTGAGACCTCTTGAACCTAAGACTATTGCAATTCCATCTCTGTTAGGAACTGTCTGACAGAGAGAAAAAACATCTAATGAGGGACATTTCAGATTGAGTAACATAACCAAAAAAGGAGCACTCCCTCTCTCAAGATACACATAGAAAGTACATGATTCAAGGGGGAACCAGGATTTGATCCTGACAAATTGTCTAATAAGGGACATTTAAGAGGGCGATCTACATAACCTAATAAAGAACACTCTCTCTTTCAAAGCGTACCCATAAAATATTTGATTTCAAGTTGACAATAGGATTTGATCCTGAGACCTCATGATCTGAAGTCTATTGCACTTCCACCTCTTTTAGGAACAGTTCAACTGCGAGAAAAACCATCTAATTAGGGACATTTTAGATTGAGTAACATAATTTAAAAAAGTGTACTCTATCCCTAATTATACTCTTAGAAAGCACTTGATTTTAAGGGGGCACCAGGATTTGAACCTGGGACCTCTTGATCTGCAGTCAAATGCTCTACCACTGAGCTATACCCCCTCTGCTAAAAACTATCTAAAGGCAGAAAATTTCTCGAATAAGGTACATTATAGCTGGAGATCTACATAACCTAATACATAACACTCTCTCTTTGACAACATACCCATAAATTATTTGATTTCATGTTGACTATAGGATTTGAACCTGAGACCTCTTGATCCTAAGACTATTGCAATTCCATCTCTGTTAGGAACTGTCTGACAGAGAGAAAAAACATCTAATGAGGGACATTTTAGATTGAGTAACATAACCAAAAAAGGAGCACTCCCTCTCTCAAGATACACATAGAAAGTACATGATTCAAGGGGGAACCAGGATTTGATCCTGACAAATTGTCTAATAAGGGACATTTCAGAGGGCGATCTACATAACCGAATAAAGAACACTCTCTCTTTCAAAGCGTACCCATAAAATATTTGATTTCAAGTTGACAATAGGATTTGATCCTGAGACCTCATGATCTGAAGTCTATTGCACTTCCACCTCTTTTAGGAACGGTTCAACTGAGAGAAAAACCATCTAATTAGGGACATTTTAGATTGAGTAACATAATTTTAAAAAGTGTACTCTAACCCTAATTATACTCTTAGAAAGCACTTGATTTTAAGGGGGCACCAGGATTTGAACCTGGGACCTCTTGATCTGCAGTCAAATGCTCTACCACTGAGCTATACCCCCTCTGCTAAAAACTATCTAAAGGCGGAAAATTTCTCGAATAAGGTACATTATAGCTGGAGATCTACATAACCTAATACATAACACTCTCTCTTTGACAACATACCCATAAAGTATTTGATTTCATGTTGACTATAGGATTTGAAGCTGAGACCTCTTGAACCTAAGACTATTGCAATTCCATCTCTGTTAGGAACTGTCTGACAGAGAGAAAAACCATCTAATGAGGGACATTTTAGATTGAGTAACATAACCAAAAAAGGAGCACTCCCTCTCTCAAGATACACATAGAAAGTACATGATTCAAGGGGGAACCAGGATTTGATCCTGACAAATTGTCTAATAAGGGACATTTCAGAGGGCGATCTACATAACCTAATAAAGAACACTCTCTCTTTCAAAGCGTACCCATAAAATATTTGATTTCAAGTTGACAATAGGATTTGATCCTGAGACCTCATGATCTGAAGTCTATTGCACTTCCACCTCTTTTAGGAACGGTTCAACTGAGAGAAAAACCATCTAATTAGGGACATTTTAGATTGAGTAACATAATTTTAAAAAGTGTACTCTAACCCTAATTATACTCTTAGAAAGCACTTGATTTTAAGGGGGCACCAGGATTTGAACCTGGGACTTCTTGATCTGCAGTCAAATGCTCTACCACTGAGCTATACCCCCTCTGCTAGAAACTATCTAAAGGCGGAAAAATTCTCGAATAAGGTACATTTTAGCTGGAGATCTACATAACCTAATACATAACACTCTCTCTTTGACAACATACCCATAAAGTATTTGATTTCATGTTGACTATAGGATTTGAACCTGAGACCTCTTGAACCTAAGACTATTGCAATTCCATCTCTGTTAGGAACTGTCTGACAGAGAGAAAAAACATCTAATGAGGGACATTTTAGATTGAGTAACATAACCAAAAAAGGAGCACTCCCTCTCTCAAGATACACATAGAAAGTACATGATTCAAGGGGGAACCAGGATTTGATCCTGACAAATTGTCTAATAAGGGACATTTCAGAGGGCGATCTACATAACCTAATAAAGAACACTCTCTCTTTCAAAGCGTACCCATAAAATATTTGATTTCAAGTTGACAATAGGATTTGATCCTGAGACCTCATGATCTGAAGTCTATTGCACTTCCACCTCTTTTAGGAACGGTTCAACTGAGAGAAAAACCATCTAATTAGGGACATTTTAGATTGAGTAACATAATTTTAAAAAGTGTACTCTAACCCTAATTATACTCTTAGAAAGCACTTGATTTTAAGGGGGCACCAGGATTTGAACCTGGGACCTCTTGATCTGCAGTCAAATGCTCTACCACTGAGCTATACCCCCTCTGCTAGAAACTATCTAAAGGCGGAAAAATTCTCGAATAAGGTACATTTTAGCTGGAGATCTACATAACCTAATACATAACACTCTCTCTTTGACAACATACCCATAAAGTATTTGATTTCATGTTGACTATAGGATTTGAACCTGAGACCTCTTGATCCTAAGACTATTGCAATTCCATCTCTGTTAGGAACTGTCTGACAGAGAGAAAAAACATCTAATGAGGGACATTTTAGATTGAGTAACATAACCAAAAAAGGAGCACTCCCTCTCTCAAGATACACATAGAAAGTACATGATTCAAGGGGGAACCAGGATTTGATCCTGACAAATTGTCTAATAAGGGACATTTCAGAGGGCGATCTACATAACCTAATAAAGAACACTCTCTCTTTCAAAGCGTACCCATAAAATATTTGATTTCAAGTTGACAATAGGATTTGATCCTGAGACCTCATGATCTGAAGTCTATTGCACTTCCACCTCTTTTAGGAACGGTTCAACTGAGAGAAAAACCATCTAATTAGGGACATTTTAGATTGAGTAACATAATTTTAAAAAGTGTACTCTAACCCTAATTATACTCTTAGAAAGCACTTGATTTTAAGGGGGCACCAGGATTTGAACCTGGGACTTCTTGATCTGCAGTCAAATGCTCTACCACTGAGCTATACCCCCTCTGCTACAAACTATCTAAAGGCGGAAAAATTCTCGAATAAGGTACATTTTAGCTGGAGATCTACATAACCTAATACATAACACTCTCTCTTTGACAACATACCCATAAAGTATTTGATTTCATGTTGACTATAGGATTTGAACCTGAGACCTCTTGATCCTAAGACTATTGCAATTCCATCTCTGTTAGGAACTGTCTGACAGAGAGAAAAAACATCTAATGAGGGACATTTTAGATTGAGTAACATAACCAAAAAAGGAGCACTCCCTCTCTCAAGATACACATAGAAAGTACATGATTCAAGGGGGAACCAGGATTTGATCCTGACAAATTGTCTAATAAGGGACATTTCAGAGGGCGATCTACATAACCTAATAAAGAACACTCTCTCTTTCAAAGCGTACCCATAAAATATTTGATTTCAAGTTGACAATAGGATTTGATCCTGAGACCTCATGATGTGAAGTCTATTGCAGTTCCACCTCTTTTAGGAACGGTTCAACTGAGAGAAAAACCATCTAATTAGGGACATTTTAGATTGAGTAACATAATTTTAAAAAGTGTACTCTAACCCTAATTATACTCTTAGAAAGCACTTGATTTTAAGGGGGCACCAGGATTTGAACCTGGGACCTCTTGATCTGCAGTCAAATGCTCTACCACTGAGCTATACCCCCTCTGCTAAAAACTATCTAAAGGCAGAAAATTTCTCGAATAAGGTACATTATAGCTGGAGATCTACATAACCTAATACATAACACTCTCTCTTTGACAACATACCCATAAAGTATTTGATTTCATGTTGACTATAGGATTTGAAGCTGAGACCTCTTGAACCTAAGACTATTGCAATTCCATCTCTGTTAGGAACTGTCTGACAGAGAGAAAAACCATCTAATGAGGGACATTTTAGATTGAGTAACATAACCAAAAAAGGAGCACTCCCTCTCTCAAGATACACATAGAAAGTACATGATTCAAGGGGGAACCAGGATTTGATCCTGACAAATTGTCTAATAAGGGACATTTCAGAGGGCGATCTACATAACCTAATAAAGAACACTCTCTCTTTCAAAGCGTACCCATAAAATATTTGATTTCAAGTTGACAATAGGATTTGATCCTGAGACCTCATGATCTGAAGTCTATTGCACTTCCACCTCTTTTAGGAACGGTTCAACTGAGAGAAAAACCATCTAATTAGGGACATTTTAGATTGAGTAACATAATTTTAAAAAGTGTACTCTAACCCTAATTATACTCTTAGAAAGCACTTGATTTTAAGGGGGCACCAGGATTTGAACCTGGGACTTCTTGATCTGCAGTCAAATGCTCTACCACTGAGCTATACCCCCTCTGCTAGAAACTATCTAAAGGCGGAAAAATTCTCGAATAAGGTACATTTTAGCTGGAGATCTACATAACCTAATACATAACACTCTCTCTTTGACAACATACCCATAAAGTATTTGATTTCATGTTGACTATAGGATTTGAACCTGAGACCTCTTGAACCTAAGACTATTGCAATTCCATCTCTGTTAGGAACTGTCTGACAGAGAGAAAAAACATCTAATGAGGGACATTTTAGATTGAGTAACATAACCAAAAAAGGAGCACTCCCTCTCTCAAGATACACATAGAAAGTACATGATTCAAGGGGGAACCAGGATTTGATCCTGACAAATTGTCTAATAAGGGACATTTCAGAGGGCGATCTACATAACCTAATAAAGAACACTCTCTCTTTCAAAGCGTACCCATAAAATATTTGATTTCAAGTTGACAATAGGATTTGATCCTGAGACCTCATGATCTGAAGTCTATTGCACTTCCACCTCTTTTAGGAACGGTTCAACTGAGAGAAAAACCATCTAATTAGGGACATTTTAGATTGAGTAACATAATTTTAAAAAGTGTACTCTAACCCTAATTATACTCTTAGAAAGCACTTGATTTTAAGGGGGCACCAGGATTTGAACCTGGGACCTCTTGATCTGCAGTCAAATGCTCTACCACTGAGCTATACCCCCTCTGCTAGAAACTATCTAAAGGCGGAAAAATTCTCGAATAAGGTACATTTTAGCTGGAGATCTACATAACCTAATACATAACACTCTCTCTTTGACAACATACCCATAAAGTATTTGATTTCATGTTGACTATAGGATTTGAACCTGAGACCTCTTGATCCTAAGACTATTGCAATTCCATCTCTGTTAGGAACTGTCTGACAGAGAGAAAAAACATCTAATGAGGGACATTTTAGATTGAGTAACATAACCAAAAAAGGAGCACTCCCTCTCTCAAGATACACATAGAAAGTACATGATTCAAGGGGGAACCAGGATTTGATCCTGACAAATTGTCTAATAAGGGACATTTCAGAGGGCGATCTACATAACCTAATAAAGAACACTCTCTCTTTCAAAGCGTACCCATAAAATATTTGATTTCAAGTTGACAATAGGATTTGATCCCCTGAGACCTCATGATCTGAAGTCTATTGCACTTCCACCTCTTTTAGGAACGGTTCAACTGAGAGAAAAACCATCTAATTAGGGACATTTTAGATTGAGTAACATAATTTTAAAAAGTGTACTCTAACCCTAATTATACTCTTAGAAAGCACTTGATTTTAAGGGGGCACCAGGATTTGAACCTGGGACATCTTGATCTGCAGTCAAATGCTCTACCACTGAGCTATACCCCCTCTGCTAAAAACTATCTAAAGGCGGAAAATTTCTCGAATAAGGTACATTATAGCTGGAGATCTACATAACCTAATACATAACACTCTCTCTTTGACAACATACCCATAAAGTATTTGATTACATGTTGACTATAGGATTTGAACCTGAGACCTCTTGAACCTAAGACTATTGCAATTCCATCTCTGTTAGGAACTGTCTGACAGAGAGAAAAACCATCTAATGAGGGACATTTTAGATTGAGTAACATAACCAAAAAAGGAGCACTCCCTCTCTCAAGATACACATGGAAAGTACATGATTCAAGAGGGAACCAGGATTTGATCCTGACAAATTGTCTAATAAGGGACATTTCAGAGGGCGATCTACATAACCTAATAAAGAACACTCTCTCTTTCAAAGCGTACCCATAAAATATTTGATTTCAAGTTGACAATAGGATTTGATCCTGAGACCTCATGATGTGAAGTCTATTGCAGTTCCACCTCTTTTAGGAACGGTTCAACTGAGAGAAAAACCATCTAATTAGGGACATTTTAGATTGAGTAACATAATTTTAAAAAGTGTACTCTAACCCTAATTATACTCTTAGAAAGCACTTGATTTTAAGGGGGCACCAGGATTTGAACCTGGGACCTCTTGATCTGCAGTCAAATGCTCTACCACTGAGCTATACCCCCTCTGCTAGAAACTATCTAAAGGCGGAAAAATTCTCGAATAAGGTACATTATAGCTGGAGATCTACATAACCTAATACATAACACTCTCTCTTTGACAACATACCCATAAAGTATTTGATTTCATGTTGACTATAGGATTTGAAGCTGAGACCTCTTGAACCTAAGACTATTGCAATTCCATCTCTGTTAGGAACTGTCTGACAGAGAGAAAAACCATCTAATGAGGGACATTTTAGATTGAGTAACATAACCAAAAAAGGAGCACTCCCTCTCTCAAGATACACATAGAAAGTACATGATTCAAGGGGGAACCAGGATTTGATCCTGACAAATTGTCTAATAAGGGACATTTCAGAGGGCGATCTACATAACCTAATAAAGAACACTCTCTCTTTCAAAGCGTACCCATAAAATATTTGATTTCAAGTTGACAATAGGATTTGATCCTGAGACCTCATGATCTGAAGTCTATTGCACTTCCACCTCTTTTAGGAACGGTTCAACTGAGAGAAAAACCATCTAATTAGGGACATTTTAGATTGAGTAACATAATTTTAAAAAGTGTACTCTAACCCTAATTATACTCTTAGAAAGCACTTGATTTTAAGGGGGCACCAGGATTTGAACCTGGGACTTCTTGATCTGCAGTCAAATGCTCTACCACTGAGCTATACCCCCTCTGCTAGAAACTATCTAAAGGCGGAAAAATTCTCGAATAAGGTACATTTTAGCTGGAGATCTACATAACCTAATACATAACACTCTCTCTTTGACAACATACCCATAAAGTATTTGATTTCATGTTGACTATAGGATTTGAACCTGAGACCTCTTGAACCTAAGACTATTGCAATTCCATCTCTGTTAGGAACTGTCTGACAGAGAGAAAAAACATCTAATGAGGGACATTTTAGATTGAGTAACATAACCAAAAAAGGAGCACTCCCTCTCTCAAGATACACATAGAAAGTACATGATTCAAGGGGGAACCAGGATTTGATCCTGACAAATTGTCTAATAAGGGACATTTCAGAGGGCGATCTACATAACCTAATAAAGAACACTCTCTCTTTCAAAGCGTACCCATAAAATATTTGATTTCAAGTTGACAATAGGATTTGATCCTGAGACCTCATGATCTGAAGTCTATTGCACTTCCACCTCTTTTAGGAACGGTTCAACTGAGAGAAAAAACATCTAATTAGGGACATTTTAGATTGAGTAACATAATTTTAAAAAGTGTACTCTAACCCTAATTATACTCTTAGAAAGCACTTGATTTTAAGGGGGCACCAGGATTTGAACCTGGGACCTCTTGATCTGCAGTCAAATGCTCTACCACTGAGCTATACCCCCTCTGCTAGAAACTATCTAAAGGCGGAAAAATTCTCGAATAAGGTACATTTTAGCTGGAGATCTACATAACCTAATACATAACACTCTCTCTTTGACAACATACCCATAAAGTATTTGATTTCATGTTGACTATAGGATTTGAACCTGAGACCTCTTGATCCTAAGACTATTGCAATTCCATCTCTGTTAGGAACTGTCTGACAGAGAGAAAAAACATCTAATGAGGGACATTTTAGATTGAGTAACATAACCAAAAAAGGAGCACTCCCTCTCTCAAGATACACATAGAAAGTACATGATTCAAGGGGGAACCAGGATTTGATCCTGACAAATTGTCTAATAAGGGACATTTCAGAGGGCGATCTACATAACCTAATAAAGAACACTCTCTCTTTCAAAGCGTACCCATAAAATATTTGATTTCAAGTTGACAATAGGATTTGATCCTGAGACCTCATGATCTGAAGTCTATTGCACTTCCACCTCTTTTAGGAACGGTTCAACTGAGAGAAAAACCATCTAATTAGGGACATTTTAGATTGAGTAACATAATTTTAAAAAGTGTACTCTAACCCTAATTATACTCTTAGAAAGCACTTGATTTTAAGGGGGCACCAGGATTTGAACCTGGGACCTCTTGATCTGCAGTCAAATGCTCTACCACTGAGCTATACCCCCTCTGCTAGAAACTATCTAAAGGCGGAAAAATTCTCGAATAAGGTACATTTTAGCTGGAGATCTACATAACCTAATACATAACACTCTCTCTTTGACAACATACCCATAAAGTATTTGATTTCATGTTGACTATAGGATTTGAACCTGAGACCTCTTGAACCTAAGACTATTGCAATTCCATCTCTGTTAGGAACTGTCTGACAGAGAGAAAAAACATCTAATGAGGGACATTTTAGATTGAGTAACATAACCAAAAAAGGAGCACTCCCTCTCTCAAGATACACATAGAAAGTACATGATTCAAGGGGGAACCAGGATTTGATCCTGACAAATTGTCTAATAAGGGACATTTCAGAGGGCGATCTACATAACCTAATAAAGAACACTCTCTCTTTCAAAGCGTACCCATAAAATATTTGATTTCAAGTTGACAATAGGATTTGATCCTGAGACCTCATGATCTGAAGTCTATTGCACTTCCACCTCTTTTAGGAACGGTTCAACTGAGAGAAAAACCATCTAATTAGGGACATTTTAGATTGAGTAACATAATTTTAAAAAGTGTACTCTAACCCTAATTATACTCTTAGAAAGCACTTGATTTTAAGGGGGCACCAGGATTTGAACCTGGGACCTCTTGATCTGCAGTCAAATGCTCTACCACTGAGCTATACCCCCTCTGCTAGAAACTATCTAAAGGCGGAAAAATTCTCGAATAAGGTACATTTTAGCTGGAGATCTACATAACCTAATACATAACACTCTCTCTTTGACAACATACCCATAAAGTATTTGATTTCATGTTGACTATAGGATTTGAACCTGAGACCTCTTGAACCTAAGACTATTGCAATTCCATCTCTGTTAGGAACTGTCTGACAGAGAGAAAAAACATCTAATGAGGGACATTTTAGATTGAGTAACATAACCAAAAAAGGAGCACTCCCTCTCTCAAGATACACATAGAAAGTACATGATTCAAGGGGGAACCAGGATTTGATCCTGACAAATTGTCTAATAAGGGACATTTCAGAGGGCGATCTACATAACCTAATAAAGAACACTCTCTCTTTCAAAGCGTACCCATAAAATATTTGATTTCAAGTTGACAATAGGATTTGATCCCCTGAGACCTCATGATCTGAAGTCTATTGCACTTCCACCTCTTTTAGGAACGGTTCAACTGAGAGAAAAACCATCTAATTAGGGACATTTTGGATTGAGTAACATAATTTTAAAAAGTGTACTCTAACCCTAATTATACTCTTAGAAAGCACTTGATTTTAAGGGGGCACCAGGATTTGAACCTGGGACATCTTGATCTGCAGTCAAATGCTCTACCACTGAGCTATACCCCCTCTGCTAAAAACTATCTAAAGGCGGAAAATTTCTCGAATAAGGTACATTATAGCTGGAGATCTACATAACCTAATACATAACACTCTCTCTTTGACAACATACCCATAAAGTATTTGATTACATGTTGACTATAGGATTTGAACCTGAGACCTCTTGAACCTAAGACTATTGCAATTCCATCTCTGTTAGGAACTGTCTGACAGAGAGAAAAACCATCTAATGAGGGACATTTTAGATTGAGTAACATAACCAAAAAAGGAGCACTCCCTCTCTCAAGATACACATGGAAAGTACATGATTCAAGAGGGAACCAGGATTTGATCCTGACAAATTGTCTAATAAGGGACATTTCAGAGGGCGATCTACATAACCTAATAAAGAACACTCTCTCTTTCAAAGCGTACCCATAAAATATTTGATTTCAAGTTGACAATAGGATTTGATCCTGAGACCTCATGATGTGAAGTCTATTGCAGTTCCACCTCTTTTAGGAACGGTTCAACTGAGAGAAAAACCATCTAATTAGGGACATTTTAGATTGAGTAACATAATTTTAAAAAGTGTACTCTAACCCTAATTATACTCTTAGAAAGCACTTGATTTTAAGGGGGCACCAGGATTTGAACCTGGGACCTCTTGATCTGCAGTCAAATGCTCTACCACTGAGCTATACCCCCTCTGCTAGAAACTATCTAAAGGCGCAAAAATTCTCGAATAAGGTACATTATAGCTGGAGATCTACATAACCTAATACATAACACTCTCTCTTTGACAACATACCCATAAAGTATTTGATTTCATGTTGACTATAGGATTTGAAGCTGAGACCTCTTGAACCTAAGACTATTGCAATTCCATCTCTGTTAGGAACTGTCTGACAGAGAGAAAAACCATCTAATGAGGGACATTTTAGATTGAGTAACATAACCAAAAAAGGAGCACTCCCTCTCTCAAGATACACATAGAAAGTACATGATTCAAGGGGGAACCGGGATTTGATCCTGACCAATTGTCTAATAAGGGACATTTCAGAGGGCGATCTACATAACCTAATAAAGAACACTCTCTCTTTCAAAGCGTACCCATAAAATATTTGATTTCAAGTTGACAATAGGATTTGATCCTGAGACCTCATGATCTGAAGTCTATTGCACTTCCACCTCTTTTAGGAACGGTTCAACTGAGAGAAAAACCATCTAATTAGGGACATTTTAGATTGAGTAACATAATTTTAAAAAGTGTACTCTAACCCTAATTATACTCTTAGAAAGCACTTGATTTTAAGGGGGCACCAGGATTTGAACCTGGGACTTCTTGATCTGCAGTCAAATGCTCTACCACTGAGCTATACCCCCTCTGCTAGAAACTATCTAAAGGCGGAAAAATTCTCGAATAAGGTACATTTTAGCTGGAGATCTACATAACCTAATACATAACACTCTCTCTTTGACAACATACCCATAAAGTATTTGATTTCATGTTGACTATAGGATTTGAACCTGAGACCTCTTGAACCTAAGACTATTGCAATTCCATCTCTGTTAGGAACTGTCTGACAGAGAGAAAAAACATCTAATGAGGGACATTTTAGATTGAGTAACATAACCAAAAAAGGAGCACTCCCTCTCTCAAGATACACATAGAAAGTACATGATTCAAGGGGGAACCAGGATTTGATCCTGACAAATTGTCTAATAAGGGACATTTCAGAGGGCGATCTACATAACCTAATAAAGAACACTCTCTCTTTCAAAGCGTACCCATAAAATATTTGATTTCAAGTTGATAATAGGATTTGAGCCTGAGACCTCATGATGTGAAGTCTATTGCACTTCCACCTCTTTTAGGAACGGTTCAACTGAGAGAAAAAACATCTAATTAGGGACATTTTAGATTGAGTAACATAATTTTAAAAAGTGTACTCTAACCCTAATTATACTCTTAGAAAGCACTTGATTTTAAGGGGGCACCAGGATTTGAACCTGGGACCTCTTGATCTGCAGTCAAATGCTCTACCACAGAGCTATACCCCCTCTGCTAGAAACTATCTAAAGGCGGAAAAATTCTCGATTAAGGTACATTTTAGCTGGAGATCTACATAACCTAATACATAACACTCTCTCTTTGACAACATACCCATAAAGTATTTGATTTCATGTTGACTATAGGATTTGAACCTGAGACCTCTTGATCCTAAGACTATTGCAATTCCATCTCTGTTTGGAACTGTCTGACAGAGAGAAAAAACATCTAATGAGGGACATTTTAGATTGAGTAACATAACCAAAAAAGGAGCACTCCCTCTCTCAAGATACACATAGAAAGTACATGATTCAAGGGGGAACCAGGATTTGATCCTGACAAATTGTCTAATAAGGGACATTTCAGAGGGCGATCTACATAACCTAATAAAGAACACTCTCTCTTTCAAAGCGTACCCATAAAATATTTGATTTCAAGTTGACAATAGGATTTGATCCCCTGAGACCTCATGATCTGAAGTCTATTGCACTTCCACCTCTTTTAGGAACGGTTCAACTGAGAGAAAAACCATCAAATTAGGGACATTTTAGATTGAGTAACATAATTTTAAAAAGTGTACTCTAACCCTAATTATACTCTTAGAAAGCACTTGATTTTAAGGGGGCACCAGGATTTGAACCTGGGACCTCTTGATCTGCAGTCAAATGCTCTACCACTGAGCTATACCCCCTCTGCTAGAAACTATCTAAAGGTGGAAAAATTCTCGAATAAGGTACATTTTAGCTGGAGATCTACATAACCTAATACATAACACTCTCTCTTTGACAACATACCCATAAAGTATTTGATTTCATGTTGACTATAGGATTTGAACCTGAGACCTCTTGATCCTAAGACTATTGCAATTCCATCTCTGTTTGGAACTGTCTGACAGAGAGAAAAAACATCTAATGAGGGACATTTTAGATTGAGTAACATAACCAAAAAAGGAGCACTCCCTCTCTCAAGATACACATAGAAAGTACATGATTCAAGGGGGAACCAGGATTTGATCCTGACAAATTGTCTAATAAGGGACATTTCAGAGGGCGATCTACATAACCTAATAAAGAACACTCTCTCTTTCAAAGCGTACCCATAAAATATTTGATTTCAAGTTGACAATAGGATTTGATCCTGAGACCTCATGATCTGAAGTCTATTGCACTTCCACCTCTTTTAGGAACAGTTCAACTGAGAGAAAAACCATCTAATTAGGGACATTTTAGATTGAGTAACATAATTTTAAAAAGTGTACTCTAACCCTACTCTTAGAAAGCACTTGATTTTAAGGGGGCACCAGGATTTGAACCTGGGACCTCTTGATCTGTAGTCAAATGCTCTACCACTGAGCTATACCCCCTCTGCTAGAAACTATCTAAAGGTGGAAAAATTCTCGAATAAGGTACATTTTAGCTGGAGATCTACATAACCTAATACATAACACTCTCTCTTTGACAACATACTCATAAAGTATTTGATTTCATGTTGACTATAGGATTTGAAGCTGAGACCTCTTGAACCTAAGACTATTGCAATTCCATCTCTGTTAGGAACTGTCTGACAGAGAGAAAAAACATCTAATGAGGGACATTTTAGATTGAGTAACATAACCAAAAAAGGAGCACTCCCTCTCTCAAGATACACATAGAAAGTACATGATTCAAGGGGGAACCAGGATTTGATCCTGACAAATTGTCTAATAAGGGACATTTCAGAGGGCGATCTACATTACCTAATAAAGAACACTCTCTCTTTCAAAGCGTACCCATAAAATATTTGATTTCAAGTTGACAATAGGATTTGATCGTGAGACCTCATGATCTGAAGTCTATTGCACTTCCACCTCTTTTAGGAACGGTTCAACTGAGAGAAAAACCATCTAATTAGGGACATTTTAGATTGAGTAACATAATTTTAAAAAGTCTACTCTAACCCTAATTATACTCTTAGAAAGCATTTGATTTTAAGGGGGCACAAGGATTTGAACCTGGGACCTCTTGATCTGCAGTCAAATGCTCTACCACTGAGCTACACCCCCTCTGCTATAAACTATCTAAAGGCGGAAAAATTCTCGAATAAGGTACATTTTAGCTGGAGATCTACATAACCTAATACATAACACTCTCTCTTTGACAACATACCCATAAAGTATTTGATTTCATGTTGACTATAGGATTTGAACCTGAGACCTCTTGAACCTAAGACTATTGCAATTCCATCTCTGTTAGGAACTGTCTGACAGAGAGAAAAAACATCTAATGAGGGACATTTTAGATTGAGTAACATAACCAAAAAAGGAGCACTCCCTCTCTCAAGATACACATAGAAAGTACATGATTCAAGGGGGAACCAGGATTTGATCCTGACAAATTGTCTAATAAGGGACATTTCAGAGGGCGATCTACATAACCTAATAAAGAACACTCTCTCTTTCAAAGCGTACCCATAAAATATTTGATTTCAAGTTGACAATAGGATTTGATCCTGAGACCTCATGATCTGAAGTCTATTGCACTTCCACCTCTTTTAGGAACGGTGCAACTGAGAGAAAAACCATCTAATTAGGGACATTTTTGATTGAGTAACATCATTTTAAAAGGTGTACTCTAACCCTAATTATACTCTTAGAAAGCACTTGATTTTAAGGGGGCACCAGGATTTGAACCTGGGACCTCTTGATCTGCAGTCAAATGCTCTACCACTGAGCTATACCCCCTCAGCTAGAAACTATCTAAAGGCGGAAAAATTCTCGAATAAGGTACATTTTAGCTGGAGATCTACATAACCTAATACATAACACTCTCTCTTTGACAACATACCCATAAAGTATTTGATTTCATGTTGACTATAGGATTTGAACCTGAGACCTCTTGAACCTAAGACTATTGCAATTCCATCTCTGTTAGGAACTGTCTGACAGAGAGAAAAAACATCTAATGAGGGACATTTTAGATTGAGTAACATAACCAAAAAAGGAGCACTCCCTCTCTCAAGATACACATAGAAAGTACATGATTCAAGGGGGAACCAGGATTTGATCCTGACAAATTGTCTAATAAGGGACATTTCAGAGGGCGATCTACATAACCTAATAAAGAACACTCTCTCTTTCAAAGCGTACCCATAAAATATTTGATTTCAAGTTGACAATAGGATTTGATCCTGAGACCTCATGATCTGAAGTCTATTGCACTTCCACCTCTTTTAGGAACGGTGCAACTGAGAGAAAAACCATCTAATTAGGGACATTTTTGATTGAGTAACATAATTTTAAAAGGTGTACTCTAACCCTAATTATACTCTTAGAAAGCACTTGATTTTAAGGGGGCACCAGGATTTGAACCTGGGACCTCTTGATCTGCAGTCAAATGCTCTACCACTGAGCTATACCCCCTCTGCTAGAAACTATCTAAAGGCGGAAAAATTCTCGAATAAGGTACATTTTAGCTGGAGATCTACATAACCTAATACATAACACTCTCTCTTTGACAACATACCCATAAAGTATTTGATTTCATGTTGACTATAGGATTTGAACCTGAGACCTCTTGAACCTAAGACTATTGCAATTCCATCTCTGTTAGGAACTGTCTGACAGAGAGAAAAAACATCTAATGAGGGACATTTTAGATTGAGTAACATAACCAAAAAAGGAGCACTCCCTCTCTCAAGATACACATAGAAAGTACATGATTCAAGGGGGAACCAGGATTTGATCCTGACAAATTGTCTAATAAGGGACATTTCAGAGGGCGATCTACATAACCTAATAAAGAACACTCTCTCTTTCAAAGCGTACCCATAAAATATTTGATTTCAAGTTGACAATAGGATTTGATCCTGAGACCTCATGATCTGAAGTCTATTGCACTTCCACCTCTTTTAGGAACGGTGCAACTGAGAGAAAAAACATCTAATTAGGGACATTTTTGATTGAGTAACATAATTTTAAAAGGTGTACTCTAACCCTAATTATACTCTTAGAAAGCACTTGATTTTAAGGGGGCACCAGGATTTGAACCTGGGACCTCTTGATCTGCAGTCAAATGCTCTACCACTGAGCTATACCCCCTCAGCTAAGAAACTATCTAAAGGCGGAAAAATTCTCGAATAAGGTACATTTTAGCTGGAGATCTACATAACCTAATACATAACACTCTCTCTTTGACAACATACCCATAAAGTATTTGATTTCATGTTGACTATAGGATTTGAACCTGAGACCTCTTGAACCTAAGACTATTGCAATTCCATCTCTGTTAGGAACTGTCTGACAGAGAGAAAAAACATCTAATGAGGGACATTTTAGATTGAGTAACATAACCAAAAAAGGAGCACTCCCTCTCTCAAGATACACATAGAAAGTACATGATTCAAGGGGGAACCAGGATTTGATCCTGACAAATTGTCTAATAAGGGACATTTCAGAGGGCGATCTACATAACCTAATAAAGAACACTCTCTCTTTCAAAGCGTACCCATAAAATATTTGATTTCAAGTTGACAATAGGATTTGATCCTGAGACCTCATGATCTGAAGTCTATTGCACTTCCACCTCTTTTAGGAACGGTGCAACTGAGAGAAAAACCATCTAATTAGGGACATTTTTGATTGAGTAACATAATTTTAAAAAGTGTACTCTAACCCTAATTATACTCTTAGAAAGCACTTGATTTTAAGGGGGCACCAGGATTTGAACCTGGGACCTCTTGATCTGCAGTCAAATGCTCTACCACTGAGCTATACCCCCTCTGCTAGAAACTATCTAAAGGCGGAAAAATTCTCGAATAAGGTACATTTTAGCTGGAGATCTACATAACCTAATACATAACACTCTCTCTTTGACAACATACCCATAAAGTATTTGATTTCATGTTGACTATAGGATTTGAACCTGAGACCTCTTGAACCTAAGACTATTGCAATTCCATCTCTGTTAGGAACTGTCTGACAGAGAGAAAAAACATCTAATGAGGGACATTTTAGATTGAGTAACATAACCAAAAAAGGAGCACTCCCTCTCTCAAGATACACATAGAAAGTACATGATTCAAGGGGGAACCAGGATTTGATCCTGACAAATTGTCTAATAAGGGACATTTCAGAGGGCGATCTACATAACCTAATAAAGAACACTCTCTCTTTCAAAGCGTACCCATAAAATATTTGATTTCAAGTTGACAATAGGATTTGATCCTGAGACCTCATGATCTGAAGTCTATTGCACTTCCACCTCTTTTAGGAACGGTTCAACTGAGAGAAAAACCATCTAATTAGGGACATTTTTGATTGAGTAACATAATTTAAAAAAGTGTACTCTAACCCTACTCTTAGAAAGCACTTGATTTTAAGGGGGCACCAGGATTTGCACCTGGGACCTCTTGATCTGTAGTCAAATGCTCTACCACTGAGCTATACCCCCTCTGCTAGAAACTATCTAAAGGCGGAAAAATTCTCGAATAAGGTACATTTTAGCTGGAGATCTACATAACCTAATACATAACACTCTCTCTTTGACAACATACCCATAAAGTATTTGATTTCATTTTGACTGTAGGATTTGAACCTGAGACCTCTTGAACCTAAGACTATTGCAATTCCATCTCTGTTAGGAACTGTCTGACAGAGAGAAAAAACATCTAATGAGGGACATTTTAGATTGAGTAACATAACCAAAAAAGGAGCACTCCCTCTCTCAAGATACACATAGAAAGTACATGATTCAAGGGGGAACCAGGATTTGATCCTGACAAATTGTCTAATAAGGGACATTTCAGAGGGCGATCTACATAACCTAATAAAGAACACTCTCTCTTTCAAAGCGTACCCATAAAATATTTGATTTCAAGTTGACAATAGGATTTGATCCTGAGACCTCATGATCTGAAGTCTATTGCACTTCCACCTCTTTTAGGAACGGTTCAACTGAGAGAAAAACCATCTAATTAGGGACATTTTTGATTGAGTAACATAATTTTAAAAAGTGTACTCTAACCCTAATTATACTCTTAGAAAGCACTTGATTTTAAGGGGGCACCAGGATTTGAACCTGGGACCTCTTGATCTGCAGTCAAATGCTCTACCACTGAGCTATACCCCCTCTGCTAGAAACTATCTAAAGGCGGAAAAATTCTCGAATAAGGTACATTTTAGCTGGAGATCTACATAACCTAATACATAACACTCTCTCTTTGACAACATACCCATAAAGTATTTGATTTCATGTTGACTATAGGATTTGAACCTGAGACCTCTTGAACCTAAGACTATTGCAATTCCATCTCTGTTAGGAACTGTCTGACAGAGAGAAAAAACATCTAATGAGGGACATTTTAGATTGAGTAACATAACCAAAAAAGGAGCACTCCCTCTCTCAAGATACACATAGAAAGTACATGATTCAAGGGGGAACCAGGATTTGATCCTGACAAATTGTCTAATAAGGGACATTTCAGAGGGCGATCTACATAACCTAATAAAGAACACTCTCTCTTTCAAAGCGTACCCATAAAATATTTGATTTCAAGTTGACAATAGGATTTGATCCTGAGACCTCATGATCTGAAGTCTATTGCACTTCCACCTCTTTTAGGAACGGTTCAACTGAGAGAAAAACCATCTAATTAGGGACATTTTTGATTGAGTAACATAATTTTAAAAAGTGTACTCTAACCCTAATTATACTCTTAGAAAGCACTTGATTTTAAGGGGGCACAAGGATTTGAACCTGGGACCTCTTGATCTGCAGTCAAATGCTCTACCACTGAGCTATACCCCCTCTGCTAGAAACTATCTAAAGGCGGAAAAATTCTCGAATAAGGTACATTTTAGCTGGAGATCTACATAACCTAATACATAACACTCTCTCTTTGACAACATACCCATAAAGTATTTGATTTCATGTTGACTATAGGATTTGAACCTGAGACCTCTTGAACCTAAGACTATTGCAATTCCATCTCTGTTAGGAACTGTCTGACAGAGAGAAAAAACATCTAATGAGGGACATTTTAGATTGAGTAACATAACCAAAAAAGGAGCACTCCCTCTCTCAAGATACACATAGAAAGTACATGATTCAAGGGGGAACCAGGATTTGATCCTGACAAATTGTCTAATAAGGGACATTTCAGAGGGCGATCTACATAACCTAATAAAGAACACTCTCTCTTTCAAAGCGTACCCATAAAATATTTGATTTCAAGTTGACAATAGGATTTGATCCTGAGACCTCATGATCTGAAGTCTATTGCACTTCCACCTCTTTTAGGAACGGTGCAACTGAGAGAAAAACCATCTAATTAGGGACATTTTTGATTGAGTAACATAATTTTAAAAGGTGTACTCTAACCCTAATTATACTCTTAGAAAGCACTTGATTTTAAGGGGGCACCAGGATTTGAACCTGGGACCTCTTGATCTGCAGTCAAATGCTCTACCACTGAGCTATACCCCCTCTGCTAGAAACTATCTAAAGGCGGAAAAATTCTCGAATAAGGTACATTTTAGCTGGAGATCTACATAACCTAATACATAACACTCTCTCTTTGACAACATACCCATAAAGTATTTGATTTCATGTTGACTATAGGATTTGAACCTGAGACCTCTTGAACCTAAGACTATTGCAATTCCATCTCTGTTAGGAACTGTCTGACAGAGAGAAAAAACATCTAATGAGGGACATTTTAGATTGAGTAACATAACCAAAAAAGGAGCACTCCCTCTCTCAAGATACACATAGAAAGTACATGATTCAAGGGGGAACCAGGATTTGATCCTGACAAATTGTCTAATAAGGGACATTTCAGAGGGCGATCTACATAACCTAATAAAGAACACTCTCTCTTTCAAAGCGTACCCATAAAATATTTGATTTCAAGTTGACAATAGGATTTGATCCTGAGACCTCATGATCTGAAGTCTATTGCACTTCCACCTCTTTTAGGAACGGTGCAACTGAGAGAAAAACCATCTAATTAGGGACATTTTAGATTGAGTAACATAATTTTAAAAAGTGTACTCTAACCCTAATTATACTCTTAGAAAGCACTTGATTTTAAGGGGGCACCAGGATTTGAACCTGGGACCTCTTGATCTGCAGTCAAATGCTCTACCACTGAGCTATACCCCCTCTGCTAGAAACTATCTAAAGGCGGAAAAATTCTCGAATAAGGTACATTTTAGCTGGAGATCTACATAACCTAATACATAACACTCTCTCTTTGACAACATACCCATAAAGTATTTGATTTCATGTTGACTATAGGATTTGAACCTGAGACCTCTTGAACCTAAGACTATTGCAATTCCATCTCTGTTAGGAACTGTCTGACAGAGAGAAAAAACATCTAATGAGGGACATTTTAGATTGAGTAACATAACCAAAAAAGGAGCACTCCCTCTCTCAAGATACACATAGAAAGTACATGATTCAAGGGGGAACCAGGATTTGATCCTGACAAATTGTCTAATAAGGGACATTTCAGAGGGCGATCTACATAACCTAATAAAGAACACTCTCTCTTTCAAAGCGTACCCATAAAATATTTGATTTCAAGTTGACAATAGGATTTGATCCTGAGACCTCATGATCTGAAGTGTATTGCACTTCCACCTCTTTTAGGAACGGTTCAACTGAGAGAAAAACCATCTAATTAGGGACATTTTAGATTGAGTAACATAATTTTAAAAAGTGTACTCTAACCCTAATTATACTCTTAGAAAGCACTTGATTTTAAGGGGGCACCAGGATTTGAACCTGGGACCTCTTGATCTGCAGTCAAATGCTCTACCACTGAGCTATACCCCCTCTGCTAGAAACTATCTAAAGGCGGAAAAATTCTCGAATAAGGTACATTTTAGCTGGAGATCTACATAACCTAATACATAACACTCTCTCTTTGACAACATACCCATAAAGTATTTGATTTCATGTTGACTATAGGATTTGAACCTGAGACCTCTTGATCCTAAGACTATTGCAATTCCATCTCTGTTTGGAACTGTCTGACAGAGAGAAAAAACATCTAATGAGGGACATTTTAGATTGAGTAACATAACCAAAAAAGGAGCACTCGCTCTCTCAAGATACACATAGAAAGTACATGATTCAAGGGGGAACCAGGATTTGATCCTGACAAATTGTCTAATAAGGGACATTTCAGAGGGCGATCTACATAACCTAATAAAGAACACTCTCTCTTTCAAAGCGTACCCATAAAATATTTGATTTCAAGTTGACAATAGGATTTGATCCTGAGACCTCATGATCTGAAGTCTATTGCACTTCCACCTCTTTTAGGAACGGTTCAACTGAGAGAAAAACCATCTAATTAGGGACATTTTAGATTGAGTAACATAATTTTAAAAAGTGTACTCTAACCCTAATTATACTCTTAGAAAGCACTTGATTTTAAGGGGGCACAAGGATTTGAACCTGGGACCTCTTGATCTGCAGTCAAATGCTCTACCACTGAGCTATACCCCCTCTGCTAGAAACTATCTAAAGGCGGAAAAATTCTCGAATAAGGTACATTTTAGCTGGAGATCTACATAACCTAATACATAACACTCTCTCTTTGACAACATACCCATAAAGTATTTGATTTCATGTTGACTATAGGATTTGAACCTGAGACCTCTTGAACCTAAGACTATTGCAATTCCATCTCTGTTAGGAACTGTCTGACAGAGAGAAAAAACATCTAATGAGGGACATTTTAGATTGAGTAACATAAGCAAAAAAGGAGCACTCCCTCTCTCAAGATACACATAGAAAGTACATGATTCAAGGGGGAACCAGGATTTGATCCTGACAAATTGTCTAATAAGGGACATTTCAGAGGGCGATCTACATAACCTAATAAAGAACACTCTCTCTTTCAAAGCGTACCCATAAAATATTTGATTTCAAGTTGACAATAGGATTTGATCCTGAGACCTCATGATCTGAAGTGTATTGCACTTCCACCTCTTTTAGGAACGGTTCAACTGAGAGAAAAACCATCTAATTAGGGACATTTTAGATTGAGTAACATAATTTTAAAAAGTGTACTCTAACCCTAATTATACTCTTAGAAAGCACTTGATTTTAAGGGGGCACCAGGATTTGAACCTGGGACCTCTTGATCTGCAGTCAAATGCTCTACCACTGAGCTATACCCCCTCTGCTAGAAACTATCTAAAGGCGGAAAAATTCTCGAATAAGGTACATTTTAGCTGGAGATCTACATAACCTAATACATAACACTCTCTCTTTGACAACATACCCATAAAGTATTTGATTTCATGTTGACTATAGGATTTGAACCTGAGACCTCTTGATCCTAAGACTATTGCAATTCCATCTCTGTTTGGAACTGTCTGACAGAGAGAAAAAACATCTAATGAGGGACATTTTAGATTGAGTAACATAACCAAAAAAGGAGCACTCGCTCTCTCAAGATACACATAGAAAGTACATGATTCAAGGGGGAACCAGGATTTGATCCTGACAAATTGTCTAATAAGGGACATTTCAGAGGGCGATCTACATAACCTAATAAAGAACACTCTCTCTTTCAAAGCGTACCCATAAAATATTTGATTTCAAGTTGACAATAGGATTTGATCCTGAGACCTCATGATCTGAAGTCTATTGCACTTCCACCTCTTTTAGGAACGGTTCAACTGAGAGAAAAACCATCTAATTAGGGACATTTTAGATTGAGTAACATAATTTTAAAAAGTGTACTCTAACCCTAATTATACTCTTAGAAAGCACTTGATTTTAAGGGGGCACAAGGATTTGAACCTGGGACCTCTTGATCTGCAGTCAAATGCTCTACCACTGAGCTATACCCCCTCTGCTAGAAACTATCTAAAGGCGGAAAAATTCTCGAATAAGGTACATTTTAGCTGGAGATCTACATAACCTAATACATAACACTCTCTCTTTGACAACATACCCATAAAGTATTTGATTTCATGTTGACTATAGGATTTGAACCTGAGACCTCTTGAACCTAAGACTATTGCAATTCCATCTCTGTTAGGAACTGTCTGACAGAGAGAAAAAACATCTAATGAGGGACATTTTAGATTGAGTAACATAAGCAAAAAAGGAGCACTCCCTCTCTCAAGATACACATAGAAAGTACATGATTCAAGGGGGAACCAGGATTTGATCCTGACAAATTGTCTAATAAGGGACATTTCAGAGGGCGATCTACATAACCTAATAAAGAACACTCTCTCTTTCAAAGCGTACCCATAAAATATTTGATTTCAAGTTGACAATAGGATTTGATCCTGAGACCTCATGATCTGAAGTGTATTGCACTTCCACCTCTTTTAGGAACGGTTCAACTGAGAGAAAAACCATCTAATTAGGGACATTTTAGATTGAGTAACATAATTTTATAAAGTGTACTCTAACCCTAATTATACTCTTAGAAAGCACTTGATTTTAAGGGGGCACCAGGATTTGAACCTGGGACCTCTTGATCTGCAGTCAAATGCTCTACCACTGAGCTATACCCCCTCTGCTAGAAACTATCTAAAGGCGGAAAAATTCTCGAATAAGGTACATTTTAGCTGGAGATCTACATAACCTAATACATAACACTCTCTCTTTGACAACATACCCATAAAGTATTTGATTTCATGTTGACTATAGGATTTGAACCTGAGACCTCTTGATCCTAAGACTATTGCAATTCCATCTCTGTTTGGAACTGTCTGACAGAGAGAAAAAACATCTAATGAGGGACATTTTAGATTGAGTAACATAAGCAAAAAAGGAGCACTCCCTCTCTCAAGATACACATAGAAAGTACATGATTCAAGGGGGAACCAGGATTTGATCCTGACAAATTGTCTAATAAGGGACATTTCAGAGGGCGATCTACATAACCTAATAAAGAACACTCTCTCTTTCAAAGCGTACCCATAAAATATTTGATTTCAAGTTGACAATAGGATTTGATCCCCTGAGACCTCATGATCTGAAGTGTATTGCACTTCCACCTCTTTTAGGAACGGTTCAACTGAGAGAAAAACCATCTAATTAGGGACATTTTAGATTGAGTAACATAATTTTAAAAAGTGTACTCTAACCCTAATTATACTCTTAGAAAGCACTTGATTTTAAGGGGGCACCAGGATTTGAACCTGGGACCTCTTGATCTGCAGTCAAATGCTCTACCACTGAGCTATACCCCCTCTGCTAGAAACTATCTAAAGGCGGAAAAATTCTCGAATAAGGTACATTTTAGCTGGAGATCTACATAACCTAATACATAACACTCTCTCTTTGACAACATACCCATAAAGTATTTGATTTCATGTTGACTATAGGATTTGAACCTGAGACCTCTTGATCCTAAGACTATTGCAATTCCATCTCTGTTTGGAACTGTCTGACAGAGAGAAAAAACATCTAATGAGGGACATTTTAGATTGAGTAACATAACCAAAAAAGGAGCACTCCCTCTCTCAAGATACACATAGAAAGTACATGATTCAAGGGGGAACCAGGATTTGATCCTGACAAATTGTCTAATAAGGGACATTTCAGAGGGCGATCTACATAACCTAATAAAGAACACTCTCTCTTTCAAAGCGTACCCATAAAATATTTGATTTCAAGTTGACAATAGGATTTGATCCCCTGAGACCTCATGATCTGAAGTCTATTGCACTTCCACCTCTTTTAGGAACGGTTCAACTGAGAGAAAAACCATCTAATTAGGGACATTTTAGATTGAGTAACATAATTTTAAAAAGTGTACTCTAACCCTAATTATACTCTTAGAAAGCACTTGATTTTAAGGGGGCACCAGGATTTGAACCTGGGACCTCTTGATCTGCAGTCAAATGCTCTACCACTGAGCTATACCCCCTCTGCTAGAAACTATCTAAAGGCGGAAAAATTCTCGAATAAGGTACATTTTAGCTGGAGATCTACATAACCTAATACATAACACTCTCTCTTTGACAACATACCCATAAAGTATTTGATTTCATGTTGACTATAGGATTTGAACCTGAGACCTCTTGAACCTAAGACTATTGCAATTCCATCTCTGTTAGGAACTGTCTGACAGAGAGAAAAAACATCTAATGAGGGACATTTTAGATTGAGTAACATAACCAAAAAAGGAGCACTCCCTCTCTCAAGATACACATAGAAAGTACATGATTCAAGGGGGAACCAGGATTTGATCCTGACAAATTGTCTAATAAGGGACATTTCAGAGGGCGATCTACATAACCTAATAAAGAACACTCTCTCTTTCAAAGCGTACCCATAAAATATTTGATTTCAAGTTGACAATAGGATTTGATCCTGAGACCTCATGATCTGAAGTCTATTGCACTTCCACCTCTTTTAGGAACGGTTCAACTGAGAGAAAAACCATCTAATTAGGGACATTTTAGATTGAGTAACATAATTTTAAAAAGTGTACTCTAACCCTAATTATACTCTTAGAAAGCACTTGATTTTAAGGGGGCACCAGGATTTGAACCTGGGACCTCTTGATCTGCAGTCAAATGCTCTACCACTGAGCTATACCCCCTCTGCTAGAAACTATCTAAAGGCGGAAAAATTCTCGAATAAGGTACATTTTAGCTGGAGATCTACATAACCTAATACATAACACTCTCTCTTTGACAACATACCCATAAAGTATTTGATTTCATGTTGACTATAGGATTTGAACCTGAGACCTCTTGAACCTAAGACTATTGCAATTCCATCTCTGTTAGGAACTGTCTGACAGAGAGAAAAAACATCTAATGAGGGACATTTTAGATTGAGTAACATAACCAAAAAAGGAGCACTCCCTCTCTCAAGATACACATAGAAAGTACATGATTCAAGGGGGAACCAGGATTTGATCCTGACAAATTGTCTAATAAGGGACATTTCAGAGGGCGATCTACATAACCTAATAAAGAACACTCTCTCTTTCAAAGCGTACCCATAAAATATTTGATTTCAAGTTGACAATAGGATTTGATCCTGAGACCTCATGATCTGAAGTCTATTGCACTTCCACCTCTTTTAGGAACGGTGCAACTGAGAGAAAAACCATCTAATTAGGGACATTTTAGATTGAGTAACATAATTTTAAAAGGTGTACTCTAACCCTAATTATACTCTTAGAAAGCACTTGATTTTAAGGGGGCACCAGGATTTGAACCTGGGACCTCTTGATCTGCAGTCAAATGCTCTACCACTGAGCTATACCCCCTCTGCTAGAAACTATCTAAAGGCGGAAAAATTCTCGAATAAGGTACATTTTAGCTGGAGATCTACATAGCCTAATACATAACACTCTCTCTTTGACAACATACCCATAAAGTATTTGATTTCATGTTGACTATAGGATTTGAACCTGAGACCTCTTGAACCTAAGACTATTGCAATTCCATCTCTGTTAGGAACTGTCTGACAGAGAGAAAAAACATCTAATGAGGGACATTTTAGATTGAGTAACATAACCAAAAAAGGAGCACTCCCTCTCTCAAGATACACATAGAAAGTACATGATTCAAGGGGGAACCAGGATTTGATCCTGACAAATTGTCTAATAAGGGACATTTCAGAGGGCGATCTACATAACCTAATAAAGAACACTCTCTCTTTCAAAGCGTACCCATAAAATATTTGATTTCAAGTTGACAATAGGATTTGATCCTGAGACCTCATGATCTGAAGTCTATTGCACTTCCACCTCTTTTAGGAACGGTGCAACTGAGAGAAAAACCATCTAATTAGGGACATTTTTGATTGAGTAACATAATTTTAAAAAGTGTACTCTAACCCTAATTATACTCTTAGAAAGCACTTGATTTTAAGGGGGCACCAGGATTTGAACCTGGGACCTCTTGATCTGCAGTCAAATGCTCTACCACTGAGCTATACCCCCTCTGCTAGAAACTATCTAAAGGCGGAAAAATTCTCGAATAAGGTACATTTTAGCTGGAGATCTACATAACCTAATACATAACACTCTCTCTTTGACAACATACCCATAAAGTATTTGATTTCATGTTGACTATAGGATTTGAACCTGAGACCTCTTGAACCTAAGACTATTGCAATTCCATCTCTGTTAGGAACTGTCTGACAGAGAGAAAAAACATCTAATGAGGGACATTTTAGATTGAGTAATATAACCAAAAAAGGAGCACTCCCTCTCTCAAGATACACATAGAAAGTACATGATTCAAGGGGGAACCAGGATTTGATCCTGACAAATTGTCTAATAAGGGACATTTCAGAGGGCGATCTACATAACCTAATAAAGAACACTCTCTCTTTCAAAGCGTACCCATAAAATATTTGATTTCAAGTTGACAATAGGATTTGATCCTGAGACCTCATGATCTGAAGTCTATTGCACTTCCACCTCTTTTAGGAACGGTTCAACTGAGAGAAAAACCATCTAATTAGGGACATTTTAGATTGAGTAACATAATTTTAAAAAGTGTACTCTAACCCTAATTATACTCTTAGAAAGCACTTGATTTTAAGGGGGCACAAGGATTTGAACCTGGGACCTCTTGATCTGCAGTCAAATGCTCTACCACTGAGCTATACCCCCTCTGCTAGAAACTATCTAAAGGCGGAAAAATTCTCGAATAAGGTATATTTTAGCTGGAGATCTACATAACCTAATACATAACACTCTCTCTTTGACAACATACCCATAAAGTATTTGATTTCATGTTGACTATAGGATTTGAACCTGAGACCTCTTGAACCTAAGACTATTGCAATTCCATCTCTGTTAGGAACTGTCTGACAGAGAGAAAAAACATCTAATGAGGGACATTTTAGATTGAGTAACATAAGCAAAAAAGGAGCACTCCCTCTCTCAAGATACACATAGAAAGTACATGATTCAAGGGGGAACCAGGATTTGATCCTGACAAATTGTCTAATAAGGGACATTTCAGAGGGCGATCTACATAACCTAATAAAGAACACTCTCTCTTTCAAAGCGTACCCATAAAATATTTGATTTCAAGTTGACAATAGGATTTGATCCTGAGACCTCATGATCTGAAGTCTATTGCACTTCCACCTCTTTTAGGAACGGTGCAACTGAGAGAAAAAACATCTAATTAGGGACATTTTTGATTGAGTAACATAATTTTAAAAGGTGTACTCTAACCCTAATTATACTCTTAGAAAGCACTTGATTTTAAGGGGGCACCAGGATTTGAACCTGGGACCTCTTGATCTGCAGTCAAATGCTCTACCACTGAGCTAACCCCCTCTGCTAGAAACTATCTAAAGGCGGAAAAATTCTCGAATAAGGTACATTTTAGCTGGAGATCTACATAACCTAATACATAACACTCTCTCTTTGACAACATACCCATAAAGTATTTGATTTCATGTTGACTATAGGATTTGAACCTGAGACCTCTTGAACCTAAGACTATTGCAATTCCATCTCTGTTAGGAACTGTCTGACAGAGAGAAAAAACATCTAATGAGGGACATTTTAGATTGAGTAACATAACCAAAAAAGGAGCACTCCCTCTCAAGATACACATAGAAAGTACATGATTCAAGGGGGAACCAGGATTTGATCCTGACAAATTGTCTAATAAGGGACATTTCAGAGGGCGATCTACATAACCTAATAAAGACCACTCTCTCTTTCAAAGCGTACCCATAAAATATTTGATTTCAAGTTGACAATAGGATTTGATCCTGAGACCTCATGATCTGAAGTCTATTGCACTTCCACCTGTTTTAGGAACGGTTCAACTGAGAGAAAAACCATCTAATTAGGGACATTTTTGATTGAGTAACATAATTTTAAAAGATGTACTCTAACCCTAATTATACTCTTAGAAAGCACTTGATTTTAAGGGGGCACCAGGATTTGAACCTGGGACCTCTTGATCTGCAGTCAAATGCTCTACCACTGAGCTATACCCCCTCTGGTAGAAACTATCTAAAGGCGGAAAAATTCTCGAATAAGGTACATTTTAGCTGGAGATCTACATAACCTAATACATAACACTCTCTCTTTGACAACATACCCATAAAGTATTTGATTTCATGTTGACTATAGGATTTGAACCTGAGACCTCTTGAACCTAAGACTATTGCAATTCCATCTCTGTTAGGAACTGTCTGACAGAGAGAAAAAACATCTAATGAGGGACATTTTAGATTGAGTAATATAACCAAAAAAGGAGCACTCCCTCTCTCAAGATACACATAGAAAGTACATGATTCAAGGGGGAACCAGGATTTGATCCTGACAAATTGTCTAATAAGGGACATTTCAGAGGGCGATCTACATAACCTAATAAAGAACACTCTCTCTTTCAAAGCGTACCCATAAAATATTTGATTTCAAGTTGACAATAGGATTTGATCCTGAGACCTCATGATCTGAAGTCTATTGCACTTCCACCTCTTTTAGGAACGGTTCAACTGAGAGAAAAACCATCTAATTAGGGACATTTTAGATTGAGTAACATAATTTTAAAAAGTGTACTCTAACCCTAATTATACTCTTAGAAAGCACTTGATTTTAAGGGGGCACAAGGATTTGAACCTGGGACCTCTTGATCTGCAGTCAAATGCTCTACCACTGAGCTATACCCCCTCTGCTAGAAACTATCTAAAGGCGGAAAAATTCTCGAATAAGGTATATTTTAGCTGGAGATCTACATAACCTAATACATAACACTCTCTCTTTGACAACATACCCATAAAGTATTTGATTTCATGTTGACTATAGGATTTGAACCTGAGACCTCTTGAACCTAAGACTATTGCAATTCCATCTCTGTTAGGAACTGTCTGACAGAGAGAAAAAACATCTAATGAGGGACATTTTAGATTGAGTAACATAAGCAAAAAAGGAGCACTCCCTCTCTCAAGATACACATAGAAAGTACATGATTCAAGGGGGAACCAGGATTTGATCCTGACAAATTGTCTAATAAGGGACATTTCAGAGGGCGATCTACATAACCTAATAAAGAACACTCTCTCTTTCAAAGCGTACCCATAAAATATTTGATTTCAAGTTGACAATAGGATTTGATCCTGAGACCTCATGATCTGAAGTCTATTGCACTTCCACCTCTTTTAGGAACGGTGCAACTGAGAGAAAAAACATCTAATTAGGGACATTTTTGATTGAGTAACATAATTTTAAAAGGTGTACTCTAACCCTAATTATACTCTTAGAAAGCACTTGATTTTAAGGGGGCACCAGGATTTGAACCTGGGACCTCTTGATCTGCAGTCAAATGCTCTACCACTGAGCTATACCCCCTCTGCTAGAAACTATCTAAAGGCGGAAAAATTCTCGAATAAGGTACATTTTAGCTGGAGATCTACATAACCTAATACATAACACTCTCTCTTTGACAACATACCCATAAAGTATTTGATTTCATGTTGACTATAGGATTTGAACCTGAGACCTCTTGAACCTAAGACTATTGCAATTCCATCTCTGTTAGGAACTGTCTGACAGAGAGAAAAAACATCTAATGAGGGACATTTTAGATTGAGTAACATAACCAAAAAAGGAGCACTCCCTCTCAAGATACACATAGAAAGTACATGATTCAAGGGGGAACCAGGATTTGATCCTGACAAATTGTCTAATAAGGGACATTTCAGAGGGCGATCTACATAACCTAATAAAGACCACTCTCTCTTTCAAAGCGTACCCATAAAATATTTGATTTCAAGTTGACAATAGGATTTGATCCTGAGACCTCATGATCTGAAGTCTATTGCACTTCCACCTGTTTTAGGAACGGTTCAACTGAGAGAAAAACCATCTAATTAGGGACATTTTTGATTGAGTAACATAATTTTAAAAGATGTACTCTAACCCTAATTATACTCTTAGAAAGCACTTGATTTTAAGGGGGCACCAGGATTTGAACCTGGGACCTTTTGATCTGCAGTCAAATGCTCTAACACTGAGCTATACCCCCTCTGCTAGAAACTATCTAAAGGAGGAAAGATTCTCGAATAAGGTACATTTTAGCTGGAGCTCTACATAACCTAATACATAACACTCTCTCTTTGACAACATACCCATAAAGTATTTGATTTCATGTTGACTATAGGATTTGAACCTGAGACCTCTTGAACCTAAGACTATTGCAATTCCATCTCTGTTAGGAACTGTCTGACAGAGAGAAAAAACATCTAATGAGGGACATTTTAGATTGAGTAACATAACCAAAAAAGGAGCACTCCCTCTCTCAAGATACACATAGAAAGTACATGATTCAAGAGGGAACCAGGATTTGATCCTGACAAATTGTCTAATAAGGGACATTTCAGAGGGCGATCTACATAACCTAATAAAGAACACTCTCTCTTTCAAAGCGTACCCATAAAATATTTGATTTCAAGTTGACAATAGGATTTGATCCTGAGACCTCATGATCTGAAGTCTATTGCACTTCCACCTCTTTTAGGAACGGTTGAACTGAGAGAAAAACCATCTAATTAGGGACATTTTTGATTGAGTAACATAATTTAAAAAAGTGTACTCTAACCCTACTCTTAGAAAGCACTTGATTTTAAGGGGGCACCAGGATTTGAACCTGGGACCTCTTGATCTGTAGTCAAATGCTCTACCACTGAGCTATACCCCCTCTGCTAGAAACTATCTAAAGGCGGAAAAATTCTCGAATAAGGTACATTTTAGCTGGAGATCTACATAACCTAATACATAACACTCTCTCTTTGACAACATACCCATAAAGTATTTGATTTCATGTTGACTATAGGATTTGAACCTGAGACCTCTTGAACCTAAGACTATTGCAATTCCATCTCTGTTAGGAACTGTCTGACAGAGAGAAAAAACATCTAATGAGGGACATTTTAGATTGAGTAACATAACCAAAAAAGGAGCACTCCCTCTCTCAAGATACACATAGAAAGTACATGATTCAAGGGGGAACCAGGATTTGATCCTGACAAATTGTCTAATAAGGGACATTTCAGAGGGCGATCTACATAACCTAATAAAGAACACTCTCTCTTTCAAAGCGTACCCATAAAATATTTGATTTCAAGTTGACAATAGGATTTGATCCTGAGACCTCATGATCTGAAGTCTATTGCACTTCCACCTCTTTTAGGAACAGTTCAACTGAGAGAAAAAACATCTAATTAGGGACATTTTTGATTGAGTAACATAATTTTAAAAGGTGTACTCTAACCCTAATTATACTCTTAGAAAGCACTTGATTTTAAGGGGGCACCAGGATTTGAACCTGGGACCTCTTGATCTGCTGTCAAATGCTCTACCACTGAGCTATACCCCCTCTGCTAGAAATTATCTAAAGGCGGAAAAATTCTCGAATAAGGTATATTTTAGCTGGAGATCTACATAACCTAATACATAACACTCTCTCTTTGACAACATACCCATAAAGTATTTGATTTCATGTTGACTATAGGATTTGAACCTGAGACCTCTTGAACCTAAGACTATTGCAATTCCATCTCTGTTAGGAACTGTCTGACAGAGAGAAAAACCATCTAATGAGGGACATTTTAGATTGAGTAACATAACCAAAAAAGGAGCACTCCCTCTCTCAAGATACACATAGAAAGTACATGATTCAAGGGGGAACCAGGATTTGATCCTGACAAATTGTCTAATAAGGGACATTTCAGAGGGCGATCTACATAACCTAATAAAGAACACTCTCTCTTTCAAAGCGTACCCATAAAATATTTGATTTCAAGTTGACAATAGGATTTGATCTTGAGACCTCATGATCTGAAGTCTATTGCACTTCCACCTCTTTTAGGAACGGTGCAACTGAGAGAAAAACCATCTAATTAGGGACATTTTTGATTGAGTAACATAATTTTAAAAAGTGTACTCTAACCCTAATTATACTCTTAGAAAGCACTTGATTTTAAGGGGGCACCAGGATTTGAACCTGGGACCTCTTGATCTGCAGTCAAATGCTCTACCACTGAGCTATACCCCCTCTGCTAGAAACTATCTAAAGGCGGAAAAATTCTCGAATAAGGTACATTTTAGCTGGAGATCTACATAACCTAATACATAACACTCTCTCTTTGACAACATACCCATAAAGTATTTGATTTCATGTTGACTATAGGATTTGAACCTGAGACCTCTTGAACCTAAGACTATTGCAATTCCATCTCTGTTAGGAACTGTCTGACAGAGAGAAAAAACATCTAATGAGGGACATTTTAGATTGAGTAACATAACCAAAAAAGGAGCACTCCCTCTCTCAAGATACACATAGAAAGTACATGATTCAAGGGGGAACCAGGATTTGATCCTGACAAATTGTCTAATAAGGGACATTTCAGAGGGCGATCTACATAACCTAATAAAGAACACTCTCTCTTTCAAAGCGTACCCATAAAATATTTGATTTCAAGTTGACAATAGGATTTGATCCTGAGACCTCATGATCTGAAGTCTATTGCACTTCCACCTCTTTTAGGAACGGTGCAACTGAGAGAAAAACCATCTAATTAGGGACATTTTAGATTGAGTAACATAATTTTAAAAAGTGTACTCTAACCCTAATTATACTCTTAGAAAGCACTTGATTTTAAGGGGGCACCAGGATTTGAACCTGGGACCTCTTGATCTGCAGTCAAATGCTCTACCACTGAGCTATACCCCCTCTGCTAGAAACTATCTAAAGGCGGAAAAATTCTCGAATAAGGTACATTTTAGCTGGAGATCTACATAACCTAATACATAACACTCTCTCTTTGACAACATACCCATAAAGTATTTGATTTCATGTTGACTATAGGATTTGAACCTGAGACCTCTTGAACCTAAGACTATTGCAATTCCATCTCTGTTAGGAACTGTCTGACAGAGAGAAAAAACATCTAATGAGGGACATTTTAGATTGAGTAACATAACCAAAAAAGGAGCACTCCCTCTCTCAAGATACACATAGAAAGTACATGATTCAAGGGGGAACCAGGATTTGATCCTGACAAATTGTCTAATAAGGGACATTTCCGAGGGCGATCTACATAACCTAATAAAGAACACTCTCTCTTTCAAAGCGTACCCATAAAATATTTGATTTCAAGTTGACAATAGGATTTGATCCTGAGACCTCATGATCTGAAGTCTATTGCACTTCCACCTCTTTTAGGAACGTTTCAACTGAGAGAAAAACCATCTAATTAGGGACATTTTTGATTGATTAACATCATTTTAAAAGGTGTACTCTAACCCTAATTATACTCTTAGAAAGCACTTGATTTTAAGGGGGCACCAGGATTTGAACCTGGGACCTCTTGATCTGCAGTCAAATGCTCTACCACTGAGCTATACCCCCTCTGCTAGAAACTATCTAAAGGCGGAAAAATTCTCGAATAAGGTACATTTTAGCTGGAGATCTACATAACCTAATACATAACACTCTCTCTTTGACAACATACCCATAAAGTATTTGATTTCATGTTGACTATAGGATTTGAACCTGAGACCTCTTGAGCCTAAGACTATTGCAATTCCATCTCTGTTAGGAACTGTCTGACAGAGAGAAAAAACATCTAATGAGGGACATTTTAGATTGAGTAACATAACCAAAAAAGGAGCACTCCCTCTCAAGATACACATAGAAAGTACATGATTCAAGGGGGAACCAGGATTTGATCCTGACAAATTGTCTAATAAGGGACATTTCAGAGGGCGATCTACATAACCTAATAAAGACCACTCTCTCTTTCAAAGCGTACCCATAAAATATTTGATTTCAAGTTGACAATAGGATTTGATCCTGAGACCTCATGATCTGAAGTCTATTGCACTTCCACCTGTTTTAGGAACGGTTCAACTGAGAGAAAAACCATCTAATTAGGGACATTTTTGATTGAGTAACATAATTTTAAAAGATGTACTCTAACCCTAATTATACTCTTAGAAAGCACTTGATTTTAAGGGGGCACCAGGATTTGAACCTGGGACCTCTTGATCTGCAGTCAAATGCTCTAACACTGAGCTATACCCCCTCTGCTAGAAACTATCTAAAGGAGGAAAAATTCTCGAATAAGGTACATTTTAGCTGGAGCTCTACATAACCTAATACATAACACTCTCTCTTTGACAACATACCCATAAAGTATTTGATTTCATGTTGACTATAGGATTTGAACCTGAGACCTCTTGAACCTAAGACTATTGCAATTCCATCTCTGTTAGGAACTGTCTGACAGAGAGAAAAAACATCTAATGAGGGACATTTTAGATTGAGTAACATAACCAAAAAAGGAGCACTCCCTCTCTCAAGATACACATAGAAAGTACATGATTCAAGAGGGAACCAGGATTTGATCCTGACAAATTGTCTAATAAGGGACATTTCAGAGGGCGATCTACATAACCTAATAAAGAACACTCTCTCTTTCAAAGCGTACCCATAAAATATTTGATTTCAAGTTGACAATAGGATTTGATCCTGAGACCTCATGATCTGAAGTCTATTGCACTTCCACCTCTTTTAGGAACGGTGCAACTGAGAGAAAAACAATCTAATTAGGGACATTTTTGATTGAGTAACATAATTTTAAAAGTTGTACTCTAACCCTAATTATACTCTTAGAAAGCACTTGATTTTAAGGGGGCACCAGGATTTGAACCTGGGACCTCTTGATCTGCAGTCAAATGCTCTACCACTGAGCTATACCCCCTCTGCTAGAAACTATCTAAAGGCGGAAAAATTTTCGAATAAGGTACATTTTAGCTGGAGATCTACATCACCTAATACATAACACTCTCTCTTTGACAACATACCCATAAAGTATTTGATTTCATGTTGACTATAGGATTTGAACCTGAGACCTCTTGAACCTAAGACTATTGCAATTCCATCTCTGTTAGGAACTGTCTGACAGAGAGAAAAAACATCTAATGAGGGACATTTTAGATTGAGTAACATAACCAAAAAAGGAGCACTCCCTCTCTCAAGATACACATAGAAAGTACATGATTCAAGGGGGAACCAGGATTTGATCCTGACAAATTGTCTAATAAGGGACATTTCAGAGGGCGATCTACATAACCTAATAAAGAACACTCTCTCTTTCAAAGCGTACCCATAAAATATTTGATTTCAAGTTGACAATAGGATTTGATCCTGAGACCTCATGATCTGAAGTCTATTGCACTTCCACCTCTTTTAGGAACGGTGCAACTGAGAGAAAAACAATCTAATTAGGGACATTTTTGATTGAGTAACATAATTTTAAAAGTTGTACTCTAACCCTAATTATACTCTTAGAAAGCACTTGATTTTAAGGGGGCACCAGGATTTGAACCTGGGACCTCTTGATCTGCAGTCAAATGCTCTACCACTGAGCTATACCCCCTCTGCTAGAAACTATCTAAAGGCGGAAAAATTTTCGAATAAGGTACATTTTAGCTGGAGATCTACATCACCTAATACATAACACTCTCTCTTTGACAACATACCCATAAAGTATTTGATTTCATGTTGACTATAGGATTTGAACCTGAGACCTCTTGAACCTAAGACTATTGCAATTCCATCTCTGTTAGGAACTGTCTGACAGAGAGAAAAAACATCTAATGAGGGACATTTTAGATTGAGTAACATAACCAAAAAAGGAGCACTCCCTCTCTCAAGATACACATAGAAAGTACATGATTCAAGAGGGAACCAGGATTTGATCCTGACAAATTGTCTAATAAGGGACATTTCAGAGGGCGATCTACATAACCTAATAAAGAACACTCTCTCTTTCAAAGCGTACCCATAAAATATTTGATTTCAAGTTGACAATAGGATTTGATCCTGAGACCTCATGATCTGAAGTCTATTGCACTTCCACCTCTTTTAGGAACGGTGCAACTGAGAGAAAAACAATCTAATTAGGGACATTTTTGATTGAGTAACATAATTTTAAAAGTTGTACTCTAACCCTAATTATACTCTTAGAAAGCACTTGATTTTAAGGGGGCACCAGGATTTGAACCTGGGACCTCTTGATCTGCAGTCAAATGCTCTACCACTGAGCTATACCCCCTCTGCTTGAAACTATCTAAAGGCGGAAAAATTTTCGAATAAGGTACATTTTAGCTGGAGATCTACATCACCTAATACATAACACTCTCTCTTTGACAACATACCCATAAAGTATTTGATTTCATGTTGACTATAGGATTTGAACCTGAGACCTCTTGAACCTAAGACTATTGCAATTCCATCTCTGTTAGGAACTGTCTGACAGAGAGAAAAAACATCTAATGAGGGACATTTTAGATTGAGTAACATAAACAAAAAAGGAGCACTCCCTCTCTCAAGATACACATAGAAAGTACATGATTCAAGGGGGAACCAGGATTTGATCCTGACAAATTGTCTAATAAGGGACATTTCAGAGGGCGATCTACATAACCTAATAAAGAACACTCTCTCTTTCAAAGCGTACCCATAAAATATTTGATTTCAAGTTGACAATAGGATTTGATCCTGAGACCTCATGATCTGAAGTCTATTGCACTTCCACCTCTTTTAGGAACGGTGCAACTGAGAGAAAAACAATCTAATTAGGGACATTTTTGATTGAGTAACATAATTTTAAAAGTTGTACTCTAACCCTAATTATACTCTTAGAAAGCACTTGATTTTAAGGGGGCACCAGGATTTGAACCTGGGACCTCTTGATCTGCAGTCAAATGCTCTACCACTGAGCTATACCCCCTCTGCTAGAAACTATCTAAAGGCGGAAAAATTTTCGAATAAGGTACATTTTAGCTGGAGATCTACATCACCTAATACATAACACTCTCTCTTTGACAACATACCCATAAAGTATTTGATTTCATGTTGACTATAGGATTTGAACCTGAGACCTCTTGAACCTAAGACTATTGCAATTCCATCTCTGTTAGGAACTGTCTGACAGAGAGAAAAAACATCTAATGAGGGACATTTTAGATTGAGTAACATAACCAAAAAAGGAGCACTCCCTCTCTCAAGATACACATAGAAAGTACATGATTCAAGGGGGAACCAGGATTTGATCCTGACAAATTGTCTAATAAGGGACATTTCAGAGGGCGATCTACATAACCTAATAAAGAACACTCTCTCTTTCAAAGCGTACCCATAAAATATTTGATTTCAAGTTGACAATAGGATTTGATCCTGAGACCTCATGATCTGAAGTCTATTGCACTTCCACCTCTTTTAGGAACGGTTCAACTGAGAGAAAAACCATCTAATTAGGGACATTTTAGATTGAGTAACATAATTTTAAAAAGTGTACTCTAACCCTAATTATACTCTTAGAAAGCACTTGATTTTAAGGGGGCACCAGGATTTGTACCTGGGACCTCTTGATCTGCAGTCAAATGCTCTACCACTGAGCTATACCCCCTCTGCTAGAAACTATCTAAAGGCGGAAAAATTCTCGAATAAGGTACATTTTAGCTGGAGATCTACATAACCTAATACATAACACTCTCTCTTTGACAACATACCCATAAAGTATTTGATTTCATGTTGACTATAGGATTTGAACCTGAGACCTCTTGAACCTAAGACTATTGCAATTCCATCTCTGTTAGGAACTGTCTGACAGAGAGAAAAAACATCTAATGAGGGACATTTTAGATTGAGTAACATAACCAAAAAAGGAGCACTCCCTCTCTCAAGATACACATAGAAAGTACATGATTCAAGGGGGAACCAGGATTTGATCCTGACAAATTGTCTAATAAGGGACATTTCAGAGGGCGATCTACATAACCTAATAAAGAACACTCTCTCTTTCAAAGCGTACCCATAAAATATTTGATTTCAAGTTGACAATAGGATTTGATCCTGAGACCTCATGATCTGAAGTCTATTGCACTTCCACCTCTTTTAGGAACGGTTCAACTGAGAGAAAAACCATCTAATTAGGGACATTTTTGATTGAGTAACATCATTTTAAAAGGTGTACTCTAACCCTAATTATACTCTTAGAAAGCACTTGATTTTAAGGGGGCACCAGGATTTGAACCTGGGACCTCTTGATCTGCAGTCAAATGCTCTACCACTGAGCTATACCCCCTCTGCTAGAAACTATCTAAAGGCGGAAAAATTCTCGAATAAGGTACATTTTAGCTGGAGATCTACATAACCTAATACATAACACTCTCTCTTTGACAACATACCCATAAAGTATTTGATTTCATGTTGACTATAGGATTTGAACCTGAGACCTCTTGAACCTAAGACTATTGCAATTCCATCTCTGTTAGGAACTGTCTGACAGAGAGAAAAAACATCTAATGAGGGACATTTTAGATTGAGTAACATAAGCAAAAAAGGAGCACTCCCTCTCTCAAGATACACATAGAAAGTACATGATTCAAGGGGGAACCAGGATTTGATCCTGACAAATTGTCTAATAAGGGACATTTCAGAGGGCGATCTACATAACCTAATAAAGAACACTCTCTCTTTCAAAGCGTACCCATAAAATATTTGATTTCAAGTTGACAATAGGATTTGATCCTGAGACCTCATGATCTGAAGTCTATTGCACTTCCACCTCTTTTAGGAACGGTTCAACTGAGAGAAAAACCATCTAATTAGGGACATTTTTGATTGAGTAACATCATTTTAAAAGGTGTACTCTAACCCTAATTATACTCTTAGAAAGCACTTGATTTTAAGGGGGCACCAGGATTTGAACCTGGGACCTCTTGATCTGCAGTCAAATGCTCTACCACTGAGCTATACCCCATCTGCTAAAAACTATCTAAAGGCGGAAAAATTCTCGAATAAGGTACATTTTAGCTGGAGATCTACATAACCTAATACATAACACTCTCTCTTTGACAACATACCCATAAAGTATTTGATTTCATGTTGACTATAGGATTTGAACCTGAGACCTCTTGAACCTAAGACTATTGCAATTCCATCTCTGTTAGGAACTGTCTGACAGAGAGAAAAAACATCTAATGAGGGACATTTTAGATTGAGTAACATAACCAAAAAAGGAGCACTCCCTCTCTCAAGATACACATAGAAAGTTCATGATTCAAGGGGGAACCAGGATTTGATCCTGACAAATTGTCTAATAAGGGACATTTCAGAGGTCGATCTACATAACCTAATAAAGAACACTCTCTCTTTCAAAGCGTACCCATAAAATATTTGATTTCAAGTTGACAATAGGATTTGATCCTGAGACCTCATGATCTGAAGTCTATTGCACTTCCACCTCTTTTAGGAACGGTTCAACTGAGAGAAAAACCATCTAATTAGGGACATTTTTGATTGAGTAACATAATTTTAAAAGTTGTACTCTAAGCCTAATTATACTCTTCGAAAGCACTTGATTTTAAGGGGGCACCAGGATTTGAACCTGGGACCTCTTGATCTGCAGTCAAATGCTCTACCACTGAGCTACACCCCCTCTGCTAGAAACTATCTAAAGGCGGAAAAATTTTCGAATAAGGTACATTTTAGCTGGAGATCTACATCACCTAATACATAACACTCTCTCTTTGACAACATACCCATAAAGTATTTGATTTCATGTTGACTATAGGATTTGAACCTGAGACCTCTTGAACCTAAGACTATTGCAATTCCATCTCTGTTAGGAACTGTCTGACAGAGAGAAAAAACATCTAATGAGGGACATTTTAGATTGAGTAACATAACCAAAAAAGGAGCACTCCCTCTCTCAAGATACACATAGAAAGTACATGATTCAAGGGGGAACCAGGATTTGATCCTGACAAATTGTCTAATAAGGGACATTTCAGAGGGCGATCTACATAACCTAATAAAGAACACTCTCTCTTTCAAAGCGTACCCATAAAATATTTGATTTCAAGTTGACAATAGGATTTGATCCTGAGACCTCATGATCTGAAGTCTATTGCACTTCCACCTCTTTTAGGAACGGTTCAACTGAGAGAAAAACCATCTAATTAGGGACATTTTAGATTGAGTAACATAATTTTAAAAAGTGTACTCTAACCCTAATTATACTCTTAGAAAGCACTTGATTTTAAGGGGGCACCAGGATTTGTACCTGGGACCTTTTGATCTGCAGTCAAATGCTCTACCACTGAGCTATACCCCCTCTGCTAGAAACTATCTAAAGGCGGAAAAATTCTCGAATAAGGTACATTTTAGCTGGAGATCTACATAACCTAATACATAACACTCTCTCTTTGACAACATACCCATAAAGTATTTGATTTCATGTTGACTATAGGATTTGAACCTGAGACCTCTTGAACCTAAGACTATTGCAATTCCATCTCTGTTAGGAACTGTCTGACAGAGAGAAAAAACATCTAATGAGGGACATTTTAGATTGAGTAACATAACCAAAAAAGGAGCACTCCCTCTCTCAAGATACACATAGAAAGTACATGATTCAAGGGGGAACCAGGATTTGATCCTGACAAATTGTCTAATAAGGGACATTTCAGAGGGCGATCTACATAACCTAATAAAGAACACTCTCTCTTTCAAAGCGTACCCATAAAATATTTGATTTCAAGTTGACAATAGGATTTGATCCTGAGACCTCATGATCTGAAGTCTATTGCACTTCCACCTCTTTTAGGAACGGTTCAACTGAGAGAAAAACGATCTAATTAGGGACATTTTTGATTGAGTAACATCATTTTAAAAGGTGTACTCTAACCCTAATTATACTCTTAGAAAGCACTTGATTTTAAGGGGGCACCAGGATTTGAACCTGGGACCTCTTGATCTGCAGTCAAATGCTCTACCACTGAGCTATACCCCCTCTGCTAAAAACTATCTAAAGGCGGAAAAATTCTCGAATAAGGTACATTTTAGCTGGAGATCTACATAACCTAATACATAACACTCTCTCTTTGACAACATACCCATAAAGTATTTGATTTCATGTTGACTATAGGATTTGAACCTGAGACCTCTTGAACCTAAGACTATTGCAATTCCATCTCTGTTAGGAACTGTCTGACAGAGAGAAAAAACATCTAATGAGGGACATTTTAGATTGAGTAACATAACCAAAAAAGGAGCACTCCCTCTCTCAAGATACACATAGAAAGTACATGATTCAAGGGGGAACCAGGATTTGATCCTGACAAATTGTCTAATAAGGGACATTTCAAAGGGCGATCTACATAACCTAATAAAGAACACTCTCTCTTTCAAAGCGTACCCATAAAATATTTGATTTCAAGTTGACAATAGGATTTGATCCTGAGACCTCATGATCTGAAGTCTATTGCACTTCCACCTCTTTTAGGAACGGTGCAACTGAGAGAAAAACAATCTAATTAGGGACATTTTTGATTGAGTAACATAATTTTAAAAGTTGTACTCTAACCCTAATTATACTCTTAGAAAGCACTTGATTTTAAGGGGGCACCAGGATTTGAACCTGGGACCTCTTGATCTGCAGTCAAATGCTCTACCACTGAGCTATACCCCCTCTGCTAGAAACTATCTAAAGGCGGAAAAATTTTCGAATAAGGTACATTTTAGCTGGAGATCTACATCACCTAATACATAACACTCTCTCTTTGACAACATACCCATAAAGTATTTGATTTCATGTTGACTATAGGATTTGAACCTGAGACCTCTTGAACCTAAGACTATTGCAATTCCATCTCTGTTAGGAACTGTCTGACAGAGAGAAAAAACATCTAATGAGGGACATTTTAGATTGAGTAACATAACCAAAAAAGGAGCACTCCCTCTCTCAAGATACACATAGAAAGTACATGATTCAAGGGGGAACCAGGATTTGATCCTGACAAATTGTCTAATAAGGGACATTTCAGAGGGCGATCTACATAACCTAATAAAGAACACTCTCTCTTTCAAAGCGTACCCATAAAATATTTGATTTCAAGTTGACAATAGGATTTGATCCTGAGACCTCATGATCTGAAGTCTATTGCACTTCCACCTCTTTTAGGAACGGTTCAACTGAGAGAAAAACCATCTAATTAGGGACATTTTAGATTGAGTAACATAATTTTAAAAAGTGTACTCTAACCCTAATTATACTCTTAGAAAGCACTTGATTTTAAGGGGGCACCAGGATTTGTACCTGGGACCTCTTGATCTGCAGTCAAATGCTCTACCACTGAGCTATACCCCCTCTGCTAAAAACTATCTAAAGGCGGAAAAATTCTCGAATAAGGTACATTTTAGCTGGAGATCTACATAACCTAATACATAACACTCTCTCTTTGACAACATACCCATAAAGTATTTGATTTCATGTTGACTATAGGATTTGAACCTGAGACCTCTTGAACCTAAGACTATTGCAATTCCATCTCTGTTAGGAACTGTCTGACAGAGAGAAAAACCATCGAATGAGGGACATTTTAGATTGAGTAACATAACCAAAAAAGGAGCACTCCCTCTCTCAAGATACACATAGAAAGTACATGATTCAAGGGGGAACCAGGATTTGATCCTGACAAATTGTCTAATAAGGGACATTTCAGAGGGCGATCTACATAACCTAATAAAGAACACTCTCTCTTTCAAAGCGTACCCATAAAATATTTGATTTCAAGTTGACAATAGGATTTGATCCTGAGACCTCATGATCTGAAGTCTATTGCACTTCCACCTCTTTTAGGAACGGTTCAACTGAGAGAAAAACGATCTAATTAGGGACATTTTAGATTGAGTAACATAATTTTAAAAAGTGTACTCTAACCCTAATTATACTCTTAGAAAGCACTTGATTTTAAGGGGGCACCAGGATTTGAACCTGGGACCTCTTGATCTGCAGTCAAATGCTCTACCACTGAGCTATACCCCCTCTGCTAAAAACTATCTAAAGGCGGAAAAATTCTCGAATAAGGTACATTTTAGCTGGAGATCTACATAACCTAATACATAACACTCTCTCTTTGACAACATACCCATAAAGTATTTGATTTCATGTTGACTATAGGATTTGAACCTGAGACCTCTTGAACCTAAGACTATTGCAATTCCATCTCTGTTAGGAACTGTCTGACAGAGAGAAAAAACATCTAATGAGGGACATTTTAGATTGAGTAACATAACCAAAAAAGGAGCACTCCCTCTCTCAAGATACACATAGAAAGTACATGATTCAAGGGGGAACCAGGATTTGATCCTGACAAATTGTCTAATAAGGGACATTTCAGAGGGCGATCTACATAACCTAATAAAGAACACTCTCTCTTTCAAAGCGTACCCATAAAATATTTGATTTCAAGTTGACAATAGGATTTGATCCTGAGACCTCATGATCTGAAGTCTATTGCACTTCCACCTCTTTTAGGAACGGTTCAACTGAGAGAAAAACCATCTAATTAGGGACATTTTAGATTGAGTAACATAATTTTAAAAAGTGTACTCTAACCCTAATTATACTCTTAGAAAGCACTTGATTTTAAGGGGGCACCAGGATTTGTACCTGGGACCTCTTGATCTGCAGTCAAATGCTCTACCACTGAGCTATACCCCCTCTGCTAGAAACTATCTAAAGGCGGAAAAATTCTCGAATAAGGTACATTTTAGCTGGAGATCTACATAACCTAATACATAACACTCTCTCTTTGACAACATACCCATAAAGTATTTGATTTCATGTTGACTATAGGATTTGAACCTGAGACCTCTTGAACCTAAGACTATTGCAATTCCATCTCTGTTAGGAACTGTCTGACAGAGAGAAAAACCATCGAATGAGGGACATTTTAGATTGAGTAACATAACCAAAAAAGGAGCACTCCCTCTCTCAAGATACACATAGAAAGTACATGATTCAAGGGGGAACCAGGATTTGATCCTGACAAATTGTCTAATAAGGGACATTTCAGAGGGCGATCTACATAACCTAATAAAGAACACTCTCTCTTTCAAAGCGTACCCATAAAATATTTGATTTCAAGTTGACAATAGGATTTGATCCTGAGACCTCATGATCTGAAGTCTATTGCACTTCCACCTCTTTTAGGAACGGTTCAACTGAGAGAAAAACCATCTAATTAGGGACATTTTAGATTGAGTAACATAATTTTAAAAAGTGTACTCTAACCCTAATTATACTCTTAGAAAGCACTTGATTTTAAGGGGGCACCAGGATTTGAACCTGGGACCTCTTGATCTGCAGTCAAATGCTCTACCACTGAGCTATACCCCCTCTGCTAGAAACTATCTAAAGGCGGAAAAATTTTCGAATAAGGTACATTTTAGCTGGAGATCTACATCACCTAATACATAACACTCTCTCTTTGACAACATACCCATAAAGTATTTGATTTCATGTTGACTATAGGATTTGAACCTGAGACCTCTTGAACCTAAGACTATTGCAATTCCATCTCTGTTAGGAACTGTCTGACAGAGAGAAAAAACATCTAATGAGGGACATTTTAGATTGAGTAACATAACCAAAAAAGGAGCACTCCCTCTCTCAAGATACACATAGAAAGTACATGATTCAAGGGGGAACCAGGATTTGATCCTGACAAATTGTCTAATAAGGGACATTTCAGAGGGCGATCTACATAACCTAATAAAGAACACTCTCTCTTTCAAAGCGTACCCATAAAATATTTGATTTCAAGTTGACAATAGGATTTGATCCTGAGACCTCATGATCTGAAGTCTATTGCACTTCCACCTCTTTTAGGAACGGTTCAACTGAGAGAAAAACCATCTAATTAGGGACATTTTAGATTGAGTAACATAATTTTAAAAAGTGTACTCTAACCCTAATTATACTCTTAGAAAGCACTTGATTTTAAGGGGGCACCAGGATTTGTACCTGGGACCTCTTGATCTGCAGTCAAATGCTCTACCACTGAGCTATACCCCCTCTGCTAAAAACTATCTAAAGGCGGAAAAATTCTCGAATAAGGTACATTTTAGCTGGAGATCTACATAACCTAATACATAACACTCTCTCTTTGACAACATACCCATAAAGTATTTGATTTCATGTTGACTATAGGATTTGAACCTGAGACCTCTTGAACCTAAGACTATTGCAATTCCATCTCTGTTAGGAACTGTCTGACAGAGAGAAAAACCATCGAATGAGGGACATTTTAGATTGAGTAACATAACCAAAAAAGGAGCACTCCCTCTCTCAAGATACACATAGAAAGTACATGATTCAAGGGGGAACCAGGATTTGATCCTGACAAATTGTCTAATAAGGGACATTTCAGAGGGCGATCTACATAACCTAATAAAGAACACTCTCTCTTTCAAAGCGTACCCATAAAATATTTGATTTCAAGTTGACAATAGGATTTGATCCTGAGACCTCATGATCTGAAGTCTATTGCACTTCCACCTCTTTTAGGAACGGTTCAACTGAGAGAAAAACGATCTAATTAGGGACATTTTAGATTGAGTAACATAATTTTAAAAAGTGTACTCTAACCCTAATTATACTCTTAGAAAGCACTTGATTTTAAGGGGGCACCAGGATTTGAACCTGGGACCTCTTGATCTGCAGTCAAATGCTCTACCACTGAGCTATACCCCCTCTGCTAAAAACTATCTAAAGGCGGAAAAATTCTCGAATAAGGTACATTTTAGCTGGAGATCTACATAACCTAATACATAACACTCTCTCTTTGACAACATACCCATAAAGTATTTGATTTCATGTTGACTATAGGATTTGAACCTGAGACCTCTTGAACCTAAGACTATTGCAATTCCATCTCTGTTAGGAACTGTCTGACAGAGAGAAAAAACATCTAATGAGGGACATTTTAGATTGAGTAACATAACCAAAAAAGGAGCACTCCCTCTCTCAAGATACACATAGAAAGTACATGATTCAAGGGGGAACCAGGATTTGATCCTGACAAATTGTCTAATAAGGGACATTTCAGAGGGCGATCTACATAACCTAATAAAGAACACTCTCTCTTTCAAAGCGTACCCATAAAATATTTGATTTCAAGTTGACAATAGGATTTGATCCTGAGACCTCATGATCTGAAGTCTATTGCACTTCCACCTCTTTTAGGAACAGTTCAACTGAGAGAAAAACCATCTAATTAGGGACATTTTAGATTGAGTAACATAATTTTAAAAAGTGTACTCTAACCCTAATTATACTCTTAGAAAGCACTTGATTTTAAGGGGGCACCAGGATTTGTACCTGGGACCTCTTGATCTGCAGTCAAATGCTCTACCACTGAGCTATACCCCCTCTGCTAGAAACTATCTAAAGGCGGAAAAATTCTCGAATAAGGTACATTTTAGCTGGAGATCTACATAACCTAATACATAACACTCTCTCTTTGACAACATACCCATAAAGTATTTGATTTCATGTTGACTATAGGATTTGAACCTGAGACCTCTTGAACCTAAGACTATTGCAATTCCATCTCTGTTAGGAACTGTCTGACAGAGAGAAAAACCATCGAATGAGGGACATTTTAGATTGAGTAACATAACCAAAAAAGGAGCACTCCCTCTCTCAAGATACACATAGAAAGTACATGATTCAAGGGGGAACCAGGATTTGATCCTGACAAATTGTCTAATAAGGGACATTTCAGAGGGCGATCTACATAACCTAATAAAGAACACTCTCTCTTTCAAAGCGTACCCATAAAATATTTGATTTCAAGTTGACAATAGGATTTGATCCTGAGACCTCATGATCTGAAGTCTATTGCACTTCCACCTCTTTTAGGAACGGTTCAACTGAGAGAAAAACGATCTAATTAGGGACATTTTAGATTGAGTAACATAATTTTAAAAAGTGTACTCTAACCCTAATTATACTCCTAGAAAGCACTTGATTTTAAGGGGGCACCAGGATTTGAACCTGGGACCTCTTGATCTGCAGTCAAATGCTCTACCACTGAGCTATACCCCCTCTGCTAGAAACTATCTAAAGGCGGAAAACTTCTCGAATAAGGTACATTTTAGCTGGAGATCTACATAACCTAATACATAACACTCTCTCTTTGACAACATACCCATAAAGTATTTGATTTCATGTTGACTATAGGATTTGAACCTGAGACCTCTTGAACCTAAGACTATTGCAATTCCATCTCTGTTAGGAACTGTCTGACAGAGAGAAAAAACATCTAATGAGGGACATTTTAGATTGAGTAACATAACCAAAAAAGGAGCACTCCCTCTCTCAAGATACACATAGAAAGTACATGATTCAAGGGGGAACCAGGATTTGATCCTGACAAATTGTCTAATAAGGGACATTTCAGAGGGCGATCTACATAACCTAATAAAGAACACTCTCTCTTTCAAAGCGTACCCATAAAATATTTGATTTCAAGTTGACAATAGGATTTGATCCTGAGACCTCATGATCTGAAGTCTATTGCACTTCCACCTCTTTTAGGAACGGTTCAACTGAGAGAAAAACCATCTAATTAGGGACATTTTAGATTGAGTAACATAATTTTAAAAAGTGTACTCTAACCCTAATTATACTCTTAGAAAGCACTTGATTTTAAGGGGGCACCAGGATTTGAACCTGGGACCTCTTGATCTGCAGTCAAATGCTCTACCACTGAGCTATACCCCCTCTGCTAGAAACTATCTAAAGGCGGAAAAATTCTCGAATAAGGTACATTTTAGCTGGAGATCTACATAACCTAATACATAACACTCTCTCTTTGACAACATACCCATAAAGTATTTGATTTCATGTTGACTATAGGATTTGAACCTGAGACCTCTTGAACCTAAGACTATTGCAATTCCATCTCTGTTAGGAACTGTCTGACAGAGAGAAAAACCATCTAATGAGGGACATTTTAGATTGAGTAACATAACCAAAAAAGGAGCACTCCCTCTCTCAAGATACACATAGAAAGTACATGATTCAAGGGGGAACCAGGATTTGATCCTGACAAATTGTCTAATAAGGGACATTTCAGAGGGCGATCTACATAACCTAATAAAGAACACTCTCTCTTTCAAAGCGTACCCATAAAATATTTGATTTCAAGTTGACAATAGGATTTGATCCTGAGACCTCATGATCTGAAGTCTATTGCACTTCCACCTCTTTTAGGAACGGTTCAACTGAGAGAAAAACCATCTAATTAGGGACATTTTTGATTGAGTAACATCATTTTAAAAGGTGTACTCTAACCCTAATTATACTCTTAGAAAGCACTTGATTTTAAGGGGGCACCAGGATTTGAACCTGGGACCTCTTGATCTGCAGTCAAATGCTCTACCACTGAGCTATACCCCCTCTGCTAGAAACTATCTAAAGGCGGAAAAATTCTCGAATAAGGTACATTTTAGCTGGAGATCTACATAACCTAATACATAACACTCTCTCTTTGACAACATACCCATAAAGTATTTGATTTCATGTTGACTATAGGATTTGAACCTGAGACCTCTTGAACCTAAGACTATTGCAATTCCATCTCTGTTAGGAACTGTCTGACAGAGAGAAAAAACATCTAATGAGGGACATTTTAGATTGAGTAACATAACCAAAAAAGGAGCACTCCCTCTCTCAAGATACACATAGAAAGTACATGATTCAAGGGGGAACCAGGATTTGATCCTGACAAATTGTCTAATAAGGGACATTTCAGAGGGCGATCTACATAACCTAATAAAGAACACTCTCTCTTTCAAAGCGTACCCATAAAATATTTGATTTCAAGTTGACAATAGGATTTGATCCTGAGACCTCATGATCTGAAGTCTATTGCACTTCCACCTCTTTTAGGAACGGTTCAACTGAGAGAAAAACCATCTAATTAGGGACATTTTTGATTGAGTAACATAATTTTAAAAGATGTACTCTAACCCTAATTATACTCTTAGAAAGCACTTGATTTTAAGGGGGCACCAGGATTTGAACCTGGGACCTCTTGATCTGCAGTCAAATGCTCTACCACTGAGCTATACCCCCTCTGCTAGAAACTATCTAAAGGCGGAAAAATTCTCGAATAAGGTACATTTTAGCTGGAGATCTACATAACCTAATACATAACACTCTCTCTTTGACAACATACCCATAAAGTATTTGATTTCATGTTGACTATAGGATTTGAACCTGAGACCTCTTGAACCTAAGACTATTGCAATTCCATCTCTGTTAGGAACTGTCTGACAGAGAGAAAAAACATCTAATGAGGGACATTTTAGATTGAGTAACATAACCAAAAAAGGAGCACTCCCTCTCTCAAGATACACATAGAAAGTACATGATTCAAGGGGGAACCAGGATTTGATCCTGACAAATTGTCTAATAAGGGACATTTCAGAGGGCGATCTACATAACCTAATAAAGAACACTCTCTCTTTCAAAGCGTACCCATAAAATATTTGATTTCAAGTTGACAATAGGATTTGATCCTGAGACCTCATGATCTGAAGTCTATTGCACTTCCACCTCTTTTAGGAACGGTTCAACTGAGAGAAAAACCATCTAATTAGGGACATTTTTGATTGAGTAACATAATTTTAAAATGTGTACTCTAACCCTAATTATACTCTTAGAAAGCACTTGATTTTAAGGGGGCACCAGGATTTGAACCTGGGACCTCTTGATCTGCAGTCAAATGCTCTACCACTGAGCTATACCCCCTCTGCTAGAAACTATCTAAAGGCGGAAAAATTCTCGAATAAGGTACATTTTAGCTGGAGATCTACATAACCTAATACATAACACTCTCTCTTTGACAACATACCCATAAAGTATTTGATTTCATGTTGACTATAGGATTTGAACCTGAGACCTCTTGAACCTAAGACTATTGCAATTCCATCTCTGTTAGGAACTGTCTGACAGAGAGAAAAAACATCTAATGAGGGACATTTTAGATTGAGTAACATAACCAAAAAAGGAGCACTCCCTCTCTCAAGATACACATAGAAAGTACATGATTCAAGGGGGAACCAGGATTTGATCCTGACAAATTGTCTAATAAGGGACATTTCAGAGGGCGATCTACATAACCTAATAAAGAACACTCTCTCTTTCAAAGCGTACCCATAAAATATTTGATTTCAAGTTGACAATAGGATTTGATCCTGAGACCTCATGATCTGAAGTCTATTGCACTTCCACCTCTTTTAGGAACGGTTCAACTGAGAGAAAAACCATCTAATTAGGGACATTTTGATTGAGTAACATATTTTAAAAGTGTACTCTAACCCTAATTATACTCTTAGAAAGCACTTGATTTTAAGGGGGCACCAGGATTTGAACCTGGGACCTCTTGATCTGCAGTCAAATGCTCTACCACTGAGCTATACCCCCTCTGCTAGAAACTATCTAAAGGCGGAAAAATTCTCGAATAAGGTACATTTTAGCTGGAGATCTACATAACCTAATACATAACACTCTCTCTTTGACAACATACCCATAAAGTATTTGATTTCATGTTGACTATAGGATTTGAACCTGAGACCTCTTGAACCTAAGACTATTGCAATTCCATCTCTGTTAGGAACTGTCTGACAGAGAGAAAAAACATCTAATGAGGGACATTTTAGATTGAGTAACATAACCAAAAAAGGAGCACTCCCTCTCTCAAGATACACATAGAAAGTACATGATTCAAGGGGGAACCAGGATTTGATCCTGACAAATTGTCTAATAAGGGACATTTCAGAGGGCGATCTACATAACCTAATAAAGAACACTCTCTCTTTCAAAGCGTACCCATAAAATATTTGATTTCAAGTTGACAATAGGATTTGATCCTGAGACCTCATGATCTGAAGTCTATTGCACTTCCACCTCTTTTAGGAACGGTTCAACTGAGAGAAAAACCATCTAATTAGGGACATTTTAGATTGAGTAACATAATTTAAAAAGTGTACTCTAACCCTAATTATACTCTTAGAAAGCACTTGATTTTAAGGGGGCACCAGGATTTGAACCTGGGACCTCTTGATCTGCAGTCAAATGCTCTACCACTGAGCTATACCCCCTCTGCTAGAAACTATCTAAAGGCGGAAAAATTCTCGAATAAGGTACATTTTAGCTGGAGATCTACATAACCTAATACATAACACTCTCTCTTTGACAACATACCCATAAAGTATTTGATTTCATGTTGACTATAGGATTTGAACCTGAGACCTCTTGAACCTAAGACTATTGCAATTCCATCTCTGTTAGGAACTGTCTGACAGAGAGAAAAAACATCTAATGAGGGACATTTTAGATTGAGTAACATAACCAAAAAAGGAGCACTCCCTCTCTCAAGATACACATAGAAAGTACATGATTCAAGGGGGAACCAGGATTTGATCCTGACAAATTGTCTAATAAGGGACATTTCAGAGGGCGATCTACATAACCTAATAAAGAACACTCTCTCTTTCAAAGCGTACCCATAAAATATTTGATTTCAAGTTGACAATAGGATTTGATCCTGAGACCTCATGATCTGAAGTCTATTGCACTTCCACCTCTTTTAGGAACGGTGCAACTGAGAGAAAAACATCTAATTAGGGACATTTTGATTGAGTAACATAATTTTAAAGTGTACTCTAACCCTAATTATACTCTTAGAAAGCACTTGATTTTAAGGGGGCACCAGGATTTGAACCTGGGACCTCTTGATCTGCAGTCAAATGCTCTACCACTGAGCTATACCCCCTCTGCTAGAAACTATCTAAAGGCGGAAAAATTCTCGAATAAGGTACATTTTAGCTGGAGATCTACATAACCTAATACATAACACTCTCTCTTTGACAACATACCCATAAAGTATTTGATTTCATGTTGACTATAGGATTTGAACCTGAGACCTCTTGAACCTAAGACTATTGCAATTCCATCTCTGTTAGGAACTGTCTGACAGAGAGAAAAAACATCTAATGAGGGACATTTTAGATTGAGTAACATAACCAAAAAAGGAGCACTCCCTCTCTCAAGATACACATAGAAAGTACATGATTCAAGGGGGAACCAGGATTTGATCCTGACAAATTGTCTAATAAGGGACATTTCAGAGGGCGATCTACATAACCTAATAAAGAACACTCTCTCTTTCAAAGCGTACCCATAAAATATTTGATTTCAAGTTGACAATAGGATTTGATCCTGAGACCTCATGATCTGAAGTCTATTGCACTTCCACCTCTTTTAGGAACGGTTCAACTGAGAGAAAAACCATCTAATTAGGGACATTTTAGATTGAGTAACATAATTTTAAAAAGTGTACTCTAACCCTAATTATACTCTTAGAAAGCACTTGATTTTAAGGGGGCACCAGGATTTGAACCTGGGACCTCTTGATCTGCAGTCAAATGCTCTACCACTGAGCTATACCCCCTCTGCTAGAAACTATCTAAAGGCGGAAAAATTCTCGAATAAGGTACATTTTAGCTGGAGATCTACATAACCTAATACATAACACTCTCTCTTTGACAACATACCCATAAAGTATTTGATTTCATGTTGACTATAGGATTTGAACCTGAGACCTCTTGAACCTAAGACTATTGCAATTCCATCTCTGTTAGGAACTGTCTGACAGAGAGAAAAACCATCGAATGAGGGACATTTTAGATTGAGTAACATAACCAAAAAAGGAGCACTCCCTCTCTCAAGATACACATAGAAAGTACATGATTCAAGGGGGAACCAGGATTTGATCCTGACAAATTGTCTAATAAGGGACATTTCAGAGGGCGATCTACATAACCTAATAAAGAACACTCTCTCTTTCAAAGCGTACCCATAAAATATTTGATTTCAAGTTGACAATAGGATTTGATCCTGAGACCTCATGATCTGAAGTCTATTGCACTTCCACCTCTTTTAGGAACGGTTCAACTGAGAGAAAAACGATCTAATTAGGGACATTTTAGATTGAGTAACATAATTTTAAAAAGTGTACTCTAACCCTAATTATACTCCTAGAAAGCACTTGATTTTAAGGGGGCACCAGGATTTGAACCTGGGACCTCTTGATCTGCAGTCAAATGCTCTACCACTGAGCTATACCCCCTCTGCTAGAAACTATCTAAAGGCGGAAAACTTCTCGAATAAGGTACATTTTAGCTGGAGATCTACATAACCTAATACATAACACTCTCTCTTTGATAACATACCCATAAAGTATTTGATTTCATGTTGACTATAGGATTTGAACCTGAGACCTCTTGAACCTAAGACTATTGCAATTCCATCTCTGTTAGGAACTGTCTGACAGAGAGAAAAAACATCTAATGAGGGACATTTTAGATTGAGTAACATAACCAAAAAAGGAGCACTCCCTCTCTCAAGATACACATAGAAAGTACATGATTCAAGGGGGAACCAGGATTTGATCCTGACAAATTGTCTAATAAGGGACATTTCAGAGGGCGATCTACATAACCTAATAAAGAACACTCTCTCTTTCAAAGCGTACCCATAAAATATTTGATTTCAAGTTGACAATAGGATTTGATCCTGAGACCTCATGATCTGAAGTCTATTGCACTTCCACCTCTTTTAGGAACGGTTCAACTGAGAGAAAAACCATCTAATTAGGGACATTTTAGATTGAGTAACATAATTTTAAAAAGTGTACTCTAACCCTAATTATACTCTTAGAAAGCACTTGATTTTAAGGGGGCACCAGGATTTGTACCTGGGACCTCTTGATCTGCAGTCAAATGCTCTACCACTGAGCTATACCCCCTCTGCTAGAAACTATCTAAAGGCGGAAAAATTCTCGAATAAGGTACATTTTAGCTGGAGATCTACATAACCTAATACATAACACTCTCTCTTTGACAACATACCCATAAAGTATTTGATTTCATGTTGACTATAGGATTTGAACCTGAGACCTCTTGAACCTAAGACTATTGCAATTCCATCTCTGTTAGGAACTGTCTGACAGAGAGAAAAACCATCGAATGAGGGACATTTTAGATTGAGTAACATAACCAAAAAAGGAGCACTCCCTCTCTCAAGATACACATAGAAAGTACATGATTCAAGGGGGAACCAGGATTTGATCCTGACAAATTGTCTAATAAGGGACATTTCAGAGGGCGATCTACATAACCTAATAAAGAACACTCTCTCTTTCAAAGCGTACCCATAAAATATTTGATTTCAAGTTGACAATAGGATTTGATCCTGAGACCTCATGATCTGAAGTCTATTGCACTTCCACCTCTTTTAGGAACGGTTCAACTGAGAGAAAAACCATCTAATTAGGGACATTTTTGATTGAGTAACATCATTTTAAAAGGTGTACTCTAACCCTAATTATACTCTTAGAAAGCACTTGATTTTAAGGGGGCACCAGGATTTGAACCTGGGACCTCTTGATCTGCAGTCAAATGCTCTACCACTGAGCTATACCCCATCTGCTAAAAACTATCTAAAGGTGGAAAAATTCTCGAATAAGGTACATTTTAGCTGGAGATCTACATAACCTAATACATAACACTCTCTCTTTGACAACATACCCATAAAGTATTTGATTTCATGTTGACTATAGGATTTGAACCTGAGACCTCTTGAACCTAAGACTATTGCAATTCCATCTCTGTTAGGAACTGTCTGACAGAGAGAAAAAACATCTAATGAGGGACATTTTAGATTGAGTAACATAACCAAAAAAGGAGCACTCCCTCTCTCAAGATACACATAGAAAGTACATGATTCAAGGGGGAACCAGGATTTGATCCTGACAAATTGTCTAATAAGGGACATTTCAGAGGTCGATCTACATAACCTAATAAAGAACACTCTCTCTTTCAAAGCGTACCCATAAAATATTTGATTTCAAGTTGACAATAGGATTTGATCCTGAGACCTCATGATCTGAAGTCTATTGCACTTCCACCTCTTTTAGGAACGGTTCAACTGAGAGAAAAACCATCTAATTAGGGACATTTTTGATTGAGTAACATAATTTTAAAAGATGTACTCTAACCCTAACTATACTCTTAGAAAGCACTTAATTTTAAGGGGGCACCAGGATTTGAACCTGGGCCCTCTTGATCTGCAGTCAAATGCTCTACCACTGAGCTATACCCCCTCTGCTAGAAACTATCTAAAGGCGGAAAAATTCTCGAATAAGGTACATTTTAGCTGGAGATCTACATAACCTAATACATAACACTCTCTCTTTGACAACATACCCATAAAGTATTTGATTTCATGTTGACTATAGGATTTGAACCTGAGACCTTTTGAACCTAAGACTATTGCAATTCCATCTCTGTTAGGAACTGTCTGACAGAGAGAAAAAACATCTAATGAGGGACATTTTAGATTGAGTAACATAACCAAAAAAGGAGCACTCCCTCTCTCAAGATACACATAGAAAGTACATGATTCAAGGGGGAACCAGGATTTGATCCTGACAAATTGTCTAATAAGGGACATTTCAGAGGGCGATCTACATAACCTAATAAAGAACACTCTCTCTTTCAAAGCGTACCCATAAAATATTTGATTTCAAGTTGACAATAGGATTTGATCCTGAGACCTCATGATCTGAAGTCTATTGCACTTCCACCTCTTTTAGGAACGGTTCAACTGAGAGAAAAACCATCTAATTAGGGACATTTTTGATTGAGTAACATCATTTTAAAATGTGTACTCTAACCCTAATTATACTCTTAGAAAGCACTTGATTTTAAGGGGGCACCAGAATTTGAACCTGGGACCTCTTGATCTGCAGTCAAATGCTCTACCACTGAGCTATACCCCCTCTGCTAAAAACTATCTAAAGGCGGAAAAATTCTCGAATAAGGTACATTTTAGCTGGAGATCTACATAACCTAATACATAACACTCTCTCTTTGACAACATACCCATAAAGTATTTGATTTCATGTTGACTATAGGATTTAAACCTGAGACCTCTTGAACCTAAGACTATTGCAATTCCATCTCTGTTAGGAACTGTCTGACAGAGAGAAAAAACATCTAATGAGGGACATTTTAGATTGAGTAACATAACCAAAAAAGGAGCACTCCCTCTCTCAAGATACACATAGAAAGTACATGATTCAAGGGGGAACCAGGATTTGATCCTGACAAATTGTCTAATAAGGGACATTTCAGAGGGCGATCTACATAACCTAATAAAGAACACTCTCTCTTTCAAAGCATACCCATAAAATATTTGATTTCAAGTTGACAATAGGATTTGATCCTGAGACCTCATGATCTGAAGTCTATTGCACTTCCACCTCTTTTAGGAACAATTTTAAAAAAGTGTACTCTATCCCTAATTATACTCTTAGAAAGCACTTGATTTTAAGGGGGCACCAGGATTTGAACCTGGGACCTCTTGATCTGCAGTCAAATGCTCTACCACTGAGCTATACCCCCTCTGCTAGAAACTGTCTAAAGGCGGAAAAATTCTCGAATAAGGTACATTTTAGCTGGAGATCTACATAACCTAATACATAACACTCTCTCTTTGACAACATACCCATAAAGAATTTGATTTCATGTTGACTATAGGATTTGAACCTGAGACCTCTTGAACCTAAGACTATTGCAATTCCATCTCTGTTAGGAACTGTCTGACAGAGAGAAAAAACATCTAATGAGGGACATTTTAGATTGAGTAACATAACCAAAAAAGGAGCACTCCCTCTCTCAAGATACACATAGAAAGTACATGATTCAAGGGGGAACCAGGATTTGATCCTGACAAATTGTCTAATAAGGGACATTTCAGAGGGCGATCTACATAACCTAATAAAGAACACTCTCTCTTTCAAAGCGTACCCATAAAATATTTGATTTCAAGTTGACAATAGGATTTGATCCTGAGACCTCATGATCTGAAGTCTATTGCACTTCCACCTCTTTTAGGAACGGTTCAACTGAGAGAAAAACCATCTAATTAGGGACATTTTAGATTGAGTAACATAATTTAAAAAGTGTACTCTAACCCTAATTATACTCTTAGAAAGCACTTGATTTTAAGGGGGCACCAGGATTTGAACCGGGGACCTCTTGATCTGCAGTCAAATGCTCTACCACTGAGCTATACCCCCTCTGCTAGAAACTATCTAAAGGCGGAAAAATTCTCGAATAAGGTACATTTTAGCTGGAGATCTACATAACCTAATACATAACACTCTCTCTTTGACAACATACCCATAAAGTATTTGATTTCATGTTGACTATAGGATTTGAACCTGAGACCTCTTGAACCTAAGACTATTGCAATTCCATCTCTGTTAGGAACTGTCTGACAGAGAGAAAAAACATCTAATGAGGGACATTTTAGATTGAGTAACATAACCAAAAAAGGAGCACTCCCTCTCTCAAGATACACATAGAAAGTACATGATTCAAGGGGGAACCAGGATTTGATCCTGACAAATTGTCTAATAAGGGACATTTCAGAGGGCGATCTACATAACCTAATAAAGAACACTCTCTCTTTCAAAGCGTACCCATAAAATATTTGATTTCAAGTTGACAATAGGATTTGATCCTGAGACCTCATGATCTGAAGTCTATTGCACTTCCACCTCTTTTAGGAACAATTTTAAAAAAGTGTACTCTATCCCTAATTATACTCTTAGAAAGCACTTGATTTTAAGGGGGCACCAGGATTTGAACCTGGGACCTCTTGATCTGCAGTCAAATGCTCTACCACTGAGCTATACCCCCTCTGCTAGAAACTGTCTAAAGGCGGAAAAATTCTCGAATAAGGTACATTTTAGCTGGAGATCTACATAACCTAATACATAACACTCTCTCTTTGACAACATACCCATAAAGAATTTGATTTCATGTTGACTATAGGATTTGAACCTGAGACCTCTTGAACCTAAGACTATTGCAATTCCATCTCTGTTAGGAACTGTCTGACAGAGAGAAAAAACATCTAATGAGGGACATTTTAGATTGAGTAACATAACCAAAAAAGGAGCACTCCCTCTCTCAAGATACACATAGAAAGTACATGATTCAAGGGGGAACCAGGATTTGATCCTGACAAATTGTCTAATAAGGGACATTTCAGAGGGCGATCTACATAACCTAATAAAGAACACTCTCTCTTTCAAAGCGTACCCATAAAATATTTGATTTCAAGTTGACAATAGGATTTGATCCTGAGACCTCATGATCTGAAGTCTATTGCACTTCCACCTCTTTTAGGAACGGTTCAACTGAGAGAAAAACCATCTAATTAGGGACATTTTAGATTGAGTAACATAATTTAAAAAGTGTACTCTAACCCTAATTATACTCTTAGAAAGCACTTGATTTTAAGGGGGCACCAGGATTTGAACCGGGGACCTCTTGATCTGCAGTCAAATGCTCTACCACTGAGCTATACCCCCTCTGCTAGAAACTATCTAAAGGCGGAAAAATTCTCGAATAAGGTACATTTTAGCTGGAGATCTACATAACCTAATACATAACACTCTCTCTTTGACAACATACCCATAAAGTATTTGATTTCATGTTGACTATAGGATTTGAACCTGAGACCTCTTGAACCTAAGACTATTGCAATTCCATCTCTGTTAGGAACTGTCTGACAGAGAGAAAAAACATCTAATGAGGGACATTTTAGATTGAGTAACATAACCAGAAAAGGAGCACTCCCTCTCTCAAGATACACATAGAAAGTACATGATTCAAGGGGGAACCAGGATTTGATCCTGACAAATTGTCTAATAAGGGACATTTCAGAGGGCAATCTACATAACCTAATAAAGAACACTCTCTCTTTCAAAGCGTACCCATAAAATATTTGATTTCAAGTTGACAATAGGATTTGATCCTGAGACCTCATGATCTGAAGTCTATTGCACTTCCACCTCTTTTAGGAACGGTTCAACTGAGAGAAAAAACATCTAATTAGGGACATTTTTGATTGAGTAACATCATTTTAAAATGTGTACTCTAACCCTAATTATACTCTTAGAAAGCACTTGATTTTAAGGGGGCACCAGGATTTGAACCTGGGACCTCTTGATCTGCAGTCAAATGCTCTACCACTGAGCTATACCCCCTCTGCTAAAAACTATCTAAAGGCGGAAAAATTCTCGAATAAGGTACATTTTAGCTGGAGATCTACATAACCTAATACATAACACTCTCTCTTTGACAACATACCCATAAAGTATTTGATTTCATGTTGACTATAGGATTTGAACCTGAGACCTCTTGAACCTAAGACTATTGCAATTCCATCTCTGTTAGGAACTGTCTGACAGAGAGAAAAAACATCTAATGAGGGACATTTTAGATTGAGTAACATAACCAAAAAAGGAGCACTCCCTCTCTCAAGATACACATAGAAAGTACATGATTCAAGGGGGAACCAGGATTTGATCCTGACAAATTGTCTAATAAGGGACATTTCAGAGGGCAATCTACATAACCTAATAAAGAACACTCTCTCTTTCAAAGCGTACCCATAAAATATTTGATTTCAAGTTGACAATAGGATTTGATCCTGAGACCTCATGATCTGAAGTCTATTGCACTTCCACCTCTTTTAGGAACGGTTCAACTGAGAGAAAAAACATCTAATTAGGGACATTTTTGATTGAGTAACATCATTTTAAAATGTGTACTCTAACCCTAATTATAGTCTTAGAAAGCACTTGATTTTAAAGGGGCACCAGGATTTGAACCTGGGACCTCTTGATCTGCAGTCAAATGCTCTACCACTGAGCTATACCCCCTCTGCTAAAAACTATCTAAAGGCGGAAAAATTCTCGAATAAGGTACATTTTAGCTGGAGATCTACATAACCTAATACATAACACTCTCTCTTTGACAACATACCCATAAAGTATTTGATTTCATGTTGACTATAGGATTTGAACCTGAGACCTCTTGAACCTAAGACTATTGCAATTCCATCTCTGTTAGGAACTGTCTGACAGAGAGAAAAAACATCTAATGAGGGACATTTTAGATTGAGTAACATAACCAAAAAAGGAGCACTCCCTCTCTCAAGATACACATAGAAAGTACATGATTCAAGGGGGAACCAGGATTTGATCCTGACAAATTGTCTAATAAGGGACATTTCAGAGGGCGATCTACATAACCTAATAAAGAACACTCTCTCTTTCAAAGCGTACCCATAAAATATTTGATTTCAAGTTGACAATAGGATTTGATCCTGAGACCTCATGATCTGAAGTCTATTGCACTTCCACCTCTTTTAGGAACGGTTCAACTGAGAGAAGAACCATCTAATTAGGGACATTTTTGATTGAGTAACATAATTTTAAAAGATGTACTCTAACCCTAATTATACTCTTAGAAAGCACTTAATTTTAAGGGGGCACCAGGATTTGAACCTGGGCCCTCTTGATCTGCAGTCAAATGCTCTACCACTGAGCTATACCCCCTCTGCTAGAAACTATCTAAAGGTGGAAAAATTCTCGAATAAGGTACATTTTAGCTGGAGATCTACATAACCTAATACATAACACTCTCTCTTTGACAACATACCCATAAAGTATTTGATTTCATGTTGACTATAGGATTTGAACCTGAGACCTCTTGAACCTAAGACTATTGCAATTCCATCTCTGTTAGGAACTGTCTGACAGAGAGAAAAAACATCTAATGAGGGACATTTTAGATTGAGTAACATAACCAAAAAAGGAGCACTCCCTCTCTCAAGATACACATAGAAAGTACATGATTCAAGGGGGAACCAGGATTTGATCCTGACAAATTGTCTAATAAGGGACATTTCAGAGGGCGATCTACATAACCTAATAAAGAACACTCTCTCTTTCAAAGCGTACCCATAAAATATTTGATTTCAAGTTGACAATAGGATTTGATCCTGAGACCTCATGATCTGAAGTCTATTGCACTTCCACCTCTTTTAGGAACGGTTCAACTGAGAGAAAAACCATCTAATTAGGGACATTTTTGATTGAGTAACATCATTTTAAAATGTGTACTCTAACCCTAATTATACTCTTAGAAAGCACTTGATTTTAAGGGGGCACCAGGATTTGAACCTGGGACCTCTTGATCTGCAGTCAAATGCTCTACCACTGAGCTATACCCCCTCTGCTAAAAACTATCTAAAGGCGGAACAATTCTCGAATAAGGTACATTTTAGCTGGAGATCTACATAACCTAATACATAACACTCTCTCTTTGACAACATACCCATAAAGTATTTGATTTCATGTTGACTATAGGATTTGAACCTGAGACCTCTTGAACCTAAGACTATTGCAATTCCATCTCTGTTAGGAACTGTCTGACAGAGAGAAAAAACATCTAATGAGGGACATTTTAGATTGTGTAACATAACCAAAAAAGGAGCACTCCCTCTCTCAAGATACACATAGAAAGTACATGATTCAAGGAGGAACCAGGATTTGATCCTGACAAATTGTCTAATAAGGGACATTTCAGAGGGCGATCTACATAACCTAATAAAGAACACTCTCTCTTTCAAAGCGTACCCATAAAATATTTGATTTCAAGTTGACAATAGGATTTGATCCTGAGACCTCATGATCTGAAGTCTATTGCACTTCCACCTCTTTTAGGAACGGTTCAACTGAGAGAAAAACCATCTAATTAGGGACATTTTAGATTGAGTAACATAATTTTAAAAAGTGTACTCTAACCCTAATTATACTCTTAGAAAGCACTTGATTTTAAGGGGGCACCAGGATTTGAACCTGGGACCTCTTGATCTGCAGTCAAATGCTCTACCACTGACCTATACCCCCTCTGCTAGAAACTATCTAAAGGCGGAAAAATTCTCGAATAAGGTACATTTTAGCTGGAGATCTACATAACCTAATACATAACACTCTCTCTTTGACAACATACCCATAAAGTATTTGATTTCATGTTGACTATAGGATTTGAACCTGAGACCTCTTGAACCTAAGACTATTGCAATTCCATCTCTGTTAGGAACTGTCTGACAGAGAGAAAAAACATCTAATGAGGGACATTTTAGATTGAGTAACATAACCAAAAAAGGAGCACTCCCTCTCTCAAGATACACATAGAAAGTACATGATTCAAGGGGGAACCAGGATTTGATCCTGACAAATTGTCTAATAAGGGACATTTCAGAGGGCGATCTACATAACCTAATAAAGAACACTCTCTCTTTCAAAGCGTACCCATAAAATATTTGATTTCAAGTTGACAATAGGATTTGATCCTGAGACCTCATGATCTGAAGTCTATTGCACTTCCACCTCTTTTAGGAACGGTTCAACTGAGAGAAAAACCATCTAATTAGGGACATTTTAGATTGAGTAACATAATTTTAAAAAGTGTACTCTAACCCTAATTATACTCTTAGAAAGCACTTGATTTTAAGGGGGCACCAGGATTTGAACCTGGGACCTCTTGATCTGCAGTCAAATGCTCTACCACTGAGCTATACCCCCTCTGCTAAAAACTATCTAAAGGCGGAAAAATTCTCGAATAAGGTACATTTTAGCTGGAGATCTACATAACCTAATACATAACACTCTCTCTTTGACAACATACCCATAAAGTATTTGATTTCATGTTGACTATAGGATTTGAACCTGAGACCTCTTGAACCTAAGACTATTGCAATTCCATCTCTGTTAGGAACTGTCTGACAGAGAGAAAAAACATCTAATGAGGGACATTTTAGATTGAGTAACATAACCAAAAAAGGAGCACTCCCTCTCTCAAGATACACATAGAAAGTACATGATTCAAGGGGGAACCAGGATTTGATCCTGACAAATTGTCTAATAAGGGACATTTCAGAGGGCGATCTACATAACCTAATAAAGAACACTCTCTCTTTCAAAGCGTACCCATAAAATATTTGATTTCAAGTTGACAATAGGATTTGATCCTGAGACCTCATGATCTGAAGTCTATTGCACTTCCACCTCTTTTAGGAACGGTTCAACTGAGAGAAAAACCATCTAATTAGGGACATTTTTGATTGAGTAACATCATTTTAAAATGTGTACTCTAACCCTAATTATACTCTTAGAAAGCACTTGATTTTAAGGGGGCACCAGGATTTGAACCTGGGACCTCTTGATCTGCAGTCAAATGCTCTACCACTGAGCTATACCCCCTCCGCTAAAAACTATCTAAAGGCGGAAAAATTCTCGAATAAGGTACATTTTAGCTGGAGATCTACATAACCTAATACATAACACTCTCTCTTTGACAACATACCCATAAAGTATTTGATTTCATGTTGACTATAGGATTTGAACCTGAGACCTCTTGAACCTAAGACTATTGCAATTCCATCTCTGTTAGGAACTGTCTGACAGAGAGAAAAAACATCTAATGAGGGACATTTTAGATTGTGTAACATAACCAAAAAAGGAGCACTCCCTCTCTCAAGATACACATAGAAAGTACATGATTCAAGGAGGAACCAGGATTTGATCCTGACAAATTGTCTAATAAGGGACATTTCAGAGGGCGATCTACATAACCTAATAAAGAACACTCTCTCTTTCAAAGCGTACCCATAAAATATTTGATTTCAAGTTGACAATAGGATTTGATCCTGAGACCTCATGATCTGAAGTCTATTGCACTTCCACCTCTTTTAGGAACGGTTCAACTGAGAGAAAAACCATCTAATTAGGGACATTTTAGATTGAGTAACATTATTTTAAAAAGTGTACTCTAACCCTAATTATACTCTTAGAAAGCACTTGATTTTAAGGGGGCACCAGGATTTGAACCTGGGACCTCTTGATCTGCAGTCAAATGCTCTACCACTGACCTATACCCCCTCTGCTAGAAACTATCTAAAGGCTGAAAAATTCTCGAATAAGGTACATTTTAGCTGGAGATCTACATAACCTAATACATAACACTCTCTCTTTGACAACATACCCATAAAGTATTTGATTTCATGTTGACTATAGGATTTGAACCTGAGACCTCTTGAACCTAAGACTATTGCAATTCCATCTCTGTTAGGAACTGTCTGACAGAGAGAAAAAACATCTAATGAGGGACATTTTAGATTGAGTAACATAACCAAAAAAGGAGCACTCCCTCTCTCAAGATACACATAGAAAGTACATGATTCAAGGGGGAACCAGGATTTGATCCTGACAAATTGTCTAATAAGGGACATTTCAGAGGGCGATCTACATAACCTAATAAAGAACACTCTCTCTTTCAAAGCGTACCCATAAAATATTTGATTTCAAGTTGACAATAGGATTTGATCCTGAGACCTCATGATCTGAAGTCTATTGCACTTCCACCTCTTTTAGGAACGGTTCAACTGAGAGAAAAACCATCTAATTAGGGACATTTTAGATTGAGTAACATAATTTTAAAAAGTGTACTCTAACCCTAATTATACTCTTAGAAAGCACTTGATTTTAAGGGGGCACCAGGATTTGAACCTGGGACCTCTTGATCTGCAGTCAAATGCTCTACCACTGACCTATACCCCCTCTGCTAGAAACTATCTAAAGGCGGAAAAATTCTCGAATAAGGTACATTTTAGCTGGAGATCTACATAACCTAATACATAACACTCTCTCTTTGACAACATACCCATAAAGTATTTGATTTCATGTTGACTATAGGATTTGAATCTGAGAGCTCTTGAACCTAAGACTATTGCAATTCCATCTCTGTTAGGAACTGTCTGACAGAGAGAAAAAACATCTAATGAGGGACATTTTAGATTGAGTAACATAACCAAAAAAGGAGCACTCCCTCTCTCAAGATACACATAGAAAGTACATGATTCAAGGGGGAACCAGGATTTGATCCTGACAAATTGTCTAATAAGGGACATTTCAGAGGGCGATCTACATAACCTAATAAAGAACACTCTCTCTTTCAAAGCGTACCCATAAAATATTTGATTTCAAGTTGACAATAGGATTTGATCCTGAGACCTCATGATCTGAAGTCTATTGCACTTCCACCTCTTTTAGGAACGGTTCAACTGAGAGAAAAACCATCTAATTAGGGACATTTTTGATTGAGTAACATCATTTTAAAATGTGTACTCTAACCCTAATTATACTCTTAGAAAGCACTTGATTTTAAGGGGGCACCAGGATTTGAACCTGGGACCTCTTGATCTGCAGTCAAATGCTCTACCACTGAGCTATACCCCCTCTGCTAAAAACTATCTAAAGGCGGAAAAATTCTCGAATAAGGTACATTTTAGCTGGAGATCTACATAACCTAATACATAACACTCTCTCTTTGACAACATACCCATAAAGTATTTGATTTCATGTTGACTATAGGATTTGAACCTGAGACCTCTTGAACCTAAGACTATTGCAATTCCATCTCTGTTAGGAACTGTCTGACAGAGAGAAAAAACATCTAATGAGGGACATTTTAGATTGTGTAACATAACCAAAAAAGGAGCACTCCCTCTCTCAAGATACACATAGAAAGTACATGATTCAAGGAGGAACCAGGATTTGATCCTGACAAATTGTCTAATAAGGGACATTTCAGAGGGCGATCTACATAACCTAATAAAGAACACTCTCTCTTTCAAAGCGTACCCATAAAATATTTGATTTCAAGTTGACAATAGGATTTGATCCTGAGACCTCATGATCTGAAGTCTATTGCACTTCCACCTCTTTTAGGAACGGTTCAACTGAGAGAAAAACCATCTAATTAGGGACATTTTAGATTGAGTAACATTATTTTAAAAAGTGTACTCTAACCCTAATTATACTCTTAGAAAGCACTTGATTTTAAGGGGGCACCAGGATTTGAACCTGGGACCTCTTGATCTGCAGTCAAATGCTCTACCACTGACCTATACCCCCTCTGCTAGAAACTATCTAAAGGCGGAAAAATTCTCGAATAAGGTACATTTTAGCTGGAGATCTACATAACCTAATACATAACACTCTCTCTTTGACAACATACCCATAAAGTATTTGATTTCATGTTGACTATAGGATTTGAACCTGAGACCTCTTGAACCTAAGACTATTGCAATTCCATCTCTGTTAGGAACTGTCTGACAGAGAGAAAAAACATCTAATGAGGGACATTTTAGATTGAGTAACATAACCAAAAAAGGAGCACTCCCTCTCTCAAGATACACATAGAAAGTACATGATTCAAGGGGGAACCAGGATTTGATCCTGACAAATTGTCTAATAAGGGACATTTCAGAGGGCGATCTACATAACCTAATAAAGAACACTCTCTCTTTCAAAGCGTACCCATAAAATATTTGATTTCAAGTTGACAATAGGATTTGATCCTGAGACCTCATGATCTGAAGTCTATTGCACTTCCACCTCTTTTAGGAACGGTTCAACTGAGAGAAAAACCATCTAATTAGGGACATTTTAGATTGAGTAACATAATTTTAAAAAGTGTACTCTAACCCTAATTATACTCTTAGAAAGCACTTGATTTTAAGGGGGCACCAGGATTTGAACCTGGGACCTCTTGATCTGCAGTCAAATGCTCTACCACTGACCTATACCCCCTCTGCTAGAAACTATCTAAAGGCGGAAAAATTCTCGAATAAGGTACATTTTAGCTGGAGATCTACATAACCTAATACATAACACTCTCTCTTTGACAACATACCCATAAAGTATTTGATTTCATGTTGACTATAGGATTTGAATCTGAGAGCTCTTGAACCTAAGACTATTGCAATTCCATCTCTGTTAGGAACTGTCTGACAGAGAGAAAAAACATCTAATGAGGGACATTTTAGATTGAGTAACATAACCAAAAAAGGAGCACTCCCTCTCTCAAGATACACATAGAAAGTACATGATTCAAGGGGGAACCAGGATTTGATCCTGACAAATTGTCTAATAAGGGACATTTCAGAGGGCGATCTACATAACCTAATAAAGAACACTCTCTCTTTCAAAGCGTACCCATAAAATATTTGATTTCAAGTTGACAATAGGATTTGATCCTGAGACCTCATGATCTGAAGTCTATTGCACTTCCACCTCTTTTAGGAACGGTTCAACTGAGAGAAAAACCATCTAATTAGGGACATTTTTGATTGAGTAACATCATTTTAAAATGTGTACTCTAACCCTAATTATACTCTTAGAAAGCACTTGATTTTAAGGGGGCACCAGGATTTGAACCTGGGACCTCTTGATCTGCAGTCAAATGCTCTACCACTGAGCTATACCCCCTCTGCTAAAAACTATCTAAAGGCGGAAAAATTCTCGAATAAGGTACATTTTAGCTGGAGATCTACATAACCTAATACATAACACTCTCTCTTTGACAACATACCCATAAAGTATTTGATTTCATGTTGACTATAGGATTTGAACCTGAGACCTCTTGAACCTAAGACTATTGCAATTCCATCTCTGTTAGGAACTGTCTGACAGAGAGAAAAAACATCTAATGAGGGACATTTTAGATTGTGTAACATAACCAAAAAAGGAGCACTCCCTCTCTCAAGATACACATAGAAAGTACATGATTCAAGGAGGAACCAGGATTTGATCCTGACAAATTGTCTAATAAGGGACATTTCAGAGGGCGATCTACATAACCTAATAAAGAACACTCTCTCTTTCAAAGCGTACCCATAAAATATTTGATTTCAAGTTGACAATAGGATTTGATCCTGAGACCTCATGATCTGAAGTCTATTGCACTTCCACCTCTTTTAGGAACGGTTCAACTGAGAGAAAAACCATCTAATTAGGGACATTTTAGATTGAGTAACATAATTTTAAAAAGTGTACTCTAACCCTAATTATACTCTTAGAAAGCACTTGATTTTAAGGGGGCACCAGGATTTGAACCTGGGACCTCTTGATCTGCAGTCAAATGCTCTACCACTGACCTATACCCCCTCTGCTAGAAACTATCTAAAGGCGGAAAAATTCTCGAATAAGGTACATTTTAGCTGGAGATCTACATAACCTAATACATAACACTCTCTCTTTGACAACATACCCATAAAGTATTTGATTTCATGTTGACTATAGGATTTGAACCTGAGAGCTCTTGAACCTAAGACTATTGCAATTCCATCTCTGTTAGGAACTGTCTGACAGAGAGAAAAAACATCTAATGAGGGACATTTTAGATTGAGTAACATTACCAAAAAAGGAGCACTCCCTCTCTCAAGATACACATAGAAAGTACATGATTCAAGGGGGAACCAGGATTTGATCCTGACAAATTGTCTAATAAGGGACATTTCAGAGGGCGATCTACATAACCTAATAAAGAACACTCTCTCTTTCAAAGCGTACCCATAAAATATTTGATTTCAAGTTGACAATAGGATTTGATCCTGAGACCTCATGATCTGAAGTCTATTGCACTTCCACCTCTTTTAGGAAGGGTTCAACTGAGAGAAAAAACATCTAATTAGGGACATTTTTGATTGAGTAACATAATTTTAAAAGGTGTACTCTAACCCTAATTACACTCTTAGAAAGCACTTGATTTTAAGGGGGCACCAGGATTTGAACCTGGGACCTCTTGATCTGCAGTCAAATGCTCTACCACTGAGCTATACCCCCTCTGCTAGAAACTATCTAAAGGCGGAAAAATTCTCGAATAAGGTACATTTTAGCTGGAGATCTACATAACCTAATACATAACACTCTCTCTTTGACAACATACCCATAAAGTATTTGATTTCATGTTGACTATAGGATTTGAACCTGAGACCTCTTGAACCTAAGACTATTGCAATTCCATCTCTGTTAGGAACTGTCTGACAGAGAGAAAAAACATCTAATGAGGGACATTTTAGATTGTGTAACATAACCAAAAAAGGAGCACTCCCTCTCTCAAGATACACATAGAAAGTACATGATTCAAGGAGGAACCAGGATTTGATCCTGACAAATTGTCTAATAAGGGACATTTCAGAGGGCGATCTACATAACCTAATAAAGAACACTCTCTCTTTCAAAGCGTACCCATAAAATATTTGATTTCAAGTTGACAATAGGATTTGATCCTGAGACCTCATGATCTGAAGTCTATTGCACTTCCACCTCTTTTAGGAACGGTTCAACTGAGAGAAAAACCATCTAATTAGGGACATTTTAGATTGAGTAACATAATTTTAAAAAGTGTACTCTAAACCTAATTATACTCTTAGAAAGCACTTGATTTTAAGGGGGCACCAGGATTTGAACCTGGGACCTCTTGATCTGCAGTCAAATGCTCTACCACTGACCTATACCCCCTCTGCTAGAAACTATCTAAAGGCGGAAAAATTCTCGAATAAGGTACATTTTAGCTGGAGATCTACATAACCTAATACATAACACTCTCTCTTTGACAACATACCCATAAAGTATTTGATTTCATGTTGACTATAGGATTTGAACCTGAGAGCTCTTGAACCTAAGACTATTGCAATTCCATCTCTGTTAGGAACTGTCTGACAGAGAGAAAAAACATCTAATGAGGGACATTTTAGATTGAGTAACATTACCAAAAAAGGAGCACTCCCTCTCTCAAGATACACATAGAAAGTACATGATTCAAGGGGGAACCAGGATTTGATCCTGACAAATTGTCTAATAAGGGACATTTCAGAGGGCGATCTACATAACCTAATAAAGAACACTCTCTCTTTCAAAGCGTACCCATAAAATATTTGATTTCAAGTTGACAATAGGATTTGATCCTGAGACCTCATGATCTGAAGTCTATTGCACTTCCACCTCTTTTAGGAAGGGTTCAACTGAGAGAAAAAACATCTAATTAGGGACATTTTTGATTGAGTAACATAATTTTAAAAGGTATACTCTAACCCTAATTACACTCTTAGAAAGCACTTGATTTTAAGGGGGCACCAGGATTTGAACCTGGGACCTCTTGATCTGCAGTCAAATGCTCTACCACTGAGCTATACCCCCTCTGCTAGAAACTATCTAAAGGCGGAAAAATTCTCGAATAAGGTACATTTTAGCTGGAGATCTACATAACCTAATACATAACACTCTCTCTTTGACAACATACCCATAAAGTATTTGATTTCATGTTGACTATAGGATTTGAACCTGAGACCTCTTGAACCTAAGACTATTGCAATTCCATCTCTGTTAGGAACTGTCTGACAGAGAGAAAAAACATCTAATGAGGGACATTTTAGATTGTGTAACATAACCAAAAAAGGAGCACTCCCTCTCTCAAGATACACATAGAAAGTACATGATTCAAGGAGGAACCAGGATTTGATCCTGACAAATTGTCTAATAAGGGACATTTCAGAGGGCGATCTACATAACCTAATAAAGAACACTCTCTCTTTCAAAGCGTACCCATAAAATATTTGATTTCAAGTTGACAATAGGATTTGATCCTGAGACCTCATGATCTGAAGTCTATTGCACTTCCACCTCTTTTAGGAACGGTTCAACTGAGAGAAAAACCATCTAATTAGGGACATTTTAGATTGAGTAACATAATTTAAAAAAGTGTACTCTAACCCTAATTATACTCTTAGAAAGCACTTGATTTTAAGGGGGCACCAGGATTTGAACCTGGGACCTCTTGATCTGCAGTCAAATGCTCTACCACTGAGCTATACCCCCTCAGCTAGAAACTATCTAAAGGCGGAAAAATTCTCGAATAAGGTACATTTTAGCTGGAGATCTACATAACCTAATACATAACACTCTCTCTTTGACAACATACCTATAAAGTATTTGATTTCATGTTGACTATAGGATTTGAACCTGAGACCTCTTGAACCTAAGACTATTGCAATTCCATCTCTGTTAGGAACTGTCTGACAGAGAGAAAAAACATCTAATGAGGGACATTTTAGATTGAGTAACATAACCAAAAAAGGAGCACTCCCTCTCTCAAGATACACATAGAAAGTACATGATTCAAGGGGGAACCAGGATTTGATCCTGACAAATTGTCTAATAAGGGACATTTCAGAGGGCGATCTACATAACCTAATAAAGAACACTCTCTCTTTCAAAGCGTACCCATAAAATATTTGATTTCAAGTTGACAATAGGATTTGATCCTGAGACCTCATGATCTGAAGTCTATTGCACTTCCACCTCTTTTAGGTACGGTTCAACTGAGAGAAAAACCATCTAATTAGGGACATTTTAGATTGAGTAACATAATTTTAAAAAGTGTACTCTAACCCTAATTATACTCTTAGAAAGCACTTGATTTTAAGGGGGCACCAGGATTTGAACCTGGGACCTCTTGATCTGCAGTCAAATGCTCTACCACTGACCTATACCCCCTCTGCTAGAAACTATCTAAAGGCGGAAAAATTCTCGAATAAGGTACATTTTAGCTGGAGATCTACATAACCTAATACATAACACTCTCTCTTTGACAACATACCCATAAAGTATTTGATTTCATGTTGACTATAGGATTTGAACCTGAGACCTCTTGAACCTAAGACTATTGCAATTCCATCTCTGTTAGGAACTGTCTGACAGAGAGAAAAAACATCTAATGAGGGACATTTTAGATTGAGTAACATAACCAAAAAAGGAGCACTCCCTCTCTCAAGATACACATAGAAAGTACATGATTCAAGGGGGAACCAGGATTTGATCCTGACAAATTGTCTAATAAGGGACATTTCAGAGGGCGATCTACATAACCTAATAAAGAACACTCTCTCTTTCAAAGCGTACCCATAAAATATTTGATTTCAAGTTGACAATAGGATTTGATCCTGAGACCTCATGATCTGAAGTCTATTGCACTTCCACCTCTTTTAGGAACGGTTCAACTGAGAGAAAAACCATCTAATTAGGGACATTTTAGATTGAGTAACATAATTTAAAAAAGTGTACTCTAACCCTAATTATACTCTTAGAAAGCACTTGATTTTAAGGGGGCACCAGGATTTGAACCTGGGACCTCTTGATCTGCAGTCAAATGCTCTACCACTGAGCTATACCCCCTCAGCTAGAAACTATCTAAAGGCGGAAAAATTCTCGAATAAGGTACATTTTAGCTGGAGATCTACATAACCTAATACATAACACACTCTCTTTGACAACATACCCATAAAGTATTTGATTTCATGTTGACTATAGGATTTGAACCTGAGACCTCTTGAACCTAAGACTATTGCAATTCCATCTCTGTTAGGAACTGTCTGACAGAGAGAAAAAACATCTAATGAGGGACATTTTAGATTGAGTAACATAACCAAAAAAGGAGCACTCCCTCTCTCAAGATACACATAGAAAGTACATGATTCAAGGGGGAACCAGGATTTGATCCTGACAAATTGTCTAATAAGGGACATTTCAGAGGGCGATCTACATAACCTAATAAAGAACACTCTCTCTTTCAAAGCGTACCCATAAAATATTTGATTTCAAGTTGACAATAGGATTTGATCCTGAGACCTCATGATCTGAAGTCTATTGCACTTCCACCTCTTTTAGGAACGGTTCAACTGAGAGATAAACCATCTAATTAGGGACATTTTAGATTGAGTAACATAATTTTAAAAAGTGTACTCTAACCCTAATTATACTCTTAGAAAGCACTTGATTTTAAGGGGGCACCAGGATTTGAACCTGGGACCTCTTGATCTGCAGTCAAATGCTCTACCACTGAGCTATACCCCCTCTGCTAGAAACTATCTAAAGGCGGAAAAATTCTCGAATAAGGTACATTTTAGCTGGAGATCTACATAACCTAATACATAACACTCTCTCTTTGACAACATACCCATAAAGTATTTGATTTCATGTTGACTATAGGATTTGAACCTGAGACCTCTTGAACCTAAGACTATTGCAATTCCATCTCTGTTAGGAACTGTCTGACAGAGAGAAAAAACATCTAATGAGGGACATTTTAGATTGAGTAACATAACCAAAAAAGGAGCACTCCCTCTCTCAAGATACACATAGAAAGTACATGATTCAAGGGGGAACCAGGATTTGATCCTGACAAATTGTCTAATAAGGGACATTTCAGAGGGCGATCTACATAACCTAATAAAGAACACTCTCTCTTTCAAAGCGTACCCATAAAATATTTGATTTCAAGTTGACAATAGGATTTGATCCTGAGACCTCATGATCTGAAGTCTATTGCACTTCCACCTCTTTTAGGAACGGTTCAACTGAGAGAAAAACCATCTAATTAGGGACATTTTAGATTGAGTAACATAATTTAAAAAAGAGTACTCTAACCCTAATTATACTCTTAGAAAGCACTTGATTTTAAGGGGGCACCAGGATTTGAACCTGGGACCTCTTGATCTGCAGTCAAATGCTCTACCACTGAGCTATACCCCCTCAGCTAGAAACTATCTAAAGGCGGAAAAATTCTCGAATAAGGTACATTTTAGCTGGAGATCTACATAACCTAATACATAACACTCTCTCTTTGACAACATACCCATAAAGTATTTGATTTCATGTTGACTATAGGATTTGAACCTGAGACCTCTTGAACCTAAGACTATTGCAATTCCATCTCTGTTAGGAACTGTCTGACAGAGAGAAAAAACATCTAATGAGGGACATTTTAGATTGAGTAACATAACCAAAAAAGGAGCACTCCCTCTCTCAAGATACACATAGAAAGTACATGATTCAAGGGGGAACCAGGATTTGATCCTGACAAATTGTCTAATAAGGGACATTTCAGAGGGCGATCTACATAACCTAATAAAGAACACTCTCTCTTTCAAAGCGTACCCATAAAATATTTGATTTCAAGTTGACAATAGGATTTGATCCTGAGACCTCATGATCTGAAGTCTATTGCACTTCCACCTCTTTTAGGAAGGGTTCAACTGAGAGAAAAAACATCTAATTAGGGACATTTTTGATTGAGTAACATAATTTTAAAAGGTGTACTCTAACCCTAATTATACTCTTAGAAAGCACTTGATTTTAAGGGGGCACCAGGATTTGAACCTGGGACCTCTTGATCTGCAGTCAAATGCTCTACCACTGAGCTATACCCCCTCTGCTAGAAACTATCTAAAGGCGGAAAAATTCTCGAATAAGGTACATTTTAGCTGGAGATCTACATAACCTAATACATAACACTCTCTCTTTGACAACATACCCATAAAGTATTTGATTTCATGTTGACTATAGGATTTGAACCTGAGACCTCTTGAACCTAAGACTATTGCAATTCCATCTCTGTTAGGAACTGTCTGACAGAGAGAAAAAACATCTAATGAGGGACATTTTAGATTGTGTAACATAACCAAAAAAGGAGCACTCCCTCTCTCAAGATACACATAGAAAGTACATGATTCAAGGAGGAACCAGGATTTGATCCTGACAAATTGTCTAATAAGGGACATTTCAGAGGGCGATCTACATAACCTAATAAAGAACACTCTCTCTTTCAAAGCGTACCCATAAAATATTTGATTTCAAGTTGACAATAGGATTTGATCCTGAGACCTCATGATCTGAAGTCTATTGCACTTCCACCTCTTTTAGGAACGGTTCAACTGAGAGAAAAACCATCTAATTAGGGACATTTTAGATTGAGTAACATAATTTTAAAAAGTGTACTCTAACCCTAATTATACTCTTAGAAAGCACTTGATTTTAAGGGGGCACCAGGACTTGAACCTGGGACCTCTTGATCTGCAGTCAAATGCTCTACCACTGACCTATACCCCCTCTGCTAGAAACTATCTAAAGGCGGAAAAATTCTCGAATAAGGTACATTTTAGCTGGAGATCTACATAACCTAATACATAACACTCTCTCTTTGACAACATACCCATAAAGTATTTGATTTCATGTTGACTATAGGATTTGAACCTGAGACCTCTTGAACCTAAGACTATTGCAATTCCATCTCTGTTAGGAACTGTCTGACAGAGAGAAAAAACATCTAATGAGGGACATTTTAGATTGTGTAACATAACCAAAAAAGGAGCACTCCCTCTCTCAAGATACACATAGAAAGTACATGATTCAAGGAGGAACCAGGATTTGATCCTGACAAATTGTCTAATAAGGGACATTTCAGAGGGCGATCTACATAACCTAATAAAGAACACTCTCTCTTTCAAAGCGTACCCATAAAATATTTGATTTCAAGTTGACAATAGGATTTGATCCTGAGACCTCATGATCTGAAGTCTATTACACTTCCACCTCTTTTAGGAAGGGTTCAACTGAGAGAAAAAACATCTAATTAGGGACATTTTTGATTGAGTAACATAATTTTAAAAGGTGTACTCTAACCCTAATTATACTCTTAGAAAGCACTTGATTTTAAGGGGGCACCAGGATTTGAACCTGGGACCTCTTGATCTGCAGTCAAATGCTCTACCACTGAGCTATACCCCCTCTGCTAGAAACTATCTAAAGGCGGAAAAATTCTCGAATAAGGTACATTTTAGCTGGAGATCTACATAACCTAATACATAACACTCTCTCTTTGACAACATACCCATAAAGTATTTGATTTCATGTTGACTATAGGATTTGAACCTGAGACCTCTTGAACCTAAGACTATTGCAATTCCATCTCTGTTAGGAACTGTCTGACAGAGAGAAAAAACATCTAATGAGGGACATTTTAGATTGTGTAACATAACCAAAAAAGGAGCACTCCCTCTCTCAAGATACACATAGAAAGTACATGATTCAAGGAGGAACCAGGATTTGATCCTGACAAATTGTCTAATAAGGGACATTTCAGAGGGCGATCTACATAACCTAATAAAGAACACTCTCTCTTTCAAAGCGTACCCATAAAATATTTGATTTCAAGTTGACAATAGGATTTGATCCTGAGACCTCATGATCTGAAGTCTATTGCACTTCCACCTCTTTTAGGAACGGTTCAACTGAGAGAAAAACCATCTAATTAGGGACATTTTAGATTGAGTAACATAATTTTAAAAAGTGTACTCTAACCCTAATTATACTCTTAGAAAGCACTTGATTTTAAGGGGGCACCAGGACTTGAACCTGGGACCTCTTGATCTGCAGTCAAATGCTCTACCACTGACCTATACCCCCTCTGCTAGAAACTATCTAAAGGCGGAAAAATTCTCGAATAAGGTACATTTTAGCTGGAGATCTACATAACCTAATACATAACACTCTCTCTTTGACAACATACCCATAAAGTATTTGATTTCATGTTGACTATAGGATTTGAACCTGAGACCTCTTGAACCTAAGACTATTGCAATTCCATCTCTGTTAGGAACTGTCTGACAGAGAGAAAAAACATCTAATGAGGGACATTTTAGATTGTGTAACATAACCAAAAAAGGAGCACTCCCTCTCTCAAGATACACATAGAAAGTACATGATTCAAGGAGGAACCAGGATTTGATCCTGACAAATTGTCTAATAAGGGACATTTCAGAGGGCGATCTACATAACCTAATAAAGAACACTCTCTCTTTCAAAGCGTACCCATAAAATATTTGATTTCAAGTTGACAATAGGATTTGATCCTGAGACCTCATGATCTGAAGTCTATTACACTTCCACCTCTTTTAGGAAGGGTTCAACTGAGAGAAAAAACATCTAATTAGGGACATTTTTGATTGAGTAACATAATTTTAAAAGGTGTACTCTAACCCTAATTATACTCTTAGAAAGCACTTGATTTTAAGGGGGCACCAGGATTTGAACCTGGGACCTCTTGATGTGCATTCAAATGCTCTACCACTGAGCTATACCCCCTCAGCTAGAAACTATCTAAAGGCGGAAAAATTCTCGAATAAGGTACATTTTAGCTGGAGATCTACATAACCTAATACATAACACTCTCTCTTTGACAACATACCCATAAAGTATTTGATTTCATGTTGACTATAGGATTTGAACCTGAGACCTCTTGAACCTAAGACTATTGCAATTCCATCTCTGTTAGGAACTGTCTGACAGAGAGAAAAAACATCTAATGAGGGACATTTTAGATTGAGTAACATAACCAAAAAAGGAGCACTCCCTCTCTCAAGATACACATAGAAAGTACATGATTCAAGGGGGAACCAGGATTTGATCCTGACAAATTGTCTAATAAGGGACATTTCAGAGGGCGATCTACATAACCTAATAAAGAACACTCTCTCTTTCAAAGCGTACCCATAAAATATTTGATTTCAAGTTGACAATAGGATTTGATCCTGAGACCTCATGATCTGAAGTCTATTGCACTTCCACCTCTTTTAGGAAGGGTTCAACTGAGAGAAAAAACATCTAATTAGGGACATTTTTGATTGAGTAACATCATTTTAAAAGGTGTACTCTAACCCTAATTATACTCTTAGAAAGCACTTGATTTTAAGGGGGCACCAGGATTTGAACCTGGGACCTCTTGATCTGCAGTCAAATGCTCTACCACTGAGCTATACCCCCTCTGCTAGAAACTATCTAAAGGCGGAAAAATTCTCGAATAAGGTACATTTTAGCTGGAGATCTACATAACCTAATACATAACACTCTCTCTTTGACAACATACCCATAAAGTATTTGATTTCATGTTGACTATAGGATTTGATCCTGAGACCTCTTGAACCTAAGACTATTGCAATTCCATCTCTGTTAGGAACTGTCTGACAGAGAGAAAAAACATCTAATGAGGGACATTTTAGATTGTGTAACATAACCAAAAAAGGAGCACTCCCTCTCTCAAGATACACATAGAAAGTACATGATTCAAGGAGGAACCAGGATTTGATCCTGACAAATTGTCTAATAAGGGACATTTCAGAGGGCGATCTACATAACCTAATAAAGAACACTCTCTCTTTCAAAGCGTACCCATAAAATATTTGATTTCAAGTTGACAATAGGATTTGATCCTGAGACCTCATGATCTGAAGTCTATTGCACTTCCACCTCTTTTAGGAACGGTTCAACTGAGAGAAAAACCATCTAATTAGGGACATTTTAGATTGAGTAACATAATTTTAAAAAGTGTACTCTAACCCTAATTATACTCTTAGAAAGCACTTGATTTTAAGGGGGCACCAGGATTTGAACCTGGGACCTCTTGATCTGCAGTCAAATGCTCTACCACTGACCTATACCCCCTCTGCTAGAAACTATCTAAAGGCGGAAAAATTCTCGAATAAGGTACATTTTAGCTGGAGATCTACATAACCTAATACATAACACTCTCTCTTTGACAACATACCCATAAAGTATTTGATTTCATGTTGACTATAGGATTTGATCCTGAGACCTCTTGAACCTAAGACTATTGCAATTCCATCTCTGTTAGGAACTGTCTGACAGAGAGAAAAAACATCTAATGAGGGACATTTTAGATTGTGTAACATAACCAAAAAAGGAGCACTCCCTCTCTCAAGATACACATAGAAAGTACATGATTCAAGGAGGAACCAGGATTTGATCCTGACAAATTGTCTAATAAGGGACATTTCAGAGGGCGATCTACATAACCTAATAAAGAACACTCTCTCTTTCAAAGCGTACCCATAAAATATTTGATTTCAAGTTGACAATAGGATTTGATCCTGAGACCTCATGATCTGAAGTCTATTGCACTTCCACCTCTTTTAGGAACGGTTCAACTGAGAGAAAAACCATCTAATTAGGGACATTTTAGATTGAGTAACATAATTTTAAAAAGTGTACTCTAACCCTAATTATACTCTTAGAAAGCACTTGATTTTAAGGGGGCACCAGGATTTGAACCTGGGACCTCTTGATCTGCAGTCAAATGCTCTACCACTGACCTATACCCCCTCTGCTAGAAACTATCTAAAGGCGGAAAAATTCTCGAATAAGGTACATTTTAGCTGGAGATCTACATAACCTAATACATAACACTCTCTCTTTGACAACATACCCATAAAGTATTTGATTTCATGTTGACTATAGGATTTGAACCTGAGACCTCTTGAACCTAAGACTATTGCAATTCCATCTCTGTTAGGAACTGTCTGACAGAGAGAAAAAACATCTAATGAGGGACATTTTAGATTGTGTAACATAACCAAAAAAGGAGCACTCCCTCTCTCAAGATACACATAGAAAGTACATGATTCAAGGAGGAACCAGGATTTGATCCTGACAAATTGTCTAATAAGGGACATTTCAGAGGGCGATCTACATAACCTAATAAAGAACACTCTCTCTTTCAAAGCGTACCCATAAAATATTTGATTTCAAGTTGACAATAGGATTTGATCCTGAGACCTCATGATCTGAAGTCTATTGCACTTCCACCTCTTTTAGGAACGGTTCAACTGAGAGAAAAACCATCTAATTAGGGACATTTTAGATTGAGTAACATAATTTTAAAAAGTGTACTCTAACCCTAATTATACTCTTAGAAAGCACTTGATTTTAAGGGGGCACCAGGACTTGAACCTGGGACCTCTTGATCTGCAGTCAAATGCTCTACCACTGACCTATACCCCCTCTGCTAGAAACTATCTAAAGGCGGAAAAATTCTCGAATAAGGTACATTTTAGCTGGAGATCTACATAACCTAATACATAACACTCTCTCTTTGACAACATACCCATAAAGTATTTGATTTCATGTTGACTATAGGATTTGAACCTGAGACCTCTTGAACCTAAGACTATTGCAATTCCATCTCTGTTAGGAACTGTCTGACAGAGAGAAAAAACATCTAATGAGGGACATTTTAGATTGTGTAACATAACCAAAAAAGGAGCACTCCCTCTCTCAAGATACACATAGAAAGTACATGATTCAAGGAGGAACCAGGATTTGATCCTGACAAATTGTCTAATAAGGGACATTTCAGAGGGCGATCTACATAACCTAATAAAGAACACTCTCTCTTTCAAAGCGTACCCATAAAATATTTGATTTCAAGTTGACAATAGGATTTGATCCTGAGACCTCATGATCTGAAGTCTATTACACTTCCACCTCTTTTAGGAAGGGTTCAACTGAGAGAAAAAACATCTAATTAGGTACATTTTTGATTGAGTAACATAATTTTAAAAGGTGTACTCTAACCCTAATTATACTCTTAGAAAGCACTTGATTTTAAGGGGGCACCAGGATTTGAACCCGGGACCTCTTGATCTGCATTCAAATGCTCTACCACTGAGCTATACCCCCTCAGCTAGAAACTATCTAAAGGCGGAAAAATTCTCGAATAAGGTACATTTTAGCTGGAGATCTACATAACCTAATACATAACACTCTCTCTTTGACAACATACCCATAAAGTATTTGATTTCATGTTGACTATAGGATTTGAACCTGAGACCTCTTGAACCTAAGACTATTGCAATTCCATCTCTGTTAGGAACTGTCTGACAGAGAGAAAAAACATCTAATGAGGGACATTTTAGATTGAGTAACATAACCAAAAAAGGAGCACTCCCTCTCTCAAGATACACATAGAAAGTACATGATTCAAGGGGGAACCAGGATTTGATCCTGACAAATTGTCTAATAAGGGACATTTCAGAGGGCCATCTACATAACCTAATAAAGAACACTCTCTCTTTCAAAGCGTACCCATAAAATATTTGATTTCAAGTTGACAATAGGATTTGATCCTGAGACCTCATGATCTGAAGTCTATTGCACTTCCACCTCTTTTAGGAAGGGTTCAACTGAGAGAAAAAACATCTAATTAGGGACATTTTTGATTGAGTAACATCATTTTAAAAGGTGTACTCTAACCCTAATTATACTCTTAGAAAGCACTTGATTTTAAGGGGGCACCAGGATTTGAACCTGGGACCTCTTGATCTGCAGTCAAATGCTCTACCACTGACCTATACCCCCTCTGCTAGAAACTATCTAAAGGCGGAAAAATTCTCGAATAAGGTACATTTTAGCTGGAGATCTACATAACCTAATACATAACACTCTCTCTTTGACAACATACCCATAAAGTATTTGATTTCATGTTGACTATAGGATTTGATCCTGAGACCTCTTGAACCTAAGACTATTGCAATTCCATCTCTGTTAGGAACTGTCTGACAGAGAGAAAAAACATCTAATGAGGGACATTTTAGATTGTGTAACATAACCAAAAAAGGAGCACTCCCTCTCTCAAGATACACATAGAAAGTACATGATTCAAGGAGGAACCAGGATTTGATCCTGACAAATTGTCTAATAAGGGACATTTCAGAGGGCGATCTACATAACCTAATAAAGAACACTCTCTCTTTCAAAGCGTACCCATAAAATATTTGATTTCAAGTTGACAATAGGATTTGATCCTGAGACCTCATGATCTGAAGTCTATTGCACTTCCACCTCTTTTAGGAACGGTTCAACTGAGAGAAAAACCATCTAATTAGGGACATTTTAGATTGAGTAACATAATTTTAAAAAGTGTACTCTAACCCTAATTATACTCTTAGAAAGCACTTGATTTTAAGGGGGCACCAGGATTTGAACCTGGGACCTCTTGATCTGCAGTCAAATGCTCTACCACTGACCTATACCCCCTCTGCTAGAAACTATCTAAAGGCGGAAAAATTCTCGAATAAGGTACATTTTAGCTGGAGATCTACATAACCTAATACATAACACTCTCTCTTTGACAACATACCCATAAAGTATTTGATTTCATGTTGACTATAGGATTTGAACCTGAGACCTCTTGAACCTAAGACTATTGCAATTCCATCTCTGTTAGGAACTGTCTGACAGAGAGAAAAAACATCTAATGAGGGACATTTTAGATTGTGTAACATAACCAAAAAAGGAGCACTCCCTCTCTCAAGATACACATAGAAAGTACATGATTCAAGGAGGAACCAGGATTTGATCCTGACAAATTGTCTAATAAGGGACATTTCAGAGGGCGATCTACATAACCTAATAAAGAACACTCTCTCTTTCAAAGCGTACCCATAAAATATTTGATTTCAAGTTGACAATAGGATTTGATCCTGAGACCTCATGATCTGAAGTCTATTGCACTTCCACCTCTTTTAGGAAGGGTTCAACTGAGAGAAAAAACCATCTAATTAGGGACATTTTTGATTGAGTAACATAATTTTAAAAGGTGTACTCTAACCCTAATTATACTCTTAGAAAGCACTTGATTTTAAGGGGGCACCAGGATTTGAACCTGGGACCTCTTGATCTGCAGTCAAATGCTCTACCACTGAGCTATACCCCCTCTGCTAGAAACTATCTAAAGGCGGAAGAATTCTCGAATAAGGTACATTTTAGCTGGAGATCTACATAACCTAATACATAACACTCTCTCTTTGACAACATACCCATAAAGTATTTGATTTCATGTTGACTATAGGATTTGAACCTGAGACCTCTTGAACCTAAGACTATTGCAATTCCATCTCTGTTAGGAACTGTCTGACAGAGAGAAAAAACATCTAATGAGGGACATTTTAGATTGTGTAACATAACCAAAAAAGGAGCACTCCCTCTCTCAAGATACACATAGAAAGTACATGATTCAAGGAGGAACCAGGATTTGATCCTGACAAATTGTCTAATAAGGGACATTTCAGAGGGCGATCTACATAACCTAATAAAGAACACTCTCTCTTTCAAAGCGTACCCATAAAATATTTGATTTCAAGTTGACAATAGGATTTGATCCTGAGACCTCATGATCTGAAGTCTATTGCACTTCCACCTCTTTTAGGAAGGGTTCAACTGAGAGAAAAAACATCTAATTAGGGACATTTTTGATTGAGTAACATAATTTTAAAAGGTGTACTCTAACCCTAATTATACTCTTAGAAAGCACTTGATTTTAAGGGGGCACCAGGATTTGAACCTGGGACCTCTTGATCTGCAGTCAAATGCTCTACCACTGAGCTATACCCCCTCTGCTAGAAACTATCTAAAGGCGGAAGAATTCTCGAATAAGGTACATTTTAGCTGGAGATCTACATAACCTAATACATAACACTCTCTCTTTGACAACATACCCATAAAGTATTTGATTTCATGTTGACTATAGGATTTGAACCTGAGACCTCTTGAACCTAAGACTATTGCAATTCCATCTCTGTTAGGAACTGTCTGACAGAGAGAAAAAACATCTAATGAGGGACATTTTAGATTGTGTAACATAACCAAAAAAGGAGCACTCCCTCTCTCAAGATACACATAGAAAGTACATGATTCAAGGAGGAACCAGGATTTGATCCTGACAAATTGTCTAATAAGGGACATTTCAGAGGGCGATCTACATAACCTAATAAAGAACACTCTCTCTTTCAAAGCGTACCCATAAAATATTTGATTTCAAGTTGACAATAGGATTTGATCCTGAGACCTCATGATCTGAAGTCTATTGCACTTCCACCTCTTTTAGGAACGGTTAAACTGAGAGAAAAACCATCTAATTAGGGACATTTTAGATTGAGTAACATAATTTTAAAAAGTGTACTCTAACCCTAATTATACTCTTAGAAAGCACTTGATTTTAAGGGGGCACCAGGATTTGAACCTGGGACCTCTTGATCTGCAGTCAAATGCTCTACCACTGACCTATACCCCCTCTGCTAGAAACTATCTAAAGGCGGAAAAATTCTCGAATAAGGTACATTTTAGCTGGAGATCTACATAACCTAATACATAACACTCTCTCTTTGACAACATACCCATAAAGTATTTGATTTCATGTTGACTATAGGATTTGAACCTGAGACCTCTTGAACCTAAGACTATTGCAATTCCATCTCTGTTAGGAACTGTCTGACAGAGAGAAAAAACATCTAATGAGGGACATTTTAGATTGAGTAACATAACCAAAAAAGGAGCACTCCCTCTCTCAAGATACACATAGAAAGTACATGATTCAAGGGGGAACCAGGATTTGATCCTGACAAATTGTCTAATAAGGGACATTTCAGAGGGCGATCTACATAACCTAATAAAGAACACTCTCTCTTTCAAAGCGTACCCATAAAATATTTGATTTCAAGTTGACAATAGGATTTGATCCTGAGACCTCATGATCTGAAGTCTATTGCACTTCCACCTCTTTTAGGAACGGTTCAACTGAGAGAAAAAACATCTAATTAGGGACATTTTAGATTGAGTAACATAATTTAAAAAAGTGTACTCTAACCCTAATTATACTCTTAGAAAGCACTTGATTTTAAGGGGGCACCAGGATTTGAACCTGGGACCTCTTGATCTGCAGTCAAATGCTCTACCACTGAGCTATACCCCCTCAGCTAGAAACTATCTAAAGGCGGAAAAATTCTCGAATAAGGTACATTTTAGCTGGAGATCTACATAACCTAATACATAACACTCTCTCTTTGACAACATACCCATAAAGTATTTGATTTCATGTTGACTATAGGATTTGAACCTGAGACCTCTTGAACCTAAGACTATTGCAATTCCATCTCTGTTAGGAACTGTCTGACAGAGAGAAAAAACATCTAATGAGGGACATTTTAGATTGAGTAACATAACCAAAAAAGGAGCACTCCCTCTCTCAAGATACACATAGAAAGTACATGATTCAAGGGGGAACCAGGATTTGATCCTGACAAATTGTCTAATAAGGGACATTTCAGAGGGCGATCTACATAACCTAATAAAGAACACTCTCTCTTTCAAAGCGTACCCATAAAATATTTGATTTCAAGTTGACAATAGGATTTGATCCTGAGACCTCATGATCTGAAGTCTATTGCACTTCCACCTCTTTTAGGAACGGTTCAACTGAGAGAAAAACCATCTAATTAGGGACATTTTAGATTGAGTAACATAATTTTAAAAAGTGTACTCTAACCCTAATTATACTCTTAGAAAGCACTTGATTTTAATTGGGCACCAGGATTTGAACCTGGGACCTCTTGATCTGCAGTCAAATGCTCTACCACTGACCTATACCCCCTCTGCTAGAAACTATCTAAAGGCGGAAAAATTCTCGAATAAGGTACATTTTAGCTGGAGATCTACATAACCTAATACATAACACTCTCTCTTTGACAACATACCCATAAAGTATTTGATTTCATGTTGACTATAGGATTTGAACCTGAGACCTCTTGAACCTAAGACTATTGCAATTCCATCTCTGTTAGGAACTGTCTGACAGAGAGAAAAAACATCTAATGAGGGACATTTTAGATTGAGTAACATAACCAAAAAAGGAGCACTCCCTCTCTCAAGATACACATAGAAAGTACATGATTCAAGGGGGAACCAGGATTTGATCCTGACAAATTGTCTAATAAGGGACATTTCAGAGGGCGATCTACATAACCTAATAAAGAACACTCTCTCTTTCAAAGCGTACCCATAAAATATTTGATTTCAAGTTGACAATAGGATTTGATCCTGAGACCTCATGATCTGAAGTCTATTGCACTTCCACCTCTTTTAGGAAGGGTTCAACTGAGAGAAAAAACATCTAATTAGGGACATTTTTGATTGAGTAACATAATTTTAAAAGGTGTACTCTAACCCTAATTATACTCTTAGAAAGCACTTGATTTTAAGGGGGCACCAGGATTTGAACCTGGGACCTCTTGATCTGCAGTCAAATGCTCTACCACTGAGCTATACCCCCTCTGCTAGAAACTATCTAAAGGCGGAAAAATTCTCGAATAAGGTACATTTTAGCTGGAGATCTACATAACCTAATACATAACACTCTCTCTTTGACAACATACCCATAAAGTATTTGATTTCATGTTGACTATAGGATTTGAACCTGAGACCTCTTGAACCTAAGACTATTGCAATTCCATCTCTGTTAGGAACTGTCTGACAGAGAGAAAAAACATCTAATGAGGGACATTTTAGATTGTGTAACATAACCAAAAAAGGAGCACTCCCTCTCTCAAGATACACATAGAAAGTACATGATTCAAGGAGGAACCAGGATTTGATCCTGACAAATTGTCTAATAAGGGACATTTCAGAGGGCGATCTACATAACCTAATAAAGAACACTCTCTCTTTCAAAGCGTACCCATAAAATATTTGATTTCAAGTTGACAATAGGATTTGATCCTGAGACCTCATGATCTGAAGTCTATTGCACTTCCACCTCTTTTAGGAACGGTTCAACTGAGAGAAAAACCATCTAATTAGGGACATTTTAGATTGAGTAACATAATTTTAAAAAGTGTACTCTAACCCTAATTATACTCTTAGAAAGCACTTGATTTTAAGGGGGCACCAGGATTTGAACCTGGGACCTCTTGATCTGCAGTCAAATGCTCTACCACTGAGCTATACCCCCTCAGCTAGAAACTATCTAAAGGCGGAAAAATTCTCGAATAAGGTACATTTTAGCTGGAGATCTACATAACCTAATACATAACACTCTCTCTTTGACAACATACCCATAAAGTATTTGATTTCATGTTGACTATAGGATTTGAACCTGAGACCTCTTGAACCTAAGACTATTGCAATTCCATCTCTGTTAGGAACTGTCTGACAGAGAGAAAAAACATCTAATGAGGGACATTTTAGATTGAGTAACATAACCAAAAAAGGAGCACTCCCTCTCTCAAGATACACATAGAAAGTACATGATTCAAGGGGGAACCAGGATTTGATCCTGACAAATTGTCTAATAAGGGACATTTCAGAGGGCGATCTACATAACCTAATAAAGAACACTCTCTCTTTCAAAGCGTACCCATAAAATATTTGATTTCAAGTTGACAATAGGATTTGATCCTGAGACCTCATGATCTGAAGTCTATTACACTTCCACCTCTTTTAGGAAGGGTTCAACTGAGAGAAAAAACATCTAATTAGGGACATTTTTGATTGAGTAACATAATTTTAAAAGGTGTACTCTAACCCTAATTATACTCTTAGAAAGCACTTGATTTTAAGGGGGCACCAGGATTTGAACCTGGGACCTCTTGATCTGCAGTCAAATGCTCTACCACTGAGCTATACCCCCTCAGCTAGAAACTATCTAAAGGCGGAAAAATTCTCGAATAAGGTACATTTTAGCTGGAGATCTACATAACCTAATACATAACACTCTCTCTTTGACAACATACCCATAAAGTATTTGATTTCATGTTGACTATAGGATTTGAACCTGAGACCTCTTGAACCTAAGACTATTGCAATTCCATCTCTGTTAGGAACTGTCTGACAGAGAGAAAAAACATCTAATGAGGGACATTTTAGATTGAGTAACATAACCAAAAAAGGAGCACTCCCTCTCTCAAGATACACATAGAAAGTACATGATTCAAGGGGGAACCAGGATTTGATCCTGACAAATTGTCTAATAAGGGACATTTCAGAGGGCGATCTACATAACCTAATAAAGAACACTCTCTCTTTCAAAGCGTACCCATAAAATATTTGATTTCAAGTTGACAATAGGATTTGATCCTGAGACCTCATGATCTGAAGTCTATTGCACTTCCACCTCTTTTAGGAAGGGTTCAACTGAGAGAAAAAACATCTAATTAGGGACATTTTTGATTGAGTAACATAATTTTAAAAGGTGTACTCTAACCCTAATTATACTCTTAGAAAGCACTTGATTTTAAGGGGGCACCAGGATTTGAACCTGGGACCTCTTGATCTGCAGTCAAATGCTCTACCACTGAGCTATACCCCCTCTGCTAGAAACTATCTAAAGGCGGAAAAATTCTCGAATAAGGTACATTTTAGCTGGAGATCTACATAACCTAATACATAACACTCTCTCTTTGACAACATACCCATAAAGTATTTGATTTCATGTTGACTATAGGATTTGAACCTGAGACCTCTTGAACCTAAGACTATTGCAATTCCATCTCTGTTAGGAACTGTCTGACAGAGAGAAAAAACATCTAATGAGGGACATTTTAGATTGTGTAACATAACCAAAAAAGGAGCACTCCCTCTCTCAAGATACACATAGAAAGTACATGATTCAAGGAGGAACCAGGATTTGATCCTGACAAATTGTCTAATAAGGGACATTTCAGAGGGCGATCTACATAACCTAATAAAGAACACTCTCTCTTTCAAAGCGTACCCATAAAATATTTGATTTCAAGTTGACAATAGGATTTGATCCTGAGACCTCATGATGTGAAGTCTATTGCACTTCCACCTCTTTTAGGAACGGTTCAACTGAGAGAAAAACCATCTAATTAGGGACATTTTAGATTGAGTAACATAATTTTAAAAAGTGTACTCTAACCCTAATTATACTCTTAGAAAGCATTTGATTTTAAGGGGGCACCAGGATTTGAACCTGGGACCTCTTGATCTGCAGTCAAATGCTCTACCACTGACCTATACCCCCTCTGCTAGAAACTATCTAAAGGCGGAAAAATTCTCGAATAAGGTACATTTTAGCTGGAGATCTACATAACCTAATACATAACACTCTCTCTTTGACAACATACCCATAAAGTATTTGATTTCATGTTGACTATAGGATTTGAACCTGAGACCTCTTGAACCTAAGACTATTGCAATTCCATCTCTGTTAGGAACTGTCTGACAGAGAGAAAAAACATCTAATGAGGGACATTTTAGATTGAGTAACATAACCAAAAAAGGAGCACTCCCTCTCTCAAGATACACATAGAAAGTACATGATTCAAGGGGGAACCAGGATTTGATCCTGACAAATTGTCTAATAAGGGACATTTCAGAGGGCGATCTACATAACCTAATAAAGAACACTCTCTCTTTCAAAGCGTACCCATAAAATATTTGATTTCAAGTTGACAATAGGATTTGATCCTGAGACCTCATGATCTGAAGTCTATTGCACTTCCACCTCTTTTAGGAACGGTTCAACTGAGAGAAAAACCATCTAATTAGGGACATTTTAGATTGAGTAACATAATTTAAAAAAGTGTACTCTAACCCTAATTATACTCTTAGAAAGCACTTGATTTTAAGGGGGCACCAGGATTTGAACCTGGGACCTCTTGATCTGCAGTCAAATGCTCTACCACTGAGCTATACCCCCTCAGCTAGAAACTATCTAAAGGCGGAAAAATTCTCGAATAAGGTACATTTTAGCTGGAGATCTACATAACCTAATACATAACACTCTCTCTTTGACAACATACCCATAAAGTATTTGATTTCATGTTGACTATAGGATTTGAACCTGAGACCTCTTGAACCTAAGACTATTGCAATTCCATCTCTGTTAGGAACTGTCTGACAGAGAGAAAAAACATCTAATGAGGGACATTTTAGATTGTGTAACATAACCAAAAAAGGAGCACTCCCTCTCTCAAGATACACATAGAAAGTACATGATTCAAGGAGGAACCAGGATTTGATCCTGACAAATTGTCTAATAAGGGACATTTCAGAGGGCGATCTACATAACCTAATAAAGAACACTCTCTCTTTCAAAGCGTACCCATAAAATATTTGATTTCAAGTTGACAATAGGATTTGATCCTGAGACCTCATGATCTGAAGTCTATTGCACTTCCACCTCTTTTAGGAACGGTTCAACTGAGAGAAAAACCATCTAATTAGGGACATTTTAGATTGAGTAACATAATTTTAAAAAGTGTACTCTAACCCTAATTATACTCTTAGAAAGCACTTGATTTTAAGGGGGCACCAGGATTTGAACCTGGGACCTCTTGATCTGCAGTCAAATGCTCTACCACTGAGCTATACCCCCTCAGCTAGAAACTATCTAAAGGCGGAAAAATTCTCGAATAAGGTACATTTTAGCTGGAGATCTACATAACCTAATACATAACACTCTCTCTTTGACAACATACCCATAAAGTATTTGATTTCATGTTGACTATAGGATTTGAACCTGAGACCTCTTGAACCTAAGACTATTGCAATTCCATCTCTGTTAGGAACTGTCTGACAGAGAGAAAAAACATCTAATGAGGGACATTTTAGATTGAGTAACATAACCAAAAAAGGAGCACTCCCTCTCTCAAGATACACATAGAAAGTACATGATTCAAGGGGGAACCAGGATTTGATCCTGACAAATTGTCTAATAAGGGACATTTCAGAGGGCGATCTACATAACCTAATAAAGAACACTCTCTCTTTCAAAGCGTACCCATAAAATATTTGATTTCAAGTTGACAATAGGATTTGATCCTGAGACCTCATGATCTGAAGTCTATTACACTTCCACCTCTTTTAGGAAGGGTTCAACTGAGAGAAAAAACATCTAATTAGGGACATTTTTGATTGAGTAACATAATTTTAAAAGGTGTACTCTAACCCTAATTATACTCTTAGAAAGCACTTGATTTTAAGGGGGCACCAGGATTTGAACCTGGGACCTCTTGATCTGCAGTCAAATGCTCTACCACTGAGCTATACCCCCTCAGCTAGAAACTATCTAAAGGCGGAAAAATTCTCGAATAAGGTACATTTTAGCTGGAGATCTACATAACCTAATACATAACACTCTCTCTTTGACAACATACCCATAAAGTATTTGATTTCATGTTGACTATAGGATTTGAACCTGAGACCTCTTGAACCTAAGACTATTGCAATTCCATCTCTGTTAGGAACTGTCTGACAGAGAGAAAAAACATCTAATGAGGGACATTTTAGATTGAGTAACATAACCAAAAAAGGAGCACTCCCTCTCTCAAGATACACATAGAAAGTACATGATTCAAGGGGGAACCAGGATTTGATCCTGACAAATTGTCTAATAAGGGACATTTCAGAGGGCGATCTACATAACCTAATAAAGAACACTCTCTCTTTCAAAGCGTACCCATAAAATATTTGATTTCAAGTTGACAATAGGATTTGATCCTGAGACCTCATGATCTGAAGTCTATTGCACTTCCACCTCTTTTAGGAAGGGTTCAACTGAGAGAAAAAACATCTAATTAGGGACATTTTTGATTGAGTAACATAATTTTAAAAGGTGTACTCTAACCCTAATTATACTCTTAGAAAGCACTTGATTTTAAGGGGGCACCAGGATTTGAACCTGGGACCTCTTGATCTGCAGTCAAATGCTCTACCACTGAGCTATACCCCCTCTGCTAGAAACTATCTAAAGGCGGAAAAATTCTCGAATAAGGTACATTTTAGCTGGAGATCTACATAACCTAATACATAACACTCTCTCTTTGACAACATACCCATAAAGTATTTGATTTCATGTTGACTATAGGATTTGAACCTGAGACCTCTTGAACCTAAGACTATTGCAATTCCATCTCTGTTAGGAACTGTCTGACAGAGAGAAAAAACATCTAATGAGGGACATTTTAGATTGTGTAACATAACCAAAAAAGGAGCACTCCCTCTCTCAAGATACACATAGAAAGTACATGATTCAAGGAGGAACCAGGATTTGATCCTGACAAATTGTCTAATAAGGGACATTTCAGAGGGCGATCTACATAACCTAATAAAGAACACTCTCTCTTTCAAAGCGTACCCATAAAATATTTGATTTCAAGTTGACAATAGGATTTGATCCTGAGACCTCATGATGTGAAGTCTATTGCACTTCCACCTCTTTTAGGAACGGTTCAACTGAGAGAAAAACCATCTAATTAGGGACATTTTAGATTGAGTAACATAATTTTAAAAAGTGTACTCTAACCCTAATTATACTCTTAGAAAGCATTTGATTTTAAGGGGGCACCAGGATTTGAACCTGGGACCTCTTGATCTGCAGTCAAATGCTCTACCACTGACCTATACCCCCTCTGCTAGAAACTATCTAAAGGCGGAAAAATTCTCGAATAAGGTACATTTTAGCTGGAGATCTACATAACCTAATACATAACACTCTCTCTTTGACAACATACCCATAAAGTATTTGATTTCATGTTGACTATAGGATTTGAACCTGAGACCTCTTGAACCTAAGACTATTGCAATTCCATCTCTGTTAGGAACTGTCTGACAGAGAGAAAAAACATCTAATGAGGGACATTTTAGATTGAGTAACATAACCAAAAAAGGAGCACTCCCTCTCTCAAGATACACATAGAAAGTACATGATTCAAGGGGGAACCAGGATTTGATCCTGACAAATTGTCTAATAAGGGACATTTCAGAGGGCGATCTACATAACCTAATAAAGAACACTCTCTCTTTCAAAGCGTACCCATAAAATATTTGATTTCAAGTTGACAATAGGATTTGATCCTGAGACCTCATGATCTGAAGTCTATTGCACTTCCACCTCTTTTAGGAACGGTTCAACTGAGAGAAAAACCATCTAATTAGGGACATTTTAGATTGAGTAACATAATTTAAAAAAGTGTACTCTAACCCTAATTATACTCTTAGAAAGCACTTGATTTTAAGGGGGCACCAGGATTTGAACCTGGGACCTCTTGATCTGCAGTCAAATGCTCTACCACTGAGCTATACCCCCTCAGCTAGAAACTATCTAAAGGCGGAAAAATTCTCGAATAAGGTACATTTTAGCTGGAGATCTACATAACCTAATACATAACACTCTCTCTTTGACAACATACCCATAAAGTATTTGATTTCATGTTGACTATAGGATTTGAACCTGAGACCTCTTGAACCTAAGACTATTGCAATTCCATCTCTGTTAGGAACTGTCTGACAGAGAGAAAAAACATCTAATGAGGGACATTTTAGATTGAGTAACATAACCAAAAAAGGAGCACTCCCTCTCTCAAGATACACATAGAAAGTACATGATTCAAGGGGGAACCAGGATTTGATCCTGACAAATTGTCTAATAAGGGACATTTCAGAGGGCGATCTACATAACCTAATAAAGAACACTCTCTCTTTCAAAGCGTACCCATAAAATATTTGATTTCAAGTTGACAATAGGATTTGATCCTGAGACCTCATGATCTGAAGTCTATTGCACTTCCACCTCTTTTAGGAAGGGTTCAACTGAGAGAAAAAACATCTAATTAGGGACATTTTTGATTGAGTAACATAATTTTAAAAGGTGTACTCTAACCCTAATTATACTCTTAGAAAGCACTTGATTTTAAGGGGGCACCAGGATTTGAACCTGGGACCTCTTGATCTGCAGTCAAATGCTCTACCACTGAGCTATACCCCCTCTGCTAGAAACTATCTAAAGGCGGAAAAATTCTCGAATAAGGTACATTTTAGCTGGAGATCTACATAACCTAATACATAACACTCTCTCTTTGACAACATACCCATAAAGTATTTGATTTCATGTTGACTATAGGATTTGAACCTGAGACCTCTTGAACCTAAGACTATTGCAATTCCATCTCTGTTAGGAACTGTCTGACAGAGAGAAAAAACATCTAATGAGGGACATTTTAGATTGTGTAACATAACCAAAAAAGGAGCACTCCCTCTCTCAAGATACACATAGAAAGTACATGATTCAAGGAGGAACCAGGATTTGATCCTGACAAATTGTCTAATAAGGGACATTTCAGAGGGCGATCTACATAACCTAATAAAGAACACTCTCTCTTTCAAAGCGTACCCATAAAATATTTGATTTCAAGTTGACAATAGGATTTGATCCTGAGACCTCATGATCTGAAGTCTATTGCACTTCCACCTCTTTTAGGAACGGTTCAACTGAGAGAAAAACCATCTAATTAGGGACATTTTAGATTGAGTAACATAATTTTAAAAAGTGTACTCTAACCCTAATTATACTCTTAGAAAGCATTTGATTTTAAGGGGGCACCAGGATTTGAACCTGGGACCTCTTGATCTGCAGTCAAATGCTCTACCACTGACCTATACCCCCTCTGCTAGAAACTATCTAAAGGCGGAAAAATTCTCGAATAAGGTACATTTTAGCTGGAGATCTACATAACTTAATACATAACACTCTCTCTTTGACAACATACCCATAAAGTATTTGATTTCATGTTGACTATAGGATTTGAACCTGAGACCTCTTGAACCTAAGACTATTGCAATTCCATCTCTGTTAGGAACTGTCTGACAGAGAGAAAAAACATCTAATGAGGGACATTTTAGATTGTGTAACATAACCAAAAAAGGAGCACTCCCTCTCTCAAGATACACATAGAAAGTACATGATTCAAGGAGGAACCAGGATTTGATCCTGACAAATTGTCTAATAAGGGACATTTCAGAGGGCGATCTACATAACCTAATAAAGAACACTCTCTCTTTCAAAGCGTACCCATAAAATATTTGATTTCAAGTTGACAATAGGATTTGATCCTGAGACCTCATGATCTGAAGTCTATTGCACTTCCACCTCTTTTAGGAAGGGTTCAACTGAGAGAAAAAACATCTAATTAGGGACATTTTTGATTGAGTAACATAATTTTAAAAGGTGTACTCTAACCCTAATTATACTCTTAGAAAGCACTTGATTTTAAGGGGGCACCAGGATTTGAACCTGGGACCTCTTGATCTGCAGTCAAATGCTCTACCACTGAGCTATACCCCCTCTGCTAGAAACTATCTAAAGGCGGAAAAATTCTCGAATAAGGTACATTTTAGCTGGAGATCTACATAACCTAATACATAACACTCTCTCTTTGACAACATACCCATAAAGTATTTGATTTCATGTTGACTATAGGATTTGAACCTGAGACCTCTTGAACCTAAGACTATTGCAATTCCATCTCTGTTAGGAACTGTCTGACAGAGAGAAAAAACATCTAATGAGGGACATTTTAGATTGTGTAACATAACCAAAAAAGGAGCACTCCCTCTCTCAAGATACACATAGAAAGTACATGATTCAAGGAGGAACCAGGATTTGATCCTGACAAATTGTCTAATAAGGGACATTTCAGAGGGCGATGTACATAACCTAATAAAGAACACTCTCTTTCAAAGCGTACCCATAAAATATTTGATTTCAAGTTGACAATAGGATTTGATCCTGAGACCTCATGATCTGAAGTCTATTGCACTTCCACCTCTTTTAGGAACGGTTCAACTGAGAGAAAAACCATCTAATTAGGGACATTTTAGATTGAGTAACATAATTTTAAAAAGTGTACTCTAACCCTAATTATACTCTTAGAAAGCACTTGATTTTAAGGGGGCACCAGGATTTGAACCTGGGACCTCTTGATCTGCAGTCAAATGCTCTACCACTGAGCTATACCCCCTCAGCTAGAAACTATCTAAAGGCGGAAAAATTCTCGAATAAGGTACATTTTAGCTGGAGATCTACATAACCTAATACATAACACTCTCTCTTTGACAACATACCCATAAAGTATTTGATTTCATGTTGACTATAGGATTTGAACCTGAGACCTCTTGAACCTAAGACTATTGCAATTCCATCTCTGTTAGGAACTGTCTGACAGAGAGAAAAAACATCTAATGAGGGACATTTTAGATTGTGTAACATAACCAAAAAAGGAGCACTCCCTCTCTCAAGATACACATAGAAAGTACATGATTCAAGGAGGAACCAGGATTTGATCCTGACAAATTGTCTAATAAGGGACATTTCAGAGGGCGATCTACATAACCTAATAAAGAACACTCTCTCTTTCAAAGCGTACCCATAAAATATTTGATTTCAAGTTGACAATAGGATTTGATCCTGAGACCTCATGATCTGAAGTCTATTGCACTTCCACCTCTTTTAGGAACGGTTCAACTGAGAGAAAAAACATCTAATTAGGGACATTTTAGATTGAGTAACATAATTTTAAAAAGTGTACTCTAACCCTAATTATACTCTTAGAAAGCATTTGATTTTAAGGGGGCACCAGGATTTGAACCTGGGACCTCTTGATCTGCAGTCAAATGCTCTACCACTGACCTATACCCCCTCTGCTAGAAACTATCTAAAGGCGGAAAAATTCTCGAATAAGGTACATTTTAGCTGGAGATCTACATAACTTAATACATAACACTCTCTCTTTGACAACATACCCATAAAGTATTTGATTTCATGTTGACTATAGGATTTGAACCTGAGACCTCTTGAACCTAAGACTATTGCAATTCCATCTCTGTTAGGAACTGTCTGACAGAGAGAAAAAACATCTAATGAGGGACATTTTAGATTGTGTAACATAACCAAAAAAGGAGCACTCCCTCTCTCAAGATACACATAGAAAGTACATGATTCAAGGAGGAACCAGGATTTGATCCTGACAAATTGTCTAATAAGGGACATTTCAGAGGGCGATCTACATAACCTAATAAAGAACACTCTCTCTTTCAAAGCGTACCCATAAAATATTTGATTTCAAGTTGACAATAGGATTTGATCCTGAGACCTCATGATCTGAAGTCTATTGCACTTCCACCTCTTTTAGGAAGGGTTCAACTGAGAGAAAAAACATCTAATTAGGGACATTTTTGATTGAGTAACATAATTTTAAAAGGTGTACTCTAACCCTAATTATACTCTTAGAAAGCACTTGATTTTAAGGGGGCACCAGGATTTGAACCTGGGACCTCTTGATCTGCAGTCAAATGCTCTACCACTGAGCTATACCCCCTCTGCTAGAAACTATCTAAAGGCGGAAAAATTCTCGAATAAGGTACATTTTAGCTGGAGATCTACATAACCTAATACATAACACTCTCTCTTTGACAACATACCCATAAAGTATTTGATTTCATGTTGACTATAGGATTTGAACCTGAGACCTCTTGAACCTAAGACTATTGCAATTCCATCTCTGTTAGGAACTGTCTGACAGAGAGAAAAAACATCTAATGAGGGACATTTTAGATTGTGTAACATAACCAAAAATGGAGCACTCCCTCTCTCAAGATACACATAGAAAGTACATGATTCAAGGAGGAACCAGGATTTGATCCTGACAAATTGTCTAATAAGGGACATTTCAGAGGGCGATCTACATAACCTAATAAAGAACACTCTCTCTTTCAAAGCGTACCCATAAAATATTTGATTTCAAGTTGACAATAGGATTTGATCCTGAGACCTCATGATCTGAAGTCTATTGCACTTCCACCTCTTTTAGGAACGGTTCAACTGAGAGAAAAACCATCTAATTAGGGACATTTTAGATTGAGTAACATAATTTTAAAAAGTGTACTCTAACCCTAATTATACTCTTAGAAAGCACTTGATTTTAAGGGGGCACCAGGATTTGAACCTGGGACCTCTTGATCTGCAGTCAAATGCTCTACCACTGAGCTATACCCCCTCAGCTAGAAACTATCTAAAGGCGGAAAAATTCTCGAATAAGGTACATTTTAGCTGGAGATCTACATAACCTAATACATAACACTCTCTCTTTGACAACATACCCATAAAGTATTTGATTTCATGTTGACTATAGGATTTGAACCTGAGACCTCTTGAACCTAAGACTATTGCAATTCCATCTCTGTTAGGAACTGTCTGACAGAGAGAAAAAACATCTAATGAGGGACATTTTAGATTGAGTAACATAACCAAAAAAGGAGCACTCCCTCTCTCAAGATACACATAGAAAGTACATGATTCAAGGGGGAACCAGGATTTGATCCTGACAAATTGTCTAATAAGGGACATTTCAGAGGGCGATCTACATAACCTAATAAAGAACACTCTCTCTTTCAAAGCGTACCCATAAAATATTTGATTTCAAGTTGACAATAGGATTTGATCCTGAGACCTCATGATCTGAAGTCTATTGCACTTCCACCTCTTTTAGGAAGGGTTCAACTGAGAGAAAAAACATCTAATTAGGGACATTTTTGATTGAGTAACATAATTTTAAAAGGTGTACTCTAACCCTAATTATACTCTTAGAAAGCACTTGATTTTAAGGGGGCACCAGGATTTGAACCTGGGACCTCTTGATCTGCAGTCAAATGCTCTACCACTGAGCTATACCCCCTCAGCTAGAAACTATCTAAAGGCGGAAAAATTCTCGAATAAGGTACATTTTAGCTGGAGATCTACATAACCTAATACATAACACTCTCTCTTTGACAACATACCCATAAAGTATTTGATTTCATGTTGACTATAGGATTTGAACCTGAGACCTCTTGAACCTAAGACTATTGCAATTCCATCTCTGTTAGGAACTGTCTGACAGAGAGAAAAAACATCTAATGAGGGACATTTTAGATTGAGTAACATAACCAAAAAAGGAGCACTCCCTCTCTCAAGATACACATAGAAAGTACATGATTCAAGGGGGAACCAGGATTTGATCCTGACAAATTGTCTAATAAGGGACATTTCAGAGGGCGATCTACATAACCTAATAAAGAACACTCTCTCTTTCAAAGCGTACCCATAAAATATTTGATTTCAAGTTGACAATAGGATTTGATCCTGAGACCTCATGATCTGAAGTCTATTGCACTTCCACCTCTTTTAGGAAGGGTTCAACTGAGAGAAAAAACATCTAATTAGGGACATTTTTGATTGAGTAACATAATTTTAAAAGGTGTACTCTAACCCTAATTATACTCTTAGAAAGCACTTGATTTTAAGGGGGCACCAGGATTTGAACCTGGGACCTCTTGATCTGCAGTCAAATGCTCTACCACTGAGCTATACCCCCTCACTAGAAACTATCTAAAGGCGGAAAAATTCTCGAATAAGGTACATTTTAGCTGGAGATCTACATAACCTAATACATAACACTCTCTCTTTGACAACATACCCATAAAGTATTTGATTTCATGTTGACTATAGGATTTGAACCTGAGACCTCTTGAACCTAAGACTATTGCAATTCCATCTCTGTTAGGAACTGTCTGACAGAGAGAAAAAACATCTAATGAGGGACATTTTAGATTGAGTAACATAACCAAAAAAGGAGCACTCCCTCTCTCAAGATACACATAGAAAGTACATGATTCAAGGGGGAACCAGGATTTGATCCTGACAAATTGTCTAATAAGGGACATTTCAGAGGGCGATCTACATAACCTAATAAAGAACACTCTCTCTTTCAAAGCGTACCCATAAAATATTTGATTTCAAGTTGACAATAGGATTTGATCCTGAGACCTCATGATCTGAAGTCTATTGCACTTCCACCTCTTTTAGGAAGGGTTCAACTGAGAGAAAAAACATCTAATTAGGGACATTTTTGATTGAGTAACATAATTTTAAAAGGTGTACTCTAACCCTAATTATACTCTTAGAAAGCACTTGATTTTAAGGGGGCACCAGGATTTGAACCTGGGACCTCTTGATCTGCAGTCAAATGCTCTACCACTGAGCTATACCCCCTCTGCTAGAAACTATCTAAAGGCGGAAAAATTCTCGAATAAGGTACATTTTAGCTGGAGATCTACATAACCTAATACATAACACTCTCTCTTTGACAACATACCCATAAAGTATTTGATTTCATGTTGACTATAGGATTTGAACCTGAGACCTCTTGAACCTAAGACTATTGCAATTCCATCTCTGTTAGGAACTGTCTGACAGAGAGAAAAAACATCTAATGAGGGACATTTTAGATTGTGTAACATAACCAAAAAAGGAGCACTCCCTCTCTCAAGATACACATAGAAAGTACATGATTCAAGGAGGAACCAGGATTTGATCCTGACAAATTGTCTAATAAGGGACATTTCAGAGGGCGATCTACATAACCTAATAAAGAACACTCTCTCTTTCAAAGCGTACCCATAAAATATTTGATTTCAAGTTGACAATAGGATTTGATCCTGAGACCTCATGATCTGAAGTCTATTGCACTTCCACCTCTTTTAGGAACGGTTCAACTGAGAGAAAAACCATCTAAATAGGGACATTTTTTATTGAGTAACATAATTTTAAAAGGTGTACTCTAACCCTAATTATACTCTTAGAAAGCACTTGATTTTAAGGTGGCACCAGGATTTGAACCTGGGACCTCTTGATCTGCAGTCAAATGCTCTACCACTGAGCTATACCCCCTCTGCTAAAAACTATCTAAAGGCGGAAAATTTCTCGAATAAGGTACATTATAGCTGGAGATCTACATAACCTAATACATAACACTCTCTCTTTGACAACATACCCATAAAGTATTTGATTTCATGTTGACTATAGGATTTGAACCTGAGACCTCTTGAACCTAAGACTATTGCAATTCCATCTCTGTTAGGAACTGTCTGACAGAGAGAAAAAACATCTAATGAGGGACATTTTAGATTGAGTAACATAACCAAAAAAGGAGCACTCCCTCTCTCAAGATACACATAGAAAGTACATGATTCAAGGGGGAACCAGGATTTGATCCTGACAAATTGTCTAATAAGGGACATTTCAGAGGGCGATCTACATAACCTAATAAAGAACACTCTCTCTTTCAAAGCATACCCATAAAATATTTGATTTCAAGTTGACAATAGGATTTGATCCTGAGACCTCATGATCTGAAGTCTATTGCACTTCCACCTCTTTTAGGAACGGTTCAACTGAGAGAAAAAACATCTAATTAGGGACATTTTTGATTGAGTAACATAATTTTAAAAGGTGTACTCTAACCCTAATTATACTCTTAGAAAGCACTTGATTTTAAGGGGGCACCAGGATTTGAACCTGGGACCTCTTGATCTGCAGTCAAATGCTCTACCACTGAGCTATACCCCCTCTGCTAGAAACTATCTAAAGGCGGAAAAATTCTCGAATAAGGTACATTTTAGCTGGAGATCTACATAACCTAATACATAACACTCTCTCTTTGACAACATACCCATAAAGTATTTGATTTCATGTTGACTATAGGATTTGAACCTGAGACCTCTTGAACCTAAGACTATTGCAATTCCATCTCTGTTAGGAACTGTCTGACAGAGAGAAAAAACATCTAATGAGGGACATTTTAGATTGTGTAACATAACCAAAAAAGGAGCACTCCCTCTCTCAAGATACACATAGAAAGTACATGATTCAAGGAGGAACCAGGATTTGATCCTGACAAATTGTCTAATAAGGGACATTTCAGAGGGCGATCTACATAACCTAATAAAGAACACTCTCTCTTTCAAAGCGTACCCATAAAATATTTGATTTCAAGTTGACAATAGGATTTGATCCTGAGACCTCATGATCTGAAGTCTATTGCACTTCCACCTCCTTTAGGAACGGTTCAACTGAGAGAAAAACCATCTAATTAGGGACATTTTAGATTGAGTAACATAATTTTAAAAAGTGTACTCTAACCCTAATTATACTCTTAGAAAGCACTTGATTTTAAGGGGGCACCAGGATTTGAACCTGGGACCTCTTGATCTGCAGTCAAATGCTCTACCACTGACCTATACCCCCTCTGCTAGAAACTATCTAAAGGCGGAAAAATTCTCGAATAAGGTACATTTTAGCTGGAGATCTACATAACCTAATACATAACACTCTCTCTTTGACAACATACCCATAAAGTATTTGATTTCATGTTGACTATAGGATTTGAACCTGAGACCTCTTGAACCTAAGACTATTGCAATTCCATCTCTGTTAGGAACTGTCTGACAGAGAGAAAAAACATCTAATGAGGGACATTTTAGATTGAGTAACATAACCAAAAAAGGAGCACTCCCTCTCTCAAGATACACATAGAAAGTACATGATTCAAGGGGGAACCAGGATTTGATCCTGACAAATTGTCTAATAAGGGACATTTCAGAGGGCGATCTACATAACCTAATAAAGAACACTCTCTCTTTCAAAGCGTACCCATAAAATATTTGATTTCAAGTTGACAATAGGATTTGATCCTGAGACCTCATGATCTGAAGTCTATTGCACTTCCACCTCTTTTAGGAACGGTTCAACTGAGAGAAAAACCATCTAATTAGGGACATTTTAGATTGAGTAACATAATTTTAAAAAGTGTACTCTAACCCTAATTATACTCTTAGAAAGCACTTGATTTTAAGGGGGCACCAGGATTTGAACCTGGGACCTCTTGATCTGCAGTCAAATGCTCTACCACTGACCTATACCCCCTCTGCTAGAATCTATCTAAAGGCGGAAAAATTCTCGAATAAGGTACATTTTAGCTGGAGATCTACATAACCTAATACATAACACTCTCTCTTTGACAACATACCCATAAAGTATTTGATTTCATGTTGACTATAGGATTTGAACCTGAGACCTCTTAAACCTAAGACTATTGCAATTCCATCTCTGTTAGGAACTGTCTGACAGAGAGAAAAAACATCTAATGAGGGACATTTTAGATTGAGTAACATAACCAAAAAAGGAGCACTCCCTCTCTCAAGATACACATAGAAAGTACATGATTCAAGGGGGAACCAGGATTTGATCCTGACAAATTGTCTAATAAGGGACATTTCAGAGGGCGATCTACATAACCTAATAAAGAACACTCTCTCTTTCAAAGCGTACCCATAAAATATTTGATTTCAAGTTGACAATAGGATTTGATCCTGAGACCTCATGATCTGAAGTCTATTGCACTTCCACCTCTTTTGGGAACGGTTCAACTGAGAGAAAAAACATCTAATTAGGGACATTTTTGATTGAGTAACATAATTTTAAAAGGTGTACTCTAACCCTAATTATACTCTTAGAAAGCACTTGATTTTAAGGGGGCACCAGGATTTGAACCTGGGACCTCTTGATCTGCAGTCAAATGCTCTACCACTGAGCTATACCCCCTCTGCTAGAAACTATCTAAAGGCGGAAAAATTCTCGAATAAGGTACATTTTAGCTGGAGATCTACATAACCTAATACATAACACTCTCTCTTTGACAACATACCCATAAAGTATTTGATTTCATGTTGACTATAGGATTTGAACCTGAGACCTCTTGAACCTAAGACTATTGCAATTCCATCTCTGTTAGGAACTGTCTGACAGAGAGAAAAAACATCTAATGAGGGACATTTTAGATTGTGTAACATAACCAAAAAAGGAGCACTCCCTCTCTCAAGATACACATAGAAAGTACATGATTCAAGGAGGAACCAGGATTTGATCCTGACAAATTGTCTAATAAGGGACATTTCAGAGGGCGATCTACATAACCTAATAAAGAACACTCTCTCTTTCAAAGCGTACCCATAAAATATTTGATTTCAAGTTGACAATAGGATTTGATCCTGAGACCTCATGATCTGAAGTCTATTGCACTTCCACCTCCTTTAGGAACGGTTCAAGTGAGAGAAAAACCATCTAATTAGGGACATTTTAGATTGAGTAACATAATTTTAAAAAGTGTACTCTAACCCTAATTATACTCTTAGAAAGCACTTGATTTTAAGGGGGCACCAGGATTTGAACCTGGGACCTCTTGATATGCAGTCAAATGCTCTACCACTGACCTATACCCCCTCTGCTAGAATCTATCTAAAGGCGGAAAAATTCTCGAATAAGGTACATTTTAGCTGGAGATCTACATAACCTAATACATAACACTCTCTCTTTGACAACATACCCATAAAGTATTTGATTTCATGTTGACTATAGGATTTGAACCTGAGACCTCTTAAACCTAAGACTATTGCAATTCCATCTCTGTTAGGAACTGTCTGACAGAGAGAAAAAACATCTAATGAGGGACATTTTAGATTGAGTAACATAACCAAAAAAGGAGCGCTCCCTCTCTCAAGATACACATAGAAAGTACATGATTCAAGGGGGAACCAGGATTTGATCCTGACAAATTGTCTAATAAGGGACATTTCAGAGGGCGATCTACATAACCTAATAAAGAACACTCTCTCTTTCAAAGCGTACCCATAAAATATTTGATTTCAAGTTGACAATAGGATTTGATCCTGAGACCTCATGATCTGAAGTCTATTGCACTTCCACCTCTTTTAGGAAGGGTTCAACTGAGAGAAAAAACATCTAATTAGGGACATTTTTGATTGAGTAACATAATTTTAAAAGGTGTACTCTAACCCTAATTATACTCTTAGAAAGCACTTGATTTTAAGGGGGCACCAGGATTTGAACCTGGGACCTCTTGATCTGCAGTCAAATGCTCTACCACTGAGCTATACCCCCTCAGCTAGAAACTATCTAAAGGCGGAAAAATTCTCGAATAAGGTACATTTTAGCTGGAGATCTACATAACCTAATACATAACACTCTCTCTTTGACAACATACCCATAAAGTATTTGATTTCATGTTGACTATAGGATTTGAACCTGAGACCTCTTGAACCTAAGACTATTGCAATTCCATCTCTGTTAGGAACTGTCTGACAGAGAGAAAAAACATCTAATGAGGGACATTTTAGATTGAGTAACATAACCAAAAAAGGAGCACTCCCTCTCTCAAGATACACATAGAAAGTACATGATTCAAGGGGGAACCAGGATTTGATCCTGACAAATTGTCTAATAAGGGACATTTCAGAGGGCGATCTACATAACCTAATAAAGAACACTCTCTCTTTCAAAGCGTACCCATAAAATATTTGATTTCAAGTTGACAATAGGATTTGATCCTGAGACCTCATGATCTGAAGTCTATTGCACTTCCACCTCTTTTAGGAAGGGTTCAACTGAGAGAAAAAACATCTAATTAGGGACATTTTTGATTGAGTAACATAATTTTAAAAGGTGTACTCTAACCCTAATTATACTCTTAGAAAGCACTTGATTTTAAGGGGGCACCAGGATTTGAACCTGGGACCTCTTGATCTGCAGTCAAATGCTCTACCACTGACCTATACCCCCTCAGCTAGAAACTATCTAAAGGCGGAAAAATTCTCGAATAAGGTACATTTTAGCTGGAGATCTACATAACCTAATACATAACACTCTCTCTTTGACAACATACCCATAAAGTATTTGATTTCATGTTGACTATAGGATTTGAACCTGAGACCTCTTGAACCTAAGACTATTGCAATTCCATCTCTGTTAGGAACTGTCTGACAGAGAGAAAAAACATCTAATGAGGGACATTTTAGATTGAGTAACATAACCAAAAAAGGAGCACTCCCTCTCTCAAGATACACATAGAAAGTACATGATTCAAGGGGGAACCAGGATTTGATCCTGACAAATTGTCTAATAAGGGACATTTCAGAGGGCGATCTACATAACCTAATAAAGAACACTCTCTCTTTCAAAGCGTACCCATAAAATATTTGATTTCAAGTTGACAATAGGATTTGATCCTGAGACCTCATGATCTGAAGTCTATTGCACTTCCACCTCTTTTAGGAAGGGTTCAACTGAGAGAAAAAACATCTAATTAGGGACATTTTTGATTGAGTAACATAATTTTAAAAGGTGTACTCTAACCCTAATTATACTCTTAGAAAGCACTTGATTTTAAGGGGGCACCAGGATTTGAACCTGGGACCTCTTGATCTGCAGTCAAATGCTCTACCACTGAGCTATACCCCCTCACTAGAAACTATCTAAAGGCGGAAAAATTCTCGAATAAGGTACATTTTAGCTGGAGATCTACATAACCTAATACATAACACTCTCTCTTTGACAACATACCCATAAAGTATTTGATTTCATGTTGACTATAGGATTTGAACCTGAGACCTCTTGAACCTAAGACTATTGCAATTCCATCTCTGTTAGGAACTGTCTGACAGAGAGAAAAAACATCTAATGAGGGACATTTTAGATTGAGTAACATAACCAAAAAAGGAGCACTCCCTCTCTCAAGATACACATAGAAAGTACATGATTCAAGGGGGAACCAGGATTTGATCCTGACAAATTGTCTAATAAGGGACATTTCAGAGGGCGATCTACATAACCTAATAAAGAACACTCTCTCTTTCAAAGCGTACCCATAAAATATTTGATTTCAAGTTGACAATAGGATTTGATCCTGAGACCTCATGATCTGAAGTCTATTGCACTTCCACCTCTTTTAGGAACGGTTCAACTGAGAGAAAAAACATCTAATTAGGGACATTTTTGATTGAGTAACATAATTTTAAAAGGTGTACTCTAACCCTAATTATACTCTTAGAAAGCACTTGATTTTAAGGGGGCACCAGGATTTGAACCTGGGACCTCTTGATCTGCAGTCAAATGCTCTACCACTGAGCTATACCCCCTCTGCTAGAAACTATCTAAAGGCGGAAAAATTCTCGAATAAGGTACATTTTAGCTGGAGATCTACATAACCTAATACATAACACTCTCTCTTTGACAACATACCCATAAAGTATTTGATTTCATGTTGACTATAGGATTTGAACCTGAGACCTCTTGAACCTAAGACTATTGCAATTCCATCTCTGTTAGGAACTGTCTGACAGAGAGAAAAAACATCTAATGAGGGACATTTTAGATTGTGTAACATAACCAAAAAAGGAGCACTCCCTCTCTCAAGATACACATAGAAAGTACATGATTCAAGGAGGAACCAGGATTTGATCCTGACAAATTGTCTAATAAGGGACATTTCAGAGGGCGATCTACATAACCTAATAAAGAACACTCTCTCTTTCAAAGCGTACCCATAAAATATTTGATTTCAAGTTGACAATAGGATTTGATCCTGAGACCTCATGATCTGAAGTCTATTGCACTTCCACCTCCTTTAGGAACGGTTCAACTGAGAGAAAAACCATCTAATTAGGGACATTTTAGATTGAGTAACATAATTTTAAAAAGTGTACTCTAACCCTAATTATACTCTTAGAAAGCACTTGATTTTAAGGGGGCACCAGGATTTGAACCTGGGACCTCTTGATCTGCAGTCAAATGCTCTACCACTGACCTATACCCCCTCTGCTAGAAACTATCTAATGGCGGAAAAATTCTCGAATAAGGTACATTTTAGCTGGAGATCTACATAACCTAATACATAACACTCTCTCTTTGACAACATACCCATAAAGTATTTGATTTCATGTTGACTATAGGATTTGAACCTGAGACCTCTTGAACCTAAGACTATTGCAATTCCATCTCTGTTAGGAACTGTCTGACAGAGAGAAAAAACATCTAATGAGGGACATTTTAGATTGTGTAACATAACCAAAAAAGGAGCACTCCCTCTCTCAAGATACACATAGAAAGTACATGATTCAAGGAGGAACCAGGATTTGATCCTGACAAATTGTCTAATAAGGGACATTTCAGAGGGCGATCTACATAACCTAATAAAGAACACTCTCTCTTTCAAAGCGTACCCATAAAATATTTGATTTCAAGTTGACAATAGGATTTGATCCTGAGACCTCATGATCTGAAGTCTATTGCACTTCCACCTCCTTTAGGAACGGTTCAACTGAGAGAAAAACCATCTAATTAGGGACATTTTAGATTGAGTAACATAATTTTAAAAAGTGTACTCTAACCCTAATTATACTCTTAGAAAGCACTTGATTTTAAGGGGGCACCAGGATTTGAACCTGGGACCTCTTGATCTGCAGTCAAATGCTCTACCACTGACCTATACCCCCTCTGCTAGAAACTATCTAAAGGCGGAAAAATTCTCGAATAAGGTACATTTTAGCTGGAGATCTACATAACCTAATACATAACACTCTCTCTTTGACAACATACCCATAAAGTATTTGATTTCATGTTGACTATAGGATTTGAACCTGAGACCTCTTGAACCTAAGACTATTGCAATTCCATCTCTGTTAGGAACTGTCTGACAGAGAGAAAAAACATCTAATGAGGGACATTTTAGATTGAGTAACATAACCAAAAAAGGAGCACTCCCTCTCTCAAGATACACATAGAAAGTACATGATTCAAGGGGGAACCAGGATTTGATCCTGACAAATTGTCTAATAAGGGACATTTCAGAGGGCGATCTACATAACCTAATAAAGAACACTCTCTCTTTCAAAGCGTACCCATAAAATATTTGATTTCAAGTTGACAATAGGATTTGATCCTGAGACCTCATGATCTGAAGTCTATTGCACTTCCACCTCTTTTAGGAACGGTTCAACTGAGAGAAAAACCATCTAATTAGGGACATTTTAGATTGAGTAACATAATTTTAAAAAGTGTACTCTAACCCTAATTATACTCTTAGAAAGCACTTGATTTTAAGGGGGCACCAGGATTTGAACCTGGGACCTCTTGATCTGCAGTCAAATGCTCTACCACTGACCTATACCCCCTCTGCTAGAATCTATCTAAAGGCGGAAAAATTCTCGAATAAGGTACATTTTAGCTGGAGATCTACATAACCTAATACATAACACTCTCTCTTTGACAACATACCCATAAAGTATTTGATTTCAAGTTGACAATAGGATTTGATCCTGAGACCTCATGATCTGAAGTCTATTGCACTTCCACCTCTTTTAGGAACGGTTCAACTGAGAGAAAAACCATCTAATTAGGGACATTTTAGATTGAGTAACATAATTTTAAAAAGTGTACTCTAACCCTAATTATACTCTTAGAAAGCACTTGATTTTAAGGGGGCACCAGGATTTGAACCTGGGACCTCTTGATCTGCAGTCAAATGATCTACCACTGAGCTATACCCCCTCTGCTAGAAACTATCTAAAGGCGGAAAAATTCTCGAATAAGGTACATTTTAGCTGGAGATCTACATAACCTAATACATAACACTCTCTCTTTGACAACATACCCATAAAGTATTTGATTTCATGTTGACTATAGGATTTGAACCTGAGACCTCTTGAACCTAAGACTATTGCAATTCCATCTCTGTTAGGAACTGTCTGACAGAGAGAAAAAACATCTAATGAGGGACATTTTAGATTGAGTAACATAACCAAAAAAGGAGCACTCCCTCTCTCAAGATACACATAGAAAGTACATGATTCAAGGGGGAACCAGGATTTGATCCTGACAAATTGTCTAATAAGGGACATTTCAGAGGGCGATCTACATAACCTAATAAAGAACACTCTCTCTTTCAAAGCGTACCCATAAAATATTTGATTTCAAGTTGACAATAGGATTTGATCCTGAGACCTCATGATCTGAAGTCTATTGCACTTCCACCTCTTTTAGGAAGGGTTCAACTGAGAGAAAAACCATCTAATTAGGGACATTTTTGATTGAGTAACATAATTTTAAAAGGTGTACTCTAACCCTAATTATACTCTTAGAAAGCACTTGATTTTAAGGGGGCACCAGGATTTGAACCTGGGACCTCTTGATCTGCAGTCAAATGCTCTACCACTGAGCTATAGCCCCTCTGCTAGAAACTATCTAAAGGTGGAAAAATTCTCGAATAAGGTACATTTTAGCTGGAGATCTACATAACCTAATACATAACACTCTCTCTTTGACAACATACCCATAAAGTATTTGATTTCATGTTGACTATAGGATTTGAACCTGAGACCTCTTGAACCTAAGACTATTGCAATTCCATCTCTGTTAGGAACTGTCTGACAGAGAGAAAAAACATCTAATGAGGGACATTTTAGATTGAGTAACATAACCAAAAAAGGAGCACTCCCTCTCTCAAGATACACATAGAAAGTACATGATTCAAGGGGGAACCAGGATTTGATCCTGACAAATTGTCTAATAAGGGACATTTCAGAGGGCGATCTACATAACCTAATAAAGAACACTCTCTCTTTCAAAGTGTACCCATAAAATATTTGATTTCAAGTTGACAATAGGATTTGATCCTGAGACCTCATGATCTGAAGTCTACTGCACTTCCACCTCTTTTAGGAACGGTTCAACTGAGAGAAAAACCATCTAATTAGGGACATTTTTGATTGAGTAACATAATTTTAAAAGATGTACTCTAACCCTAATTATACTCTTAGAAAGCACTTGATTTTAAGGGGGCACCAGGATTTGAACCTGCGACCTCTTGATCTGCAGTCAAATGCTCTACCACTGAGCTATACCCCCTCTGCTAGAAACTATCTAAAGGCGGAAAAATTCCCGAATAAGGTACATTTTAGCTGGAGATCTACATAACCTAATACATAACACTCTCTCTTTGACAACATACCCATAAAGTATTTGATTTCATGTTGACTATAGGATTTGAACGTGAGACCTCTTGAACCTAAGACTATTGCAATTCCATCTCTGTTAGGAACTGTCTGACAGAGAGAAAAAACATCTAATGAGGGACATTTTAGATTGTGTAACATAACCAAAAAAGGAGCACTCCCTCTCTCAAGATATACATAGAAAGTACATGATTCAAGGGGGAACCAGGATTTGATCCTGACAAATTGTCTAATAAGGGACATTTCAGAGGGCGATCTACATAACCTAATAAAGAACACTCTCTCTTTCAAAGCGTACCCATAAAATATTTGATTTCAAGTTGACAATAGGATTTGATCCTGAGACCTCATGATCTGAAGTCTATTGCACTTCCACCTCTTTTAGGAACGGTTCAACTGAGAGAAAAACCATCTAATTAGGGACATTTTTGATTGAGTAACATAATTTTAAAAGGTGTACTCTAACCCTAATTATACTCTTAGAAAGCACTTGATTTTAAGGTGGCACCAGGATTTGAGCCTGGGACCTCTTGATCTGCAGTCAAATGCTCTACCACTGAGCTATACCCCCTCTGCTAAAAACTATCTAAAGGCGGAAAATTTCTCAAATAAGGTACATTATAGCTGGAGATCTACATAACCTAATACATAACACTCTCTCTTTGACAACATACCCATAAAGTATTTGATTTCATGTTGACTATAGGATTTGAACCTGAGACCTCTTGAACCTAAGACTATTGCAATTCCATCTCTGTTAGGAACTGTCTGACAGAGAGAAAAAACATCTAATGAGGGACATTTTAGATTGTGTAACATAACCAAAAAAGGAGCACTCCCTCTCTCAAGATACACATAGAAAGTACATGATTCAAGGGGGAACCAGGATTTGATCCTGACAAATTGTCTAATAAGGGACATTTCAGAGGGCGATCTACATAACCTAATAAAGAACACTCTCTCTTTCAAAGCGTACCCATAAAATATTTGATTTCAAGTTGACAATAGGATTTGATCCTGAGACCTCATGATCTGAAGTCTATTGCACTTCCACCTCTTTTAGGAAGGGTTCAACTGAGAGAAAAACCATCTAATTAGGGACATTTTTGATTGAGTAACATAATTTTAAAAGGTGTACTCTAACCCTAATTATACTCTTAGAAAGCACTTGATTTTAAGGGGGCACCAGGATTTGAACCTGGGACCTCTTGATCTGCAGTCAAATGCTCTACCACTGAGCTATAGCCCCTCTGCTAGAAACTATCTAAAGGCGGAAAAATTCTCGAATAAGGTACATTTTAGCTGGAGATCTACATAACCTAATACATAACACTCTCTCTTTGACAACATACCCATAAAGTATTTGATTTCATGTTGACTATAGGATTTGAACCTGAGACCTCTTGAACCTAAGACTATTGCAATTCCATCTCTGTTAGGAACTGTCTGACAGAGAGAAAAAACATCTAATGAGGGACATTTTAGATTGAGTAACATAACCAAAAAAGGAGCACTCCCTCTCTCAAGATACACATAGAAAGTACATGATTCAAGGGGGAACCAGGATTTGATCCTGACAAATTGTCTAATAAGGGACATTTCAGAGGGCGATCTACATAACCTAATAAAGAACACTCTCTCTTTCAAAGTGTACCCATAAAATATTTGATTTCAAGTTGACAATAGGATTTGATCCTGAGACCTCATGATCTGAAGTCTATTGCACTTCCACCTCTTTTAGGAACGGTTCAACTGAGAGAAAAACCATCTAATTAGGGACATTTTTGATTGAGTAACATAATTTTAAAAGATGTACTCTAACCCTAATTATACTCTTAGAAAGCACTTGATTTTAAGGGGGCACCAGGATTTGAACCTGCGACCTCTTGATCTGCAGTCAAATGCTCTACCAGTGAGCTATACCCCCTCTGCTAGAAACTATCTAAAGGCGGAAAAATTCCCGAATAAGGTACATTTTAGCTGGAGATCTACATAACCTAATACATAACACTCTCTCTTTGACAACATACCCATAAAGTATTTGATTTCATGTTGACTATAGGATTTGAACCTGAGACCTCTTGAACCTAAGACTATTGCAATTCCATCTCTGTTAGGAACTGTCTGACAGAGAGAAAAAACATCTAATGAGGGACATTTTAGATTGAGTAACATAACCAAAAAAGGAGCACTCCCTCTCTCAAGATATACATAGAAAGTACATGATTCAAGGGGGAACCAGGATTTGATCCTGACAAATTGTCTAATAAGGGACATTTCAGAGGGCGATCTACATAACCTAATAAAGAACACTCTCTCTTTCAAAGCGTACCCATAAAATATTTGATTTCAAGTTGACAATAGGATTTGATCCTGAGACCTCATGATCTGAAGTCTATTGCACTTCCACCTCTTTTAGGAACGGTTCAACTGAGAGAAAAACCATCTAATTAGGGACATTTTTGATTGAGTAACATAATTTTAAAAGGAGTACTCTAACCCTAATTATACTCTTAGAAAGCACTTGATTTTAAGGTGGCACCAGGATTTGAGCCTGGGACCTCTTGATCTGCAGTCAAATGCTCTACCACTGAGCTATACCCCCTCTGCTAAAAACTATCTAAAGTCGGAAAATTTCTCGAATAAGGTACATTATAGCTGGAGATCTACATAACCTAATACATAACACTCTCTCTTTGACAACATACCCATAAAGTATTTGATTTCATGTTGACTATAGGATTTGAACCTGAGACCTCTTGAACCTAAGACTATTGCAATTCCATCTCTGTTAGGAACTGTCTGACAGAGAGAAAAAACATCTAATGAGGGACATTTTAGATTGTGTAACATAACCAAAAAAGGAGCACTCCCTCTCTCAAGATACACATAGAAAGTACATGATTCAAGGGGGAACCAGGATTTGATCCTGACAAATTGTCTAATAAGGGACATTTCAGAGGGCGATCTACATAACCTAATAAAGAACACTCTCTCTTTCAAAGCGTACCCATAAAATATTTGATTTCAAGTTGACAATAGGATTTGATCCTGAGACCTCATGATCTGAAGTCTATTGCACTTCCACCTCTTTTAGGAAGGGTTCAACTGAGAGAAAAACCATCTAATTAGGGACATTTTTGATTGAGTAACATAATTTTAAAAGGTGTACTCTAACCCTAATTATACTCTTAGAAAGCACTTGATTTTAAGGGGGCACCAGGATTTGAACCTGGGACCTCTTGATCTGCAGTCAAATGCTCTACCACTGAGCTATAGCCCCTCTGCTAGAAACTATCTAAAGGCGGAAAAATTCTCGAATAAGGTACATTTTAGCTGGAGATCTACATAACCTAATACATAACACTCTCTCTTTGACAACATACCCATAAAGTATTTGATTTCATGTTGACTATAGGATTTGAACCTGAGACCTCTTGAACCTAAGACTATTGCAATTCCATCTCTGTTAGGAACTGTCTGACAGAGAGAAAAAACATCTAATGAGGGACATTTTAGATTGAGTAACATAACCAAAAAAGGAGCACTCCCTCTCTCAAGATACACATAGAAAGTACATGATTCAAGGGGGAACCAGGATTTGATCCTGACAAATTGTCTAATAAGGGACATTTCAGAGGGCGATCTACATAACCTAATAAAGAACACTCTCTCTTTCAAAGTGTACCCATAAAATATTTGATTTCAAGTTGACAATAGGATTTGATCCTGAGACCTCATGATCTGAAGTCTATTGCACTTCCACCTCTTTTAGGAACGGTTCAACTGAGAGAAAAACCATCTAATTAGGGACATTTTTGATTGAGTAACATAATTTTAAAAGATGTACTCTAACCCTAATTATACTCTTAGAAAGCACTTGATTTTAAGGGGGCACCAGGATTTGAACCTGCGACCTCTTGATCTGCAGTCAAATGCTCTACCACTGAGCTATACCCCCTCTGCTAGAAACTATCTAAAGGCGGAAAAATTCCCGAATAAGGTACATTTTAGCTGGAGATCTACATAACCTAATACATAACACTCTCTCTTTGACAACATACCCATAAAGTATTTGATTTCATGTTGACTATAGGATTTGAACCTGAGACCTCTTGAACCTAAGACTATTGCAATTCCATCTCTGTTAGGAACTGTCTGACAGAGAGAAAAAACATCTAATGAGGGACATTTTAGATTGTGTAACATAACCAAAAAAGGAGCACTCCCTCTCTCAAGATACACATAGAAAGTACATGATTCAAGGGGGAACCAGGATTTGATCCTGACAAATTGTCTAATAAGGGACATTTCAGAGGGCGATCTACATAACCTAATAAAGAACACTCTCTCTTTCAAAGCGTACCCATAAAATATTTGATTTCAAGTTGACAATAGGATTTGATCCTGAGACCTCATGATCTGAAGTCTATTGCACTTCCACCTCTTTTAGGAAGGGTTCAACTGAGAGAAAAACCATCTAATTAGGGACATTTTTGATTGAGTAACATAATTTTAAAAGGTGTACTCTAACCCTAATTATACTCTTAGAAAGCACTTAATTTTAAGGGGGCACCAGGATTTGAACCTGGGACCTCTTGATCTGCAGTCAAATGCTCTACCACTGAGCTATAGCCCCTCTGCTAGAAACTATCTAAAGGGGGAAAAATTCTCGAATAAGGTACATTTTAGCTGGAGATCTACATAACCTAATACATAACACTCTCTCTTTGACAACATACCCATAAAGTATTTGATTTCATGTTGACTATAGGATTTGAACCTGAGACCTCTTGAACCTAAGACTATTGCAATTCCATCTCTGTTAGGAACTGTCTGACAGAGAGAAAAAACATCTAATGAGGGACATTTTAGATTGAGTAACATAACCAAAAAAGGAGCACTCCCTCTCTCAAGATACACATAGAAAGTACATGATTCAAGGGGGAACCAGGATTTGATCCTGACAAATTGTCTAATAAGGGACATTTCAGAGGGCGATCTACATAACCTAATAAAGAACACTCTCTCTTTCAAAGTGTACCCATAAAATATTTGATTTCAAGTTGACAATAGGATTTGATCCTGAGACCTCATGATCTGAAGTCTATTGCACTTCCACCTCTTTTAGGAAGGGTTCAACTGAGAGAAAAACCATCTAATTAGGGACATTTTTGATTGAGTAACATAATTTTAAAAGGTGTACTCTAACCCTAATTATACTCTTAGAAAGCACTTGATTTTAAGGGGGCACCAGGATTTGAACCTGGGACCTCTTGATCTGCAGTCAAATGCTCTACCACTGAGCTATAGCCCCTCTGCTAGAAACTATCTAAAGGCGGAAAAATTCTCGAATAAGGTACATTTTAGCTGGAGATCTACATAACCTAATACATAACACTCTCTCTTTGACAACATACCCATAAAGTATTTGATTTCATGTTGACTATAGGATTTGAACCTGAGACCTCTTGAACCTAAGACTATTGCAATTCCATCTCTGTTAGGAACTGTCTGACAGAGAGAAAAAACATCTAATGAGGGACATTTTAGATTGAGTAACATAACCAAAAAAGGAGCACTCCCTCTCTCAAGATACACATAGAAAGTACATGATTCAAGGGGGAACCAGGATTTGATCCTGACAAATTGTCTAATAAGGGACATTTCAGAGGGCGATCTACATAACCTAATAAAGAACACTCTCTCTTTCAAAGTGTACCCATAAAATATTTGATTTCAAGTTGACAATAGGATTTGATCCTGAGACCTCATGATCTGAAGTCTATTGCACTTCCACCTCTTTTAGGAACGGTTCAACTGAGAGAAAAACCATCTAATTAGGGACATTTTTGATTGAGTAACATAATTTTAAAAGATGTACTCTAACCCTAATTATACTCTTAGAAAGCACTTGATTTTAAGGGGGCACCAGGATTTGAACCTGCGACCTCTTGATCTGCAGTCAAATGCTCTACCACTGAGCTATACCCCCTCTGCTAGAAACTATCTAAAGGCGGAAAAATTCCCGAATAAGGTACATTTTAGCTGGAGATCTACATAACCTAATACATAACACTCTCTCTTTGACAACATACCCATAAAGTATTTGATTTCATGTTGACTATAGGATTTGAACCTGAGACCTCTTGAACCTAAGACTATTGCAATTCCATCTCTGTTAGGAACTGTCTGACAGAGAGAAAAAACATCTAATGAGGGACATTTTAGATTGTGTAACATAACCAAAAAAGGAGCACTCCCTCTCTCAAGATATACATAGAAAGTACATGATTCAAGGGGGAACCAGGATTTGATCCTGACAAATTGTCTAATAAGGGACATTTCAGAGGGCGATCTACATAACCTAATAAAGAACACTCTCTCTTTCAAAGCGTACCCATAAAATATTTGATTTCAAGTTGACAATAGGATTTGATCCTGAGACCTCATGATCTGAAGTCTATTGCACTTCCACCTCTTTTAGGAACGGTTCAACTGAGAGAAAAACCATCTAATTAGGGACATTTTTGATTGAGTAACATAATTTTAAAAGGAGTACTCTAACCCTAATTATACTCTTAGAAAGCACTTGATTTTAAGGTGGCACCAGGATTTGAGCCTGGGACCTCTTGATCTGCAGTCAAATGCTCTACCACTGAGCTATACCCCCTCTGCTAAAAACTATCTAAAGTCGGAAAATTTCTCGAATAAGGTACATTATAGCTGGAGATCTACATAAACTAATACATAACACTCTCTCTTTGACAACATACCCATAAAGTATTTGATTTCATGTTGACTATAGGATTTGAACCTGAGACCTCTTGAACCTAAGACTATTGCAATTCCATCTCTGTTAGGAACTGTCTGACAGAGAGAAAAAACATCTAATGAGGGACATTTTAGATTGTGTAACATAACCAAAAAAGGAGCACTCCCTCTCTCAAGATACACATAGAAAGTACATGATTCAAGGGGGAACCAGGATTTGATCCTGACAAATTGTCTAATAAGGGACATTTCAGAGGGCGATCTACATAACCTAATAAAGAACACTCTCTCTTTCAAAGCGTACCCATAAAATATTTGATTTCAAGTTGACAATAGGATTTGATCCTGAGACCTCATGATCTGAAGTCTATTGCACTTCCACCTCTTTTAGGAAGGGTTCAACTGAGAGAAAAACCATCTAATTAGGGACATTTTTGATTGAGTAACATAATTTTAAAAGGTGTACTCTAACCCTAATTATACTCTTAGAAAGCACTTAATTTTAAGGGGGCACCAGGATTTGAACCTGGGACCTCTTGATCTGCAGTCAAATGCTCTACCACTGAGCTATAGCCCCTCTGCTAGAAACTATCTAAAGGGGGAAAAATTCTCGAATAAGGTACATTTTAGCTGGAGATCTACATAACCTAATACATAACACTCTCTCTTTGACAACATACCCATAAAGTATTTGATTTCATGTTGACTATAGGATTTGAACCTGAGACCTCTTGAACCTAAGACTATTGCAATTCCATCTCTGTTAGGAACTGTCTGACAGAGAGAAAAAACATCTAATGAGGGACATTTTAGATTGAGTAACATAACCAAAAAAGGAGCACTCCCTCTCTCAAGATACACATAGAAAGTACATGATTCAAGGGGGAACCAGGATTTGATCCTGACAAATTGTCTAATAAGGGACATTTCAGAGGGCGATCTACATAACCTAATAAAGAACACTCTCTCTTTCAAAGTGTACCCATAAAATATTTGATTTCAAGTTGACAATAGGATTTGATCCTGAGACCTCATGATCTGAAGTCTATTGCACTTCCACCTCTTTTAGGAACGGTTCAACTGAGAGAAAAACCATCTAATTAGGGACATTTTTGATTGAGTAACATAATTTTAAAAGATGTACTCTAACCCTAATTATACTCTTAGAAAGCACTTGATTTTAAGGGGGCACCAGGATTTGAACCTGCGACCTCTTGATCTGCAGTCAAATGCTCTACCACTGAGCTATACCCCCTCTGCTAGAAACTATCTAAAGGCGGAAAAATTCCCGAATAAGGTACATTTTAGCTGGAGATCTACATAACCTAATACATAACACTCTCTCTTTGACAACATACCCATAAAGTATTTGATTTCATGTTGACTATAGGATTTGAACCTGAGACCTCTTGAACCTAAGACTATTGCAATTCCATCTCTGTTAGGAACTGTCTGACAGAGAGAAAAAACATCTAATGAGGGACATTTTAGATTGAGTAACATAACCAAAAAAGGAGCACTCGCTCTCTCAAGATACACATAGAAAGTACATGATTCAAGGGGGAACCAGGATTTGATCCTGACAAATTGTCTAATAAGGGACATTTCAGAGGGCGATCTACATAACCTAATAAAGAACACTCTCTCTTTCAAAGCGTACCCATAAAATATTTGATTTCAAGTTGACAATAGGATTTGATCCTGAGACCTCATGATCTGAAGTCTATTGCACTTCCACCTCTTTTAGGAACGGTTCAACTGAGAGAAAAACCATCTAATTAGGGACATTTTTGATTGAGTAACATAATTTTAAAAGATGTACTCTAACCCTAATTATACTCTTAGAAAGCACTTGATTTTAAGGGGGCACCAGGATTTGAACCTGGGACTTCTTGATCTGCAGTCAAATGCTCTACCACTGAGCTATACCCCCTCTGCTAGAAACTATCTAAAGGTGGAAAAATTCTCGAATAAGGTACATTTTAGCTGGAGATCTACATAACCTAATACATAACACTCTCTCTTTGACAACATACCCATAAAGTATTTGATTTCATGTTGACTATAGGATTTGAACCTGAGACCTCTTGAACCTAAGACTATTGCAATTCCATCTCTGTTAGGAACTGTCTGACAGAGAGAAAAAACATCTAATGAGGGACATTTTAGATTGAGTAACATAACCAAAAAAGGAGCACTCCCTCTCTCAAGATACACATAGAAAGTACATGATTCAAGAGGGAACCAGGATTTGATCCTGACAAATTGTCTAATAAGGGACATTTCAGAGGGCGATCTACATAACCTAATAAAGAACACTCTCTCTTTCAAAGCGTACCCATAAAATATTTGATTTCAAGTTGACAATAGGATTTGATCCTGAGACCTCATGATCTGAAGTCTATTGCACTTCCACCTCTTTTAGGAACGGTTCAACTGAGAGAAAAACCATCTAATTAGGGACATTTTTGATTGAGTAACATAATTTTAAAAGGTGTACTCTAACCCTAATTATACTCTTAGAAAGCACTTGATTTTAAGGTGGCACCAGGATTTGAACCTGGGACCTCTTGATCTGCAGTCAAATGCTCTACCACTGAGCTATACCGCCTCTGCTAGAAACTATCTAAAGGGGAAAAATTCTCGAATAAGGTACATTTTAGCTGGAGATCTACATAACCTAATACATAACACTCTCTCTTTGACAACATACCCATAAAGTATTTGATTTCATGTTGACTATAGGATTTCAACCTGAGACCTCTTGAACCTAAGACTATTGCAATTCCATCTCTGTTAGGAACTGTCTGACAGAGAGAAAAAACATCTAATGAGGGACATTTTAGATTGAGTAACATAACCAAAAAAGGAGCACTCCCTCTCTCAAGATACACATAGAAAGTACATGATTCAAGAGGGAACCAGGATTTGATCCTGACAAATTGTCTAATAAGGGACATTTCAGAGGGCGATCTACATAACCTAATAAAGAACACTGTCTCTTTCAAAGCGTACCCATAAAATATTTGATTTCAAGGTGACAATAGGATTTGATCCTGAGACCTCATGATCTGAAGTCTATTGCACTTCCACCTCTTTTAGGAACGGTTCAACTGAGAGAAAAACCATCTAATTAGGGACATTTTAGATTGAGTAACATAATTTTAAAAAGTGTACTCTAACCCTAATTATACTCTTAGGAAGCACTTGATTTTAAGGGGGCACCAGGATTTGAACCTGGGACCTCTTGATCTGCAGTCAAATGCTCTACCACTGAGCTATACCGCCTCTGCTAGAAACTATCTAAAGGCGGAAAAATTCTCGAATAAGGTACATTTTAGCTGGAGATCTACATAACCTAATACATAACACTCTCTCTTTGACAACATACCCATAAAGTATTTGATTTCATGTTGACTATAGGATTTGAACCTGAGACCTCTTGAACCTAAGACTATTGCAATTCCATCTCTGTTAGGAACTGTCTGACAGAGAGAAAAAACATCTAATGAGGGACATTTTAGATTGAGTAACATAACCAAAAAAGGAGCACTCCCTCTCTCAAGATACACATAGAAAGTACATGATTCAAGGGGGAACCAGGATTTGATCCTGACAAATTGTCTAATAAGGGACATTTCAGAGGGCGATCTACATAACCTAATAAAGAACACTCTCTCTTTCAAAGCGTACACATAAAATATTTGATTTCAAGTTGACAATAGGATTTGATCCTGAGACCTCATGATCTGAAGTCTATTGCACTTCCACCTCTTTTAGGAACGGTTCAACTGAGAGAAAAACCATCTAATTAGGGACATTTTTGATTGAGTAACATAATTTTAAAAGATGTACTCTAACCCTAATTATACTCTTAGAAAGCACTTGATTTTAAGGGGGCACCAGGATTTGAACCTGGGACTTCTTGATCTGCAGTCAAATGCTCTACCACTGAGCTATACCCCCTCTGCTAGAAACTATCTAAAGGCGGAAAAATTCTCGAATAAGGTACATTTTAGCTGGAGATCTACATAACCTAATACATAACACTCTCTCTTTGACAACATACCCATAAAGTATTTGATTTCATGTTGACTATAGGATTTGAACCTGAGACCTCTTGAACCTAAGACTATTGCAATTCCATCTCTGTTAGGAACTGTCTGACAGAGAGAAAAAACATCTAATGAGGGACATTTTAGATTGAGTAACATAACCAAAAAAGGAGCACTCCCTCTCTCAAGATACACATAGAAAGTACATGATTCAAGAGGGAACCAGGATTTGATCCTGACAAATTGTCTAATAAGGGACATTTCAGAGGGCGATCTACATAACCTAATAAAGAACACTCTCTCTTTCAAAGCGTACCCATAAAATATTTGATTTCAAGTTGACAATAGGATTTGATCCTGAGACCTCATGATCTGAAGTCTATTGCACTTCCACCTCTTTTAGGAACGGTTCAACTGAGAGAAAAACCATCTAATTAGGGACATTTTTGATTGAGTAACATAATTTTAAAAGGTGTACTCTAACCCTAATTATACTCTTAGAAAGCACTTGATTTTAAGGGGGCACCAGGATTTGAACCTGGGACCTCTTGATCTGCAGTCAAATGCTCTACCACTGAGCTATACCCCCTCTGCTAGAAACTATCTAAAGGCGGAAAAATTCTCGAATAAGGTACATTTTAGCTGGAGATCTACATAACCTAATACATAACACTCTCTCTTTGACAACATACCCATAAAGTATTTGATTTCATGTTGACTATAGGATTTGAACCTGAGACCTCTTGAACCTAAGACTATTGCAATTCCATCTCTGTTAGGAACTGTCTGACAGAGAGAAAAAACATCTAATGAGGGACATTTTAGATTGAGTAACATAACCAAAAAAGGAGCACTCCCTCTCTCAAGATACACATAGAAAGTACATGATTCAAGAGGGAACCAGGATTTGATCCTGACAAATTGTCTAATAAGGGACATTTCAGAGGGCGATCTACATAACCTAATAAAGAACACTCTCTCTTTCAAAGCGTACCCATAAAATATTTGATTTCAAGTTGACAATAGGATTTGATCCTGAGACCTCATGATCTGAAGTCTATTGCACTTCCACCTCTTTTAGGAACGGTTCAACTGAGAGAAAAACCATCTAATTAGGGACATTTTTGATTGAGTAACATAATTTTAAAAGGTGTACTCTAACCCTAATTATACTCTTAGAAAGCACTTGATTTTAAGGGGGCACCAGGATTTGAACCTGGGACCTCTTGATCTGCAGTCAAATGCTCTACCACTGAGCTATACCCCCTCTGCTAGAAACTATCTAAAGGCGGAAAAATTCTCGAATAAGGTACATTTTAGCTGGAGATCTACATAACCTAATACATAACACTCTCTCTTTGACAACATACCCATAAAGTATTTGATTTCATGTTGACTATAGGATTTGAACCTGAGACCTCTTGAACCTAAGACTATTGCAATTCCATCTCTGTTAGGAACTGTCTGACAGAGAGAAAAAACATCTAATGAGGGACATTTTAGATTGAGTAACATAACCAAAAAAGGAGCACTCCCTCTCTCAAGATACACATAGAAAGTACATGATTCAAGGGGGAACCAGGATTTGATCCTGACAAATTGTCTAATAAGGGACATTTCAGAGGGCGATCTACATAACCTAATAAAGAACACTCTCTCTTTCAAAGCGTACCCATAAAATATTTGATTTCAAGTTGACAATAGGATTTGATCCTGAGACCTCATGATCTGAAGTCTATTGCACTTCCACCTCTTTTAGGAACGGTTCAACTGAGAGAAAAAACATCTAATTAGGGACATTTTTGATTGAGTAACATAATTTTAAAAGGTGTACTCTAACCCTAATTATACTCTTAGAAAGCACTTGATTTTAAGGGGGCACCAGGATTTGAACCTGGGACCTCTTGATCTGCAGTCAAATGCTCTACCACTGAGCTATACCCCCTCTGCTAGAAACTATCTAAAGGCGGAAAAATTCTCGAATAAGGTACATTTTAGCTGGAGATCTACATAACCTAATACATAACACTCTCTCTTTGACAACATACCCATAAAGTATTTGATTTCATGTTGACTATAGGATTTGAACCTGAGACCTCTTGAACCTAAGACTATTGCAATTCCATCTCTGTTAGGAACTGTCTGACAGAGAGAAAAAACATCTAATGAGGGACATTTTAGATTGAGTAACATAACCAAAAAAGGAGCACTCCCTCTCTCAAGATACACATAGAAAGTACATGATTCAAGGGGGAACCAGGATTTGATCCTGACAAATTGTCTAATAAGGGACATTTCAGAGGGCGATCTACATAACCTAATAAAGAACACTCTCTCTTTCAAAGCGTACCCATAAAATATTTGATTTCAAGTTGACAATAGGATTTGATCCTGAGACCTCATGATCTGAAGTCTATTGCACTTCCACCTCTTTTAGGAAGGGTTCAACTGAGAGAAAAAACATCTAATTAGGGACATTTTTGATTGAGTAACATAATTTTAAAAGGTGTACTCTAACCCTAATTATACTCTTAGAAAGCACTTGATTTTAAGGGGGCACCAGGATTTGAACCTGGGACCTCTTGATCTGCAGTCAAATGCTCTACCACTGAGCTATACCCCCTCTGCTAGAAACTATCTAAAGGCGGAAAAATTCTCGAATAAGGTACATTTTAGCTGGAGATCTACATAACCTAATACATAACACTCTCTCTTTGACAACATACCCATAAAGTATTTGATTTCATGTTGACTATAGGATTTGAACCTGAGACCTCTTGAACCTAAGACTATTGCAATTCCATCTCTGTTAGGAACTGTCTGACAGAGAGAAAAAACATCTAATGAGGGACATTTTAGATTGAGTAACATAACCAAAAAAGGAGCACTCCCTCTCTCAAGATACACATAGAAAGTACATGATTCAAGGGGGAACCAGGATTTGATCCTGACAAATTGTCTAATAAGGGACATTTCAGAGGGCGATCTACATAACCTAATAAAGAACACTCTCTCTTTCAAAGCGTACCCATAAAATATTTGATTTCAAGTTGACAATAGGATTTGATCCTGAGACCTCATGATCTGAAGTCTATTGCACTTCCACCTCTTTTAGGAACGGTTCAACTGAGAGAAAAACCATCTAATTAGGGACATTTTTGATTGAGTAACATAATTTTAAAAGGTGTACTCTAACCCTAATTATACTCTTAGAAAGCACTTGATTTTAAGGGGGCACCAGGATTTGAACCTGGGACCTCTTGATCTGCAGTCAAATGCTCTACCACTGAGCTATACCCCCTCTGCTAGAAACTATCTAAAGGCGGAAAAATTCTCGAATAAGGTACATTTTAGCTGGAGATCTACATAACCTAATACATAACACTCTCTCTTTGACAACATACCCATAAAGTATTTGATTTCATGTTGACTATAGGATTTGAACCTGAGACCTCTTGAACCTAAGACTATTGCAATTCCATCTCTGTTAGGAACTGTCTGACAGAGAGAAAAAACATCTAATGAGGGACATTTTAGATTGAGTAACATAACCAAAAAAGGAGCACTCCCTCTCTCAAGATACACATAGAAAGTACATGATTCAAGGAGGGAACCAGGATTTGATCCTGACAAATTGTCTAATAAGGGACATTTCAGAGGGCGATCTACATAACCTAATAAAGAACACTCTCTCTTTCAAAGCGTACCCATAAAATATTTGATTTCAAGTTGACAATAGGATTTGATCCTGAGACCTCATGATCTGAAGTCTATTGCACTTCCACCTCTTTTAGGAACGGTTCAACTGAGAGAAAAACCATCTAATTAGGGACATTTTTGATTGAGTAACATAATTTTAAAAGGTGTACTCTAACCCTAATTATACTCTTAGAAAGCACTTGATTTTAAGGTGGCACCAGGATTTGAACCTGGGACCTCTTGATCTGCAGTCAAATGCTCTACCACTGAGCTATACCCCCTCTGCTAGAAACTATCTAAAGGCGGAAAAATTCTCGAATAAGGTACATTTTAGCTGGAGATCTACATAACCTAATACATAACACTCTCTCTTTGACAACATACCCATAAAGTATTTGATTTCATGTTGACTATAGGATTTGAACCTGAGACCTCTTGAACCTAAGACTATTGCAATTCCATCTCTGTTAGGAACTGTCTGACAGAGAGAAAAAACATCTAATGAGGGACATTTTAGATTGAGTAACATAACCAAAAAAGGAGCACTCCCTCTCTCAAGATACACATAGAAAGTACATGATTCAAGGGGGAACCAGGATTTGATCCTGACAAATTGTCTAATAAGGGACATTTCAGAGGGCGATCTACATAACCTAATAAAGAACACTCTCTCTTTCAAAGCGTACCCATAAAATATTTGATTTCAAGTTGACAATAGGATTTGATCCTGAGACCTCATGATCTGAAGTCTATTGCACTTCCACCTCTTTTAGGAACGGTTCAACTGAGAGAAAAAACATCTAATTAGGGACATTTTTGATTGAGTAACATAATTTTAAAAGGTGTACTCTAACCCTAATTATACTCTTAGAAAGCACTTGATTTTAAGGGGGCACCAGGATTTGAACCTGGGACCTCTTGATCTGCAGTCAAATGCTCTACCACTGAGCTATACCCCCTCTGCTAGAAACTATCTAAAGGCGGAAAAATTCTCGAATAAGGTACATTTTAGCTGGAGATCTACATAACCTAATACATAACACTCTCTCTTTGACAACATACCCATAAAGTATTTGATTTCATGTTGACTATAGGATTTGAACCTGAGACCTCTTGAACCTAAGACTATTGCAATTCCATCTCTGTTAGGAACTGTCTGACAGAGAGAAAAAACATCTAATGAGGGACATTTTAGATTGAGTAACATAACCAAAAAAGGAGCACTCCCTCTCTCAAGATACACATAGAAAGTACATGATTCAAGGGGGAACCAGGATTTGATCCTGACAAATTGTCTAATAAGGGACATTTCAGAGGGCGATCTACATAACCTAATAAAGAACACTCTCTCTTTCAAAGCGTACCCATAAAATATTTGATTTCAAGTTGACAATAGGATTTGATCCTGAGACCTCATGATCTGAAGTCTATTGCACTTCCACCTCTTTTAGGAACGGTTCAACTGAGAGAAAAACCATCTAATTAGGGACATTTTTGATTGAGTAACATAATTTTAAAAGGTGTACTCTAACCCTAATTATACTCTTAGAAAGCACTTGATTTTAAGGGGGCACCAGGATTTGAACCTGGGACCTCTTGATCTGCAGTCAAATGCTCTACCACTGAGCTATACCCCCTCTGCTAGAAACTATCTAAAGGCGGAAAAATTCTCGAATAAGGTACATTTTAGCTGGAGATCTACATAACCTAATACATAACACTCTCTCTTTGACAACATACCCATAAAGTATTTGATTTCATGTTGACTATAGGATTTGAACCTGAGACCTCTTGAACCTAAGACTATTGCAATTCCATCTCTGTTAGGAACTGTCTGACAGAGAGAAAAAACATCTAATGAGGGACATTTTAGATTGAGTAACATAACCAAAAAAGGAGCACTCCCTCTCTCAAGATACACATAGAAAGTACATGATTCAAGGGGGAACCAGGATTTGATCCTGACAAATTGTCTAATAAGGGACATTTCAGAGGGCGATCTACATAACCTAATAAAGAACACTCTCTCTTTCAAAGCGTACCCATAAAATATTTGATTTCAAGTTGACAATAGGATTTGATCCTGAGACCTCATGATCTGAAGTCTATTGCACTTCCACCTCTTTTAGGAACGGTTCAACTGAGAGAAAAACCATCTAATTAGGGACATTTTTGATTGAGTAACATAATTTTAAAAGGTGTACTCTAACCCTAATTATACTCTTAGAAAGCACTTGATTTTAAGGGGGCACCAGGATTTGAACCTGGGACCTCTTGATCTGCAGTCAAATGCTCTACCACTGAGCTATAGCCCCTCTGCTAGAAACTATCTAAAGGCGGAAAAATTCTCGAATAAGGTACATTTTAGCTGGAGATCTACATAACCTAATACATAACACTCTCTCTTTGACAACATACCCATAAAGTATTTGATTTCATGTTGACTATAGGATTTGAACCTGAGACCTCTTGAACCTAAGACTATTGCAATTCCATCTCTGTTAGGAACTGTCTGACAGAGAGAAAAAACATCTAATGAGGGACATTTTAGATTGAGTAACATAACCAAAAAAGGAGCACTCCCTCTCTCAAGATACACATAGAAAGTACATGATTCAAGGGGGAACCAGGATTTGATCCTGACAAATTGTCTAATAAGGGACATTTCAGAGGGCGATCTACATAACCTAATAAAGAACACTCTCTCTTTCAAAGTGTACCCATAAAATATTTGATTTCAAGTTGACAATAGGATTTGATCCTGAGACCTCATGATCTGAAGTCTATTGCACTTCCACCTCTTTTAGGAACGGTTCAACTGAGAGAAAAACCATCTAATTAGGGACATTTTTGATTGAGTAACATAATTTTAAAAGATGTACTCTAACCCTAATTATACTCTTAGAAAGCACTTGATTTTAAGGGGGCACCAGGATTTGAACCTGCGACCTCTTGATCTGCAGTCAAATGCTCTACCACTGAGCTATACCCCCTCTGCTAGAAACTATCTAAAGGCGGAAAAATTCCCGAATAAGGTACATTTTAGCTGGAGATCTACATAACCTAATACATAACACTCTCTCTTTGACAACATACCCATAAAGTATTTGATTTCATGTTGACTATAGGATTTGAACCTGAGACCTCTTGAACCTAAGACTATTGCAATTCCATCTCTGTTAGGAACTGTCTGACAGAGAGAAAAAACATCTAATGAGGGACATTTTAGATTGAGTAACATAACCAAAAAAGGAGCACTCGCTCTCTCAAGATACACATAGAAAGTACATGATTCAAGGGGGAACCAGGATTTGATCCTGACAAATTGTCTAATAAGGGACATTTCAGAGGGCGATCTACATAACCTAATAAAGAACACTCTCTCTTTCAAAGCGTACCCATAAAATATTTGATTTCAAGTTGACAATAGGATTTGATCCTGAGACCTCATGATCTGAAGTCTATTGCACTTCCACCTCTTTTAGGAACGGTTCAACTGAGAGAAAAACCATCTAATTAGGGACATTTTTGATTGAGTAACATAATTTTAAAAGATGTACTCTAACCCTAATTATACTCTTAGAAAGCACTTGATTTTAAGGGGGCACCAGGATTTGAACCTGGGACTTCTTGATCTGCAGTCAAATGCTCTACCACTGAGCTATACCCCCTCTGCTAGAAACTAGCTAAAGGTGGAAAAATTCTCGAATAAGGTACATTTTAGCTGGAGATCTACATAACCTAATACATAACACTCTCTCTTTGACAACATACCCATAAAGTATTTGATTTCATGTTGACTATAGGATTTGAACCTGAGACCTCTTGAACCTAAGACTATTGCAATTCCATCTCTGTTAGGAACTGTCTGACAGAGAGAAAAAACATCTAATGAGGGACATTTTAGATTGAGTAACATAACCAAAAAAGGAGCACTCCCTCTCTCAAGATACACATAGAAAGTACATGATTCAAGAGGGAACCAGGATTTGATCCTGACAAATTGTCTAATAAGGGACATTTCAGAGGGCGATCTACATAACCTAATAAAGAACACTCTCTCTTTCAAAGCGTACCCATAAAATATTTGATTTCAAGTTGACAATAGGATTTGATCCTGAGACCTCATGATCTGAAGTCTATTGCACTTCCACCTCTTTTAGGAACGGTTCAACTGAGAGAAAAACCATCTAATTAGGGACATTTTAGATTGAGTAACATAATTTTAAAAGGTGTACTCTAACCCCAATTATACTCTTAGAAAGCACTTGATTTTAAGGGGGCACCAGGATTTGAACCTGGGACCTCTTGATCTGCAGTCAAATGCTCTACCACTGAGCTATACCCCCTCTGCTAGAAACTATCTAAAGGCGGAAAAATTCTCTAATAAGGTACATTTTAGCTGGAGATCTACATAACCTAATACATAACACTCTCTCTTTGAAAACATACCCATAAAGTATTTGATTTCATGTTGACTATAGGATTTGAACCTGAGACCTCTTGATCCTAAGACTATTGCAATTCCACCTCTGTTAGGAACTGTCTGACAGAGAGAAAAAACATCTCATGAGGGACATTTTAGATTGAGTAACATAACCAAAAAAGGAGCACTCCCTCTCTCAAGATACACATAGAAAGTACATGATTCAAGGGGGAACCAGGATTTGATCCTGACAAATTGTCTAATAAGGGACATTTCAGAGGGCGATCTACATAACCTAATAAAGAACACGCTCTCTTTCAAAGCGTACCCATAAAATATTTGATTTCAAGTTGACAATAGGATTTGATCCTGAGACCTCATGATGTGAAGTCTATTGCACTTCCACCTCTTTTAGGAACGGTTCAACTGAGAGAAAAAGCATCTAATTAGGGACATTTTTGATTGAGTAACATAATTTTAAAAGGTGTACTCTAACCCTAATTATACTCTTAGAATGCACTTGATTTTAAGGGGGCACCAGGATTTGAACCTGGGACCTCTTGATCTGCAGTCAAATGCTCTACCACTGAGCTATACCGCCTCTGCTAGAAACTATCTAAAGGCGGAAAAATTCTCGAATAAGGTACATTTTAGCTGGAGATCTACATAACCTAATACATAACACTCTCTCTTTGACAACATACCCATAAAGTATTTGATTTCATGTTGACTATAGGATTTGAACCTGAGACCTCTTGAACCTAAGACTATTGCAATTCCATCTCTGTTAGGAACTGTCTGACAGAGAGAAAAAACATCTAATGAGGGACATTTTAGATTGTGTAACATAACCAAAAAAGGAGCACTCCCTCTCTCAAGATACACATAGAAAGTACATGATTCAAGGGGGAACCAGGATTTGATCCTGACAAATTGTCTAATAAGGGACATTTCAGAGGGCGATCTACATAACCTAATAAAGAACACTCTCTCTTTCAAAGCGTACCCATAAAATATTTGATTTCAAGTTGACAATAGGATTTGATCCTGAGACCTCATGATCTGAAGTCTATTGCACTTCCACCTCTTTTAGGAAGGGTTCAACTGAGAGAAAAACCATCTAATTAGGGACATTTTTGATTGAGTAACATAATTTTAAAAGGTGTACTCTAACCCTAATTATACTCTTAGAAAGCACTTGATTTTAAGGGGGCACCAGGATTTGAACCTGGGACCTCTTGATCTGCAGTCAAATGCTCTACCACTGAGCTATAGCCCCTCTGCTAGAAACTATCTAAAGGCGGAAAAATTCTCGAATAAGTTACATTTTAGCTGGAGATCTACATAACCTAATACATAACACTCTCTCTTTGACAACATACCCATAAAGTATTTGATTTCATGTTGACTATAGGATTTGAACCTGAGACCTCTTGAACCTAAGACTATTGCAATTCCATCTCTGTTAGGAACTGTCTGACAGAGAGAAAAAACATCTAATGAGGGACATTTTAGATTGAGTAACATAACCAAAAAAGGAGCACTCCCTCTCTCAAGATACACATAGAAAGTACATGATTCAAGGGGGAACCAGGATTTGATCCTGACAAATTGTCTAATAAGGGACATTTCAGAGGGCGATCTACATAACCTAATAAAGAACACTCTCTCTTTCAAAGTGTACCCATAAAATATTTGATTTCAAGTTGACAATAGGATTTGATCCTGAGACCTCATGATCTGAAGTCTATTGCACTTCCACCTCTTTTAGGAACGGTTCAACTGAGAGAAAAACCATCTAATTAGGGACATTTTTGATTGAGTAACATAATTTTAAAAGATGTACTCTAACCCTAATTATACTCTTAGAAAGCACTTGATTTTAAGGGGGCACCAGGATTTGAACCTGCGACCTCTTGATCTGCAGTCAAATGCTCTACCACTGAGCTATACCCCCTCTGCTAGAAACTATCTAAAGGCGGAAAAATTCCCGAATAAGGTACATTTTAGCTGGAGATCTACATAACCTAATACATAACACTCTCTCTTTGACAACATACCCATAAAGTATTTGATTTCATGTTGACTATAGGATTTGAACCTGAGACCTCTTGAACCTAAGACTATTGCAATTCCATCTCTGTTAGGAACTGTCTGACAGAGAGAAAAAACATCTAATGAGGGACATTTTAGATTGAGTAACATAACCAAAAAAGGAGCACTCGCTCTCTCAAGATACACATAGAAAGTACATGATTCAAGGGGGAACCAGGATTTGATCCTGACAAATTGTCTAATAAGGGACATTTCAGAGGGCGATCTACATAACCTAATAAAGAACACTCTCTCTTTCAAAGCGTACCCATAAAATATTTGATTTCAAGTTGACAATAGGATTTGATCCTGAGACCTCATGATCTGAAGTCTATTGCACTTCCACCTCTTTTAGGAACGGTTCAACTGAGAGAAAAACCATCTAATTAGGGACATTTTTGATTGAGTAACATAATTTTAAAAGATGTACTCTAACCCTAATTATACTCTTAGAAAGCACTTGATTTTAAGGGGGCACCAGGATTTGAACCTGGGACTTCTTGATCTGCAGTCAAATGCTCTACCACTGAGCTATACCCCCTCTGCTAGAAACTAGCTAAAGGTGGAAAAATTCTCGAATAAGGTACATTTTAGCTGGAGATCTACATAACCTAATACATAACACTCTCTCTTTGACAACATACCCATAAAGTATTTGATTTCATGTTGACTATAGGATTTGAACCTGAGACCTCTTGAACCTAAGACTATTGCAATTCCATCTCTGTTAGGAACTGTCTGACAGAGAGAAAAAACATCTAATGAGGGACATTTTAGATTGAGTAACATAACCAAAAAAGGAGCACTCCCTCTCTCAAGATACACATAGAAAGTACATGATTCAAGAGGGAACCAGGATTTGATCCTGACAAATTGTCTAATAAGGGACATTTCAGAGGGCGATCTACATAACCTAATAAAGAACACTCTCTCTTTCAAAGCGTACCCATAAAATATTTGATTTCAAGTTGACAATAGGATTTGATCCTGAGACCTCATGATCTGAAGTCTATTGCACTTCCACCTCTTTTAGGAACGGTTCAACTGAGAGAAAAACCATCTAATTAGGGACATTTTAGATTGAGTAACATAATTTTAAAAGGTGTACTCTAACCCCAATTATACTCTTAGAAAGCACTTGATTTTAAGGGGGCACCAGGATTTGAACCTGGGATTGAGTAACATAATTTTAAAAGGTGTACTCTAACCCTAATTATACTCTTAGAAAGCACTTGATTTTAAGGGGGCACCAGGATTTGAACCTGGGACCTCTTGATCTGCAGTCAAATGCTCTACCACTGAGCTATACCCCCTCTGCTAGAAACTATCTAAAGGCGGAAAAATTCTCTAATAAGGTACATTTTAGCTGGAGATCTACATAACCTAATACATAACACTCTCTCTTTGAAAACATACCCATAAAGTATTTGATTTCATGTTGACTATAGGATTTGAACCTGAGACCTCTTGATCCTAAGACTATTGCAATTCCACCTCTGTTAGGAACTGTCTGACAGAGAGAAAAAACATCTCATGAGGGACATTTTAGATTGAGTAACATAACCAAAAAAGGAGCACTCCCTCTCTCAAGATACACATAGAAAGTACATGATTCAAGGGGGAACCAGGATTTGATCCTGACAAATTGTCTAATAAGGGACATTTCAGAGGGCGATCTACATAACCTAATAAAGAACACGCTCTCTTTCAAAGCGTACCCATAAAATATTTGATTTCAAGTTGACAATAGGATTTGATCCTGAGACCTCATGATGTGAAGTCTATTGCACTTCCACCTCTTTTAGGAACGGTTCAACTGAGAGAAAAAGCATCTAATTAGGGACATTTTTGATTGAGTAACATAATTTTAAAAGGTGTACTCTAACCCTAATTATACTCTTAGAATGCACTTGATTTTAAGGGGGCACCAGGATTTGAACCTGGGACCTCTTGATCTGCAGTCAAATGCTCTACCACTGAGCTATACCGCCTCTGCTAGAAACTATCTAAAGGCGGAAAAATTCTCGAATAAGGTACATTTTAGCTGGAGATCTACATAACCTAATACATAACACTCTCTCTTTGACAACATACCCATAAAGTATTTGATTTCATGTTGACTATAGGATTTGAACCTGAGACCTCTTGAACCTAAGACTATTGCAATTCCATCTCTGTTAGGAACTGTCTGACAGAGAGAAAAAACATCTAATGAGGGACATTTTAGATTGTGTAACATAACCAAAAAAGGAGCACTCCCTCTCTCAAGATACACATAGAAAGTACATGATTCAAGGGGGAACCAGGATTTGATCCTGACAAATTGTCTAATAAGGGACATTTCAGAGGGCGATCTACATAACCTAATAAAGAACACTCTCTCTTTCAAAGCGTACCCATAAAATATTTGATTTCAAGTTGACAATAGGATTTGATCCTGAGACCTCATGATCTGAAGTCTATTGCACTTCCACCTCTTTTAGGAAGGGTTCAACTGAGAGAAAAACCATCTAATTAGGGACATTTTTGATTGAGTAACATAATTTTAAAAGGTGTACTCTAACCCTAATTATACTCTTAGAAAGCACTTGATTTTAAGGGGGCACCAGGATTTGAACCTGGGACCTCTTGATCTGCAGTCAAATGCTCTACCACTGAGCTATAGCCCCTCTGCTAGAAACTATCTAAAGGCGGAAAAATTCTCGAATAAGTTACATTTTAGCTGGAGATCTACATAACCTAATACATAACACTCTCTCTTTGACAACATACCCATAAAGTATTTGATTTCATGTTGACTATAGGATTTGAACCTGAGACCTCTTGAACCTAAGACTATTGCAATTCCATCTCTGTTAGGAACTGTCTGACAGAGAGAAAAAACATCTAATGAGGGACATTTTAGATTGAGTAACATAACCAAAAAAGGAGCACTCCCTCTCTCAAGATACACATAGAAAGTACATGATTCAAGGGGGAACCAGGATTTGATCCTGACAAATTGTCTAATAAGGGACATTTCAGAGGGCGATCTACATAACCTAATAAAGAACACTCTCTCTTTCAAAGTGTACCCATAAAATATTTGATTTCAAGTTGACAATAGGATTTGATCCTGAGACCTCATGATCTGAAGTCTATTGCACTTCCACCTCTTTTAGGAACGGTTCAACTGAGAGAAAAACCATCTAATTAGGGACATTTTTGATTGAGTAACATAATTTTAAAAGATGTACTCTAACCCTAATTATACTCTTAGAAAGCACTTGATTTTAAGGGGGCACCAGGATTTGAACCTGCGACCTCTTGATCTGCAGTCAAATGCTCTACCACTGAGCTATACCCCCTCTGCTAGAAACTATCTAAAGGCGGAAAAATTCCCGAATAAGGTACATTTTAGCTGGAGATCTACATAACCTAATACATAACACTCTCTCTTTGACAACATACCCATAAAGTATTTGATTTCATGTTGACTATAGGATTTGAACCTGAGACCTCTTGAACCTAAGACTATTGCAATTCCATCTCTGTTAGGAACTGTCTGACAGAGAGAAAAAACATCTAATGAGGGACATTTTAGATTGAGTAACATAACCAAAAAAGGAGCACTCGCTCTCTCAAGATACACATAGAAAGTACATGATTCAAGGGGGAACCAGGATTTGATCCTGACAAATTGTCTAATAAGGGACATTTCAGAGGGCGATCTACATAACCTAATAAAGAACACTCTCTCTTTCAAAGCGTACCCATAAAATATTTGATTTCAAGTTGACAATAGGATTTGATCCTGAGACCTCATGATCTGAAGTCTATTGCACTTCCACCTCTTTTAGGAACGGTTCAACTGAGAGAAAAACCATCTAATTAGGGACATTTTTGATTGAGTAACATAATTTTAAAAGATGTACTCTAACCCTAATTATACTCTTAGAAAGCACTTGATTTTAAGGGGGCACCAGGATTTGAACCTGGGACCTCTTGATCTGCAGTCAAATGCTCTACCACTGAGCTATACCCCCTCTGCTAGAAACTATCTAAAGGCGGAAAAATTCTCGAATAAGGTACATTTTAGCTGGAGATCTACATAACCTAATACATAACACTCTCTCTTTGACAACATACCCATAAAGTATTTGATTTCATGTTGACTATAGGATTTGAACCTGAGACCTCTTGAACCTAAGACTATTGCAATTCCATCTCTGTTAGGAACTGTCTGACAGAGAGAAAAAACATCTAATGAGGGACATTTTAGATTGAGTAACATAACCAAAAAAGGAGCACTCCCTCTCTCAAGATACACATAGAAAGTACATGATTCAAGGGGGAACCAGGATTTGATCCTGACAAATTGTCTAATAAGGGACATTTCAGAGGGCGATCTACATAACCTAATAAAGAACACTCTCTCTTTCAAAGCGTACCCATAAAATATTTGATTTCAAGTTGACAATAGGATTTGATCCTGAGACCTCATGATCTGAAGTCTATTGCACTTCCACCTCTTTTAGGAACGGTTCAACTGAGAGAAAAACCATCTAATTAGGGACATTTTTGATTGAGTAACATAATTTTAAAAGGTGTACTCTAACCCTAATTATACTCTTAGAAAGCACTTGATTTTAAGGGGGCACCAGGATTTGAACCTGCGACCTCTTGATCTGCAGTCAAATGCTCTACCACTGAGCTATACCCCCTCTGCTAGAAACTATCTAAAGGCGGAAAAATTCCCGAATAAGGTACATTTTAGCTGGAGATCTACATAACCTAATACATAACACTCTCTCTTTGACAACATACCCATAAAGTATTTGATTTCATGTTGACTATAGGATTTGAACCTGAGACCTCTTGAACCTAAGACTATTGCAATTCCATCTCTGTTAGGAACTGTCTGACAGAGAGAAAAAACATCTAATGAGGGACATTTTAGATTGAGTAACATAACCAAAAAAGGAGCACTCGCTCTCTCAAGATACACATAGAAAGTACATGATTCAAGGGGGAACCAGGATTTGATCCTGACAAATTGTCTAATAAGGGACATTTCAGAGGGCGATCTACATAACCTAATAAAGAACACTCTCTCTTTCAAAGCGTACCCATAAAATATTTGATTTCAAGTTGACAATAGGATTTGATCCTGAGACCTCATGATCTGAAGTCTATTGCACTTCCACCTCTTTTAGGAACGGTTCAACTGAGAGAAAAACCATCTAATTAGGGACATTTTTGATTGAGTAACATAATTTTAAAAGATGTACTCTAACCCTAATTATACTCTTAGAAAGCACTTGATTTTAAGGGGGCACCAGGATTTGAACCTGGGACTTCTTGATCTGCAGTCAAATGCTCTACCACTGAGCTATACCCCCTCTGCTAGAAACTATCTAAAGGTGGAAAAATTCTCGAATAAGGTACATTTTAGCTGGAGATCTACATAACCTAATACATAACACTCTCTCTTTGACAACATACCCATAAAGTATTTGATTTCATGTTGACTATAGGATTTGAACCTGAGACCTCTTGAACCTAAGACTATTGCAATTCCATCTCTGTTAGGAACTGTCTGACAGAGAGAAAAAACATCTAATGAGGGACATTTTAGATTGAGTAACATAACCAAAAAAGGAGCACTCCCTCTCTCAAGATACACATAGAAAGTACATGATTCAAGAGGGAACCAGGATTTGATCCTGACAAATTGTCTAATAAGGGACATTTCAGAGGGCGATCTACATAACCTAATAAAGAACACTCTCTCTTTCAAAGCGTACCCATAAAATATTTGATTTCAAGTTGACAATAGGATTTGATCCTGAGACCTCATGATCTGAAGTCTATTGCACTTCCACCTCTTTTAGGAACGGTTCAACTGAGAGAAAAACCATCTAATTAGGGACATTTTAGATTGAGTAACATAATTTTAAAAGGTGTACTCTAACCCCAATTATACTCTTAGAAAGCACTTGATTTTAAGGGGGCACCAGGATTTGAACCTGGGACCTCTTGATCTGCAGTCAAATGCTCTACCACTGAGCTATACCCCCTCTGCTAGAAACTATCTAAAGGCGGAAAAATTCTCTAATAAGGTACATTTTAGCTGGAGATCTACATAACCTAATACATAACACTCTCTCTTTGAAAACATACCCATAAAGTATTTGATTTCATGTTGACTATAGGATTTGAACCTGAGACCTCTTGATCCTAAGACTATTGCAATTCCACCTCTGTTAGGAACTGTCTGACAGAGAGAAAAAACATCTCATGAGGGACATTTTAGATTGAGTAACATAACCAAAAAAGGAGCACTCCCTCTCTCAAGATACACATAGAAAGTACATGATTCAAGGGGGAACCAGGATTTGATCCTGACAAATTGTCTAATAAGGGACATTTCAGAGGGCGATCTACATAACCTAATAAAGAACACTCTCTCTTTCAAAGCGTACCCATAAAATATTTGATTTCAAGTTGACAATAGGATTTGATCCTGAGACCTCATGATCTGAAGTCTATTGCACTTCCACCTCTTTTAGGAACGGTTCAACTGAGAGAAAAACCATCTAATTAGGGACATTTTTGATTGAGTAACATAATTTTAAAAGATGTACTCTAACCCTAATTATACTCTTAGAAAGCACTTGATTTTAAGGGGGCACCAGGATTTGAACCTGCGACCTCTTGATCTGCAGTCAAATGCTCTACCACTGAGCTATACCCCCTCTGCTAGAAACTATCTAAAGGCGGAAAAATTCTCGAATAAGGTACATTTTAGCTGGAGATCTACATAACCTAATACATAACACTCTCTCTTTGACAACATACCCATAAAGTATTTGATTTCATGTTGACTATAGGATTTGAACCTGAGACCTCTTGAACCTAAGACTATTGCAATTCCATCTCTGTTAGGAACTGTCTGACAGAGAGAAAAAACATCTAATGAGGGACATTTTAGATTGAGTAACATAACCAAAAAAGGAGCACTCGCTCTCTCAAGATACACATAGAAAGTACATGATTCAAGGGGGAACCAGGATTTGATCCTGACAAATTGTCTAATAAGGGACATTTCAGAGGGCGATCTACATAACCTAATAAAGAACACTCTCTCTTTCAAAGCGTACCCATAAAATATTTGATTTCAAGTTGACAATAGGATTTGATCCTGAGACCTCATGATCTGAAGTCTATTGCACTTCCACCTCTTTTAGGAACGGTTCAACTGAGAGAAAAACCATCTAATTAGGGACATTTTTGATTGAGTAACATAATTTTAAAAGGTGTACTCTAACCCTAATTATACTCTTAGAAAGCACTTGATTTTAAGGGGGCACCAGGATTTGAACCTGGGACCTCTTGATCTGCAGTCAAATGCTCTACCACTGAGCTATACCCCCTCTGCTAGAAACTATCTAAAGGCGGAAAAATTCTCGAATAAGGTACATTTTAGCTGGAGATCTACATAACCTAATACATAACACTCTCTCTTTGACAACATACCCATAAAGTATTTGATTTCATGTTGACTATAGGATTTGAACCTGAGACCTCTTGAACCTAAGACTATTGCAATTCCACTCTGTTAGGAACTGTCTGACAGAGAGAAAAAACATCTAATGAGGGACATTTTAGATTGAGTAACATAACCAAAAAAGGAGCACTCCCTCTCTCAAGATACACATAGAAAGTACATGATTCAAGGGGGAACCAGGATTTGATCCTGACAAATTGTCTAATAAGGGACATTTCAGAGGGCGATCTACATAACCTAATAAAGAACACTCTCTCTTTCAAAGCGTACCCATAAAATATTTGATTTCAAGTTGACAATAGGATTTGATCCTGAGACCTCAAGATCTGAAGTCTATTGCACTTCCACCTCTTTTAGGAACGGTTCAACTGAGAGAAAAACCATCTAATTAGGGACATTTTAGATTGAGTAACATAATTTTAAAAGGTGTACTCTAACCCTAATTATACTCTTAGAAAGCACTTGATTTTAAGGGGGCACCAGGATTTGAACCTGGGACCTCTTGATCTGCAGTCAAATGCTCTACCACTGAGCTATAGCCCCTCTGCTAGAAACTATCTAAAGGCGGAAAAATTCTCGAATAAGGTACATTTTAGCTGGAGATCTACATAACCTAATACATAACACTCTCTCTTTGACAACATACCCATAAAGTATTTGATTTCATGTTGACTATAGGATTTGAACCTGAGACCTCTTGAACCTAAGACTATTGCAATTCCATCTCTGTTAGGAACTGTCTGACAGAGAGAAAAAACATCTAATGAGGGACATTTTAGATTGAGTAACATAACCAAAAAAGGAGCACTCGCTCTCTCAAGATACACATAGAAAGTACATGATTCAAGGGGGAACCAGGATTTGATCCTGACAAATTGTCTAATAAGGGACATTTCAGAGGGCGATCTACATAACCTAATAAAGAACACTCTCTCTTTCAAAGTGTACCCATAAAATATTTGATTTCAAGTTGACAATAGGATTTGATCCTGAGACCTCATGATCTGAAGTCTATTGCACTTCCACCTCTTTTAGGAACGGTTCAACTGAGAGAAAAACCATCTAATTAGGGACATTTTTGATTGAGTAACATAATTTTAAAAGATGTACTCTAACCCTAATTATACTCTTAGAAAGCACTTGATTTTAAGGGGGCACCAGGATTTGAACCTGCGACCTCTTGATCTGCAGTCAAATGCTCTACCACTGAGCTACACCCCCTCTGCTAGAAACTATCTAAAGGTGGAAAAATTCCCGAATAAGGTACATTTTAGCTGGAGATCTACATAACCTAATACATAACACTCTCTCTTTGACAACATACCCATAAAGTATTTGATTTCATGTTGACTATAGGATTTGAACCTGAGACCTCTTGAACCTAAGACTATTGCAATTCCATCTCTGTTAGGAACTGTCTGACAGAGAGAAAAAACATCTAATGAGGGACATTTTAGATTGAGTAACATAACCAAAAAAGGAGCACTCCCTCTCTCAAGATACACATAGAAAGTACATGATTCAAGAGGGAACCAGGATTTGATCCTGACAAATTGTCTAATAAGGGACATTTCAGAGGGCGATCTACATAACCTAATAAAGAACACTCTCTCTTTCAAAGCGTACCCATAAAATATTTGATTTCAAGTTGACAATAGGATTTGATCCTGAGACCTCATGATCTGAAGTCTATTGCACTTCCACCTCTTTTAGGAACGGTTCAACTGAGAGAAAAACCATCTAATTAGGGACATTTTTGATTGAGTAACATAATTTTAAAAGATGTACTCTAACCCTAATTATACTCTTAGAAAGCACTTGATTTTAAGGGGGCACCAGGATTTGAACCTGAGACTTCTTGATCTGCAGTCAAATGCTCTACCACTGAGCTATACCCCCTCTGCTAGAAACTATCTAAAGGTGGAAAAATTCTCGAATAAGGTACATTTTAGCTGGAGATCTACATAACCTAATACATAACACTCTCTCTTTGACAACATACCCATAAAGTATTTGATTTCATGTTGACTATAGGATTTGAACCTGAGACCTCTTGAACCTAAGACTATTGCAATTCCATCTCTGTTAGGAACTGTCTGACAGAGAGAAAAAACATCTAATGAGGGACATTTTAGATTGAGTAACATAACCAAAAAAGGAGCACTCCCTCTCTCAAGATACACATAGAAAGTACATGATTCAAGGGGGAACCAGGATTTGATCCTGACAAATTGTCTAATAAGGGACATTTCAGAGGGCGATCTACATAACCTAATAAAGAACACTCTCTCTTTCAAAGCGTACCCATAAAATATTTGATTTCAAGTTGACAATAGGATTTGATCCTGAGACCTCATGATGTGAAGTCTATTGCACTTCCACCTCTTTTAGGAACGGTTCAACTGAGAGAAAAACCATCTAATTAGGGACATTTTAGATTGAGTAACATAATTTTAAAAGGTGTACTCTAACCCTAATTATACTCTTAGAAAGCACTTGATTTTAAGGGGGCACCAGGATTTGAACCTGGGACCTCTTGATCTGCAGTCAAATGCTCTACCACTGAGCTATACCCCCTCTGCTAGAAACTATCTAAAGGCGGAAAAATTCTCGAATAAGGTACATTTTAGCTGGAGATCTACATAACCTAATACATAACACTCTCTCTTTGACAACATACCCATAAAGTATTTGATTTCATGTTGACTATAGGATTTGAACCTGAGACCTCTTGAACCTAAGACTATTGCAATTCCATCTCTGTTAGGAACTGTCTGACAGAGAGAAAAAACATCTAATGAGGGACATTTTAGATTGAGTAACATAACCAAAAAAGGAGCACTCCCTCTCTCAAGATACACATAGAAAGTACATGATTCAAGGGGGAACCAGGATTTGATCCTGACAAATTGTCTAATAAGGGACATTTCAGAGGGCGATCTACATAACCTAATAAAGAACACTCTCTCTTTCAAAGCGTACCCATAAAATATTTGATTTCAAGTTGACAATAGGATTTGATCCTGAGACCTCATGATCTGAAGTCTATTGCACTTCCACCTCTTTTAGGAACGGTTCAACTGAGAGAAAAACCATCTAATTAGGGACATTTTTGATTGAGTAACATAATTTTAAAAGATGTACTCTAACCCTAATTATACTCTTAGAAAGCACTTGATTTTAAGGGGGCACCAGGATTTGAACCTGCGACCTCTTGATCTGCAGTCAAATGCTCTACCACTGAGCTACACCCCCTCTGCTAGAAACTATCTAAAGGTGGAAAAATTCCCGAATAAGGTACATTTTAGCTGGAGATCTACATAACCTAATACATAACACTCTCTCTTTGACAACATACCCATAAAGTATTTGATTTCATGTTGACTATAGGATTTGAACCTGAGACCTCTTGAACCTAAGACTATTGCAATTCCATCTCTGTTAGGAACTGTCTGACAGAGAGAAAAAACATCTAATGAGGGACATTTTAGATTGAGTAACATAACCAAAAAAGGAGCACTCGCTCTCTCAAGATACACATAGAAAGTACATGATTCAAGGGGGAACCAGGATTTGATCCTGACAAATTGTCTAATAAGGGACATTTCAGAGGGCGATCTACATAACCTAATAAAGAACACTCTCTCTTTCAAAGCGTACCCATAAAATATTTGATTTCAAGTTGACAATAGGATTTGATCCTGAGACCTCATGATCTGAAGTCTATTGCACTTCCACCTCTTTTAGGAACGGTTCAACTGAGAGAAAAACCATCTAATTAGGGACATTTTTGATTGAGTAACATAATTTTAAAAGATGTACTCTAACCCTAATTATACTCTTAGAAAGCACTTGATTTTAAGGGGGCACCAGGATTTGAACCTGGGACTTCTTGATCTGCAGTCAAATGCTCTACCACTGAGCTATACCCCCTCTGCTAGAAACTATCTAAAGGTGGAAAAATTCTCGAATAAGGTACATTTTAGCTGGAGATCTACATAACCTAATACATAACACTCTCTCTTTGACAACATACCCATAAAGTATTTGATTTCATGTTGACTATAGGATTTGAACCTGAGACCTCTTGAACCTAAGACTATTGCAATTCCATCTCTGTTAGGAACTGTCTGACAGAGAGAAAAAACATCTAATGAGGGACATTTTAGATTGAGTAACATAACCAAAAAAGGAGCACTCCCTCTCTCAAGATACACATAGAAAGTACATGATTCAAGAGGGAACCAGGATTTGATCCTGACAAATTGTCTAATAAGGGACATTTCAGAGGGCGATCTACATAACCTAATAAAGAACACTCTCTCTTTCAAAGCGTACCCATAAAATATTTGATTTCAAGTTGACAATAGGATTTGATCCTGAGACCTCATGATCTGAAGTCTATTGCACTTCCACCTCTTTTAGGAACGGTTCAACTGAGAGAAAAACCATCTAATTAGGGACATTTTAGATTGAGTAACATAATTTTAAAAGGTGTACTCTAACCCCAATTATACTCTTAGAAAGCACTTGATTTTAAGGGGGCACCAGGATTTGAACCTGGGACCTCTTGATCTGCAGTCAAATGCTCTACCACTGAGCTATACCCCCTCTGCTAGAAACTATCTAAAGGCGGAAAAATTCTCGAATAAGGTACATTTTAGCTGGAGATCTACATAACCTAATACATAACACTCTCTCTTTGAAAACATACCCATAAAGTATTTGATTTCATGTTGACTATAGGATTTGAACCTGAGACCTCTTGATCCTAAGACTATTGCAATTCCACCTCTGTTAGGAACTGTCTGACAGAGAGAAAAAACATCTAATGAGGGACATTTTAGATTGAGTAACATAACCAAAAAAGGAGCACTCCCTCTCTCAAGATACACATAGAAAGTACATGATTCAAGGGGGAACCAGGATTTGATCCTGACAAATTGTCTAATAAGGGACATTTCAGAGGGCGATCTACATAACCTAATAAAGAACACTCTCTCTTTCAAAGCGTACCCATAAAATATTTGATTTCAAGTTGACAATAGGATTTGATCCTGAGACCTCATGATCTGAAGTCTATTGCACTTCCACCTCTTTTAGGAACGGTTCAACTGAGAGAAAAACCATCTAATTAGGGACATTTTAGATTGAGTAACATAATTTTAAAAGGTGTACTCTAACCCCAATTATACTCTTAGAAAGCACTTGATTTTAAGGGGGCACCAGGATTTGAACCTGGGACCTCTTGATCTGCAGTCAAATGCTCTACCACTGAGCTATACCCCCTCTGCTAGAAACTATCTAAAGGCGGAAAAATTCTCTAATAAGGTACATTTTAGCTGGAGATCTACATAACCTAATACATAACACTCTCTCTTTGAAAACATACCCATAAAGTATTTGATTTCATGTTGACTATAGGATTTGAACCTGAGACCTCTTGATCCTAAGACTATTGCAATTCCACCTCTGTTAGGAACTGTCTGACAGAGAGAAAAAACATCTCATGAGGGACATTTTAGATTGAGTAACATAACCAAAAAAGGAGCACTCCCTCTCTCAAGATACACATAGAAAGTACATGATTCAAGGGGGAACCAGGATTTGATCCTGACAAATTGTCTAATAAGGGACATTTCAGAGGGCGATCTACATAACCTAATAAAGAACACTCTCTCTTTCAAAGCGTACCCATAAAATATTTGATTTCAAGTTGACAATAGGATTTGATCCTGAGACCTCTATGATCTGAAGTCTATTGCACTTCCACCTCTTTTAGGAACGGTTCAACTGAGAGAAAAACCATCTAATTAGGGACATTTTAGATTGAGTAACATAATTTTAAAAGGTGTACTCTAACCCCAATTATACTCTTAGAAAGCACTTGATTTTAAGGGGGCACCAGGATTTGAACCTGGGACCTCTTGATCTGCAGTCAAATGCTCTACCACTGAGCTATACCCCCTCTGCTAGAAACTATCTAAAGGCGGAAAAATTCTCGAATAAGGTACATTTTAGCTGGAGATCTACATAACCTAATACATAACACTCTCTCTTTGAAAACATACCCATAAAGTATTTGATTTCATGTTGACTATAGGATTTGAACCTGAGACCTCTTGATCCTAAGACTATTGCAATTCCACCTCTGTTAGGAACTGTCTGACAGAGAGAAAAAACATCTCATGAGGGACATTTTAGATTGAGTAACATAACCAAAAAAGGAGCACTCCCTCTCTCAAGATACACATAGAAAGTACATGATTCAAGGGGGAACCAGGATTTGATCCTGACAAATTGTCTAATAAGGGACATTTCAGAGGGCGATCTACATAACCTAATAAAGAACACTCTCTCTTTCAAAGCGTACCCATAAAATATTTGATTTCAAGTTGACAATAGGATCTACTTAACCTAATAAAGAACATTCTCTCTTTCAAAGCGTTCCCATAAAATATTTGATTTTAAGTAGACAATAGGATTTGATCCTGAGACCTCTTGATCTGAAGTCTATTGCACTTCCACCTCTTTTAGGAACGGTTCAACTGAGAGAAAAACCATCTAATTAGGGACATTTTAGATTGAGTAACATAATTTTAAAAGGTGTACTCTAACCCAAATTATACTCTTAGAAAGCACTTGATTTTAAGGGGGCACCAGGATTTGAACCTGGGACTTCTTGATCTGCAGTCAAATGCTCTACCACTGAGCTATACCCCCTCTGCTAGAAACTATCTAAAGGCGGAAAAATTCCCGAATAAGGTACATTTTAGCTGGAGATCTACATAACCTAATACATAACACTCTCTCTTTGAAAACATACCCATAAAGTATTTGATTTCATGTTGACTATAGGATTTGAACCTGAGACCTCTTGATCCTAAGACTATTGCAATTCCACCTCTGTTAGGAACTGTCTGACAGAGAGAAAAAACATCTCATGAGGGACATTTTAGATTGAGTAACATAACCAAAAAAGGAGCACTCCCTCTCTCAAGATACACATAGAAAGTACATGATTCAAGGGGGAACCAGGATTTGATCCTGACAAATTGTCTAATAAGGGACATTTCAGAGGGCGATCTACATAACCTAATAAAGAACACTCTCTCCTTCAAAGCGTACCCATAAAATATTTGATTTCAAGTTGACAATAGGATCTACTTAACCTAATAAAGAACATTCTCTCTTTCAAAGCGTTCCCATAAAATATTTGATTTCAAGTAGACAATAGGATTTGATCCTGAGACCTCTTGATCTGAAGTCTATTGCACTTCCACCTCTTTTAGGAACGGTTCAACTGAGAGAAAAACCATCTAATTAGGGACATTTTAGATTGAGTAACATAATTTTAAAAGGTGTACTCTAACCCAAATTATACTCTTAGAAAGCACTTGATTTTAAGGGGGCACCAGGATTTGAACCTGGGACTTCTTGATCTGCAGTCAAATGCTCTACCACTGAGCTATACCCCCTCTGCTAGAAACTATCTAAAGGCGGAAAAATTCTCGAATAAGGTACATTTTAGCTGGAGATCTACATAACCTAATACATAACACTCTCTCTTTGAAAACATACCCATAAAGTATTTGATTTCATGTTGACTATAGGATTTGAACCTGAGACCTCTTGATCCTAAGACTATTGCAATTCCACCTCTGTTAGGAACTGTCTGACAGAGAGAAAAAACATCTAATGAGGGACATTTTAGATTGAGTAACATAACCAAAAAAGGAGCACTCCCTCTCTCAAGATACACATAGAAAGTACATGATTCAAGGGGGAACCAGGATTTGATCCTGACAAATTGTCTAATAAGGGACATTTCAGAGGGCGATCTACATAACCTAATAAAGAACACTCTCTCTTTCAAAGCGTACCCATAAAATATTTGATTTCAAGTTGACAATAGGATTTGATCCTGAGACCTCATGATCTGAAGTCTATTGCACTTCCACCTCTTTTAGGAACGGTTCAACTGAGAGAAAAACCATCTAATTAGGGACATTTTAGATTGAGTAACATAATTTTAAAAAGTGTACTCTAACCCTAATTATACTCTTAGAAAGCACTTGATTTTAAGGGGGCACCAGGATTTGAACCTGGGACCTCTTGATCTGCAGTCAAATGCTCTACCACTGAGCTATACCCCCTCTGCTAGAAACTATCTAAAGGCGGAAAAATTCTCGAATAAGGTACATTTTAGCTGGAGATCTACATAACCTAATACATAACACTCTCTCTTTGACAACATACCCATAAAGTATTTGATTTCATGTTGACTATAGGATTTGAACCTGAGACCTCTTGAACCTAAGACTATTGCAATTCCATCTCTGTTAGGAACTGTCTGACAGAGAGAAAAAACATCTAATGAGGGACATTTTAGATTGAGTAACATAACCAAAAAAGGAGCACTCCCTCTCTCAAGATACACATAGAAAGTACATGATTCAAGGGGGAACCAGGATTTGATCCTGACAAATTGTCTAATAAGGGACATTTCAGAGGGCGATCTACATAACCTAATAAAGAACACTCTCTCTTTCAAAGCGTACCCATAAAATATTTGATTTCAAGTTGACAATAGGATCTACTTAACCTAATAAAGAACATTCTCTCTTTCAAAGCGTTCCCATAAAATATTTGATTTCAAGTAGACAATAGGATTTGATCCTGAGACCTCTTGATCTGAAGTCTATTGCACTTCCACCTCTTTTAGGAACGGTTCAACTGAGAGAAAAACCATCTAATTAGGGACATTTTAGATTGAGTAACATAATTTTAAAAGGTGTACTCTAACCCAAATTATACTCTTAGAAAGCACTTGATTTTAAGGGGGCACCAGGATTTGAACCTGGGACTTCTTGATCTGCAGTCAAATGCTCTACCACTGAGCTATACCCCCTCTGCTAGAAACTATCTAAAGGCGGAAAAATTCTCGAATAAGGTACATTTTAGCTGGAGATCTACATAACCTAATACATAACACTCTCTCTTTGAAAACATACCCATAAAGTATTTGATTTCATGTTGACTATAGGATTTGAACCTGAGACCTCTTGATCCTAAGACTATTGCAATTCCACCTCTGTTAGGAACTGTCTGACAGAGAGAAAAAACATCTAATGAGGGACATTTTAGATTGAGTAACATAACCAAAAAAGGAGCACTCCCTCTCTCAAGATACACATAGAAAGTACATGATTCAAGGGGGAACCAGGATTTGATCCTGACAAATTGTCTAATAAGGGACATTTCAGAGGGCGATCTACATAACCTAATAAAGAACACTCTCTCTTTCAAAGCGTACCCATAAAATATTTGATTTCAAGTTGACAATAGGATTTGATCCTGAGACCTCATGATGTGAAGTCTATTGCACTTCCACCTCTTTTAGGAACGGTTCAACTGAGAGAAAAACCATCTAATTAGGGACATTTTAGATTGAGTAACATAATTTTAAAAAGTGTACTCTAACCCTAATTATACTCTTAGAAAGCACTTGATTTTAAGGGGGCACCAGGATTTGAACCTGGGACCTCTTGATCTGCAGTCAAATGCTCTACCACTGAGCTATACCCCCTCTGCTAGAAACTATCTAAAGGCGGAAAAATTCTCGAATAAGGTACATTTTAGCTGGAGATCTACATAACCTAATACATAACACTCTCTCTTTGACAACATACCCATAAAGTATTTGATTTCATGTTGACTATAGGATTTGAACCTGAGACCTCTTGAACCTAAGACTATTGCAATTCCATCTCTGTTAGGAACTGTCTGACAGAGAGAAAAAACATCTAATGAGGGACATTTTAGATTGAGTAACATAACCAAAAAAGGAGCACTCCCTCTCTCAAGATACACATAGAAAGTACATGATTCAAGGGGGAACCAGGATTTGATCCTGACAAATTGTCTAATAAGGGACATTTCAGAGGGCGATCTACATAACCTAATAAAGAACACTCTCTCTTTCAAAGCGTACCCATAAAATATTTGATTTCAAGTTGACAATAGGATTTGATCCTGAGACCTCATGATCTGAAGTCTATTGCACTTCCACCTCTTTTAGGAACGGTTCAACTGAGAGAAAAACCATCTAATTAGGGACATTTTAGATTGAGTAACATAATTTTAAAAAGTGTACTCTAACCCTAATTATACTCTTAGAAAGCACTTGATTTTAAGGGGGCACCAGGATTTGAACCTGGGACCTCTTGATCTGCAGTCAAATGCTCTACCACTGAGCTATACCCCCTCTGCTAGAAACTATCTAAAGGCGGAAAAATTCTCGAATAAGGTACATTTTAGCTGGAGATCTACATAACCTAATACATAACACTCTCTCTTTGACAACATACCCATAAAGTATTTGATTTCATGTTGACTATAGGATTTGAACCTGAGACCTCTTGAACCTAAGACTATTGCAATTCCATCTCTGTTAGGAACTGTCTGACAGAGAGAAAAACCATCTAATGAGGGACATTTTAGATTGAGTAACATAACCAAAAAAGGAGCACTCCCTCTCTCAAGATACACATAGAAAGTACATGATTCAAGGGGGAACCAGGATTTGATCCTGACAAATTGTCTAATAAGGGACATTTCAGAGGGCGATCTACATAACCTAATAAAGAACACTCTCTCTTTCAAAGCGTACCCATAAAATATTTGATTTCAAGTTGACAATAGGATTTGATCCTGAGACCTCATGATGTGAAGTCTATTGCACTTCCACCTCTTTTAGGAACGGTTCAACTGAGAGAAAAACCATCTAATTAGGGACATTTTAGATTGAGTAACATAATTTTAAAAAGTGTACTCTAACCCTAATTATACTCTTAGAAAGCACTTGATTTTAAGGGGGCACCAGGATTTGAACCTGGGACCTCTTGATCTGCAGTCAAATGCTCTACCACTGAGCTATACCCCCTCTGCTAGAAACTATCTAAAGGCGGAAAAATTCTCGAATAAGGTACATTTTAGCTGGAGATCTACATAACCTAATACATAACACTCTCTCTTTGACAACATACCCATAAAGTATTTGATTTCATGTTGACTATAGGATTTGAACCTGAGACCTCTTGAACCTAAGACTATTGCAATTCCATCTCTGTTAGGAACTGTCTGACAGAGAGAAAAAACATCTAATGAGGGACATTTTAGATTGAGTAACATAACCAAAAAAGGAGCACTCCCTCTCTCAAGATACACATAGAAAGTACATGATTCAAGGGGGAACCAGGATTTGATCCTGACAAATTGTCTAATAAGGGACATTTCAGAGGGCGATCTACATAACCTAATAAAGAACACTCTCTCTTTCAAAGCGTACCCATAAAATATTTGATTTCAAGTTGACAATAGGATTTGATCCTGAGACCTCATGATCTGAAGTCTATTGCACTTCCACCTCTTTTAGGAACGGTTCAACTGAGAGAAAAACCATCTAATTAGGGACATTTTAGATTGAGTAACATAATTTTAAAAAGTGTACTCTAACCCTAATTATACTCTTAGAAAGCACTTGATTTTAAGGGGGCACCAGGATTTGAACCTGGGACCTCTTGATCTGCAGTCAAATGCTCTACCACTGAGCTATACCCCCTCTGCTAGAAACTATCTAAAGGCGGAAAAATTCTCGAATAAGGTACATTTTAGCTGGAGATCTACATAACCTAATACATAACACTCTCTCTTTGACAACATACCCATAAAGTATTTGATTTCATGTTGACTATAGGATTTGAACCTGAGACCTCTTGAACCTAAGACTATTGCAATTCCATCTCTGTTAGGAACTGTCTGACAGAGAGAAAAAACATCTAATGAGGGACATTTTAGATTGAGTAACATAACCAAAAAAGGAGCACTCCCTCTCTCAAGATACACATAGAAAGTACATGATTCAAGGGGGAACCAGGATTTGATCCTGACAAATTGTCTAATAAGGGACATTTCAGAGGGCGATCTACATAACCTAATAAAGAACACTCTCTCTTTCAAAGCGTACCCATAAAATATTTGATTTCAAGTTGACAATAGGATTTGATCCTGAGACCTCATGATGTGAAGTCTATTGCACTTCCACCTCTTTTAGGAACGGTTCAACTGAGAGAAAAACCATCTAATTAGGGACATTTTAGATTGAGTAACATAATTTTAAAAAGTGTACTCTAACCCTAATTATACTCTTAGAAAGCACTTGATTTTAAGGGGGCACCAGGATTTGAACCTGGGACCTCTTGATCTGCAGTCAAATGCTCTACCACTGAGCTATACCCCCTCTGCTAGAAACTATCTAAAGGCGGAAAAATTCTCGAATAAGGTACATTTTAGCTGGAGATCTACATAACCTAATACATAACACTCTCTCTTTGACAACATACCCATAAAGTATTTGATTTCATGTTGACTATAGGATTTGAACCTGAGACCTCTTGAACCTAAGACTATTGCAATTCCATCTCTGTTAGGAACTGTCTGACAGAGAGAAAAAACATCTAATGAGGGACATTTTAGATTGAGTAACATAACCAAAAAAGGAGCACTCCCTCTCTCAAGATACACATAGAAAGTACATGATTCAAGGGGGAACCAGGATTTGATCCTGACAAATTGTCTAATAAGGGACATTTCAGAGGGCGATCTACATAACCTAATAAAGAACACTCTCTCTTTCAAAGCGTACCCATAAAATATTTGATTTCAAGTTGACAATAGGATTTGATCCTGAGACCTCACAATGTGAAGTCTATTGCACTTCCACCTCTTTTAGGAATGGTTCAACTGAGAGAAAAACCATCTAATTAGGGACATTTTAGATTGAGTAACATAATTTTAAAAAGTGTACTCTAACCCTAATTATACTCTTAGAAAGCACTTGATTTTAAGGGGGCACCAGGATTTGAACCTGGGACCTCTTGATCTGCAGTCAAATGCTCTACCACTGAGCTATACCCCCTCTGCTAGAAACTATCTAAAGGCGGAAAAATTCTCGAATAAGGTACATTTTAGCTGGAGATCTACATAACCTAATACATAACACTCTCTCTTTGACAACATACCCATAAAGTATTTGATTTCATGTTGACTATAGGATTTGAACCTGAGACCTCTTGAACCTAAGACTATTGCAATTCCATCTCTGTTAGGAACTGTCTGACAGAGAGAAAAAACATCTAATGAGGGACATTTTAGATTGAGTAACATAACCAAAAAAGGAGCACTCCCTCTCTCAAGATACACATAGAAAGTACATGATTCAAGGGGGAACCAGGATTTGATCCTGACAAATTGTCTAATAAGGGACATTTCAGAGGGCGATCTACATAACCTAATAAAGAACACTCTCTCTTTCAAAGCGTACCCATAAAATATTTGATTTCAAGTTGACAATAGGATTTGATCCTGAGACCTCATGATGTGAAGTCTATTGCACTTCCACCTCTTTTAGGAACGGTTCAACTGAGAGAAAAACCATCTAATTAGGGACATTTTAGATTGAGTAACATAATTTTAAAAAGTGTACTCTAACCCTAATTATACTCTTAGAAAGCACTTGATTTTAAGGGGGCACCAGGATTTGAACCTGGGACCTCTTGATCTGCAGTCAAATGCTCTACCACTGAGCTATACCCCCTCTGCTAGAAACTATCTAAAGGCGGAAAAATTCTCGAATAAGGTACATTTTAGCTGGAGATCTACATAACCTAATACATAACACTCTCTCTTTGACAACATACCCATAAAGTATTTGATTTCATGTTGACTATAGGATTTGAACCTGAGACCTCTTGAACCTAAGACTATTGCAATTCCATCTCTGTTAGGAACTGTCTGACAGAGAGAAAAAACATCTAATGAGGGACATTTTAGATTGAGTAACATAACCAAAAAAGGAGCACTCCCTCTCTCAAGATACACATAGAAAGTACATGATTCAAGGGGGAACCAGGATTTGATCCTGACAAATTGTCTAATAAGGGACATTTCAGAGGGCGATCTACATAACCTAATAAAGAACACTCTCTCTTTCAAAGCGTACCCATAAAATATTTGATTTCAAGTTGACAATAGGATTTGATCCTGAGACCTCATGATGTGAAGTCTATTGCACTTCCACCTCTTTTAGGAACGGTTCAACTGAGAGAAAAACCATCTAATTAGGGACATTTTAGATTGAGTAACATAATTTTAAAAAGTGTACTCTAACCCTAATTATACTCTTAGAAAGCACTTGATTTTAAGGGGGCACCAGGATTTGAACCTGGGACCTCTTGATCTGCAGTCAAATGCTGAGCTATACCCCCTCTGCTAGAAACTATCTAAATGCGGAAAACTTCTCGAATAAGGTACATTTTAGCTGGAGATCTACATTTACATTTAGATTTTAGTCATTTAGCAGATGCTCTTATCCAGAGCGAATTACAAATTGGTGCATTCACCTATAATATCCAGTGGGTACATAACCTAATACATAACACTCTCTCTTTGAAAACATACCCATAAAGTATTTGATTTCATGTTGACTATAGGATTTGAACCTGAGACCTCTTGATCCTAAGACTATTGCAATTCCACCTCTGTTAGGAACTGTCTGACAGAGAGAAAAAACATCTCATGAGGGACATTTTAGATTGAGTAACATAACCAAAAAAGGAGCACTCCCTCTCTCAAGATACACATGGAAAGTACATGATTCAAGGGGGAACCAGGATTTGATCCTGAGAAATTGTCTAATAAGGGACATTTCAGAGGGCGATCTACAGAACCTAATAAAGAACACTCTCTCTTTCAAAGCGTACCCATCAAATATTTGATTTCAAGTTGACAATAGGATCTACTTAACCTAATAAAGAACATTCTCTCTTTCAAAGCGTTCCCATAAAATATTTGATTTCAAGTAGAGAATAGGATTTGATCCTGAGACCTCTTGATCTGAAGTCTATTGCACTTCCACCTCTTTTAGGAACGGTTCAACTGAGAGAAAAACCATCTAATTAGGGACATTTTAGATTGAGTAACATAATTTTAAAAAGTGTACTCTAAACCTAATTATACTCTTAGAAAGCACTTGATTTTAAGGGGGCACCAGGATTTGAACCTGGGACCTCTTGATCTGCAGTCAAATGCTCTACCACTGAGCTATACCCCCTCTGCTAGAAACTATCTAAAGGCGGAAAACTTCTCGAATAAGGTACATTATAGCTGGAGATCTACATAACCTAATACATAACACTCTCTCTTTGACAACATACCCATAAAGTATTTGATTTCATGTTGACTATAGGATTTGAACCTGAGACCTCTTGAACCTAAGACTATTGCAATTCCATCTCTGTTAGGAACTGTCTGACAGAGAGAAAAAACATCTAATGAGGGACATTTTAGATTGAGTAACATAACCAAAAAAGGAGCACTCCCTCTCTCAAGATACACATAGAAAGTACATGATTCAAGGGGGAACCAGGATTTGATCCTGACAAATTGTCTAATAAGGGACATTTCAGAGGGCGATCTACATAACCTAATAAAGAACACTCTCTCTTTCAAAGCGTACCCATAAAATATTTGATTTCAAGTTGACAATAGGATTTGATCCTGAGACCTCATGATGTGAAGTCTATTGCACTTCCACCTCTTTTAGGAACGGTTCAACTGAGAGAAAAACCATCTAATTAGGGACATTTTAGATTGAGTAACATAATTTTAAAAAGTGTACTCTAACCCTAATTATACTCTTAGAAAGCACTTGATTTTAAGGGGGCACCAGGATTTGAACCTGGGACCTCTTGATCTGCAGTCAAATGCTCTACCACTGAGCTATACCCCCTCTGCTAGAAACTATCTAAAGGCGGAAAACTTCTCGAATAAGGTACATTTTAGCTGGAGATCTACATAACCTAATACATAACACTCTCTCTTTGACAACATACCCATAAAGTATTTGATTTCATGTTGACTATAGGATTTGAACCTGAGACCTCTTGAACCTAAGACTATTGCAATTCCATCTCTGTTAGGAACTGTCTGACAGAGAGAAAAACCATCTAATGAGGGACATTTTAGATTGAGTAACATAACCAAAAAAGGAGCACTCCCTCTCTCAAGATACACATAGAAAGTACATGATTCAAGGGGGAACCAGGATTTGATCCTGACAAATTGTCTAATAAGGGACATTTCAGAGGGCGATCTACATAACCTAATAAAGAACACTCTCTCTTTCAAAGCGTACCCATAAAATATTTGATTTCAAGTTGACAATAGGATTTGATCCTGAGACCTCACAATGTGAAGTCTATTGCACTTCCACCTCTTTTAGGAACGGTTCAACTGAGAGAAAAACCATCTAATTAGGGACATTTTAGATTGAGTAACATAATTTTAAAAAGTGTACTCTAACCCTAATTATACTCTTAGAAAGCACTTGATTTTAAGGGGGCACCAGGATTTGAACCTGGGACCTCTTGATCTGCAGTCAAATGCTCTACCACTGAGCTATACCCCCTCTGCTAGAAAGCATCTAAAGGCGGAAAACTTCTCGAATAAGGTACATTTTAGCTGGACATCTACATAACCTAATACATAACACTCTCTCTTTGATAACATACCCATAAAGTATTTGATTTCATGTTGACTATAGGATTTGAACCTGAGACCTCTTGAACCTAAGACTATTGCAATTCCATCTCTGTTAGGAACTGTCTGACAGAGAGAAAAAACATCTAATGAGGGACATTTTAGATTGAGTAACATAACCAAAAAAGGAGCACTCCCTCTCTCAAGATACACATAGAAAGTACATGATTCAAGGGGGAACCAGGATTTGATCCTGACAAATTGTCTAATAAGGGACATTTCAGAGGGCGATCTACTTAACCTAATAAAGAACACTCTCTCTTTCAAAGCGTACCCATAAAATATTTGATTTCAAGTTGACAATAGGATTTGATCCTGAGACCTCATGACCTGAAGTCTATTGCACTTCCACCTCTTTTAGGAACGGTTCAACTGAGAGAAAAACCATCTAATTAGGGACATTTTAGATTGAGTAACATAATTTTAAAAAGTGTACTCTAACCCTAATTATACTCTTAGAAAGCACTTGATTTTAAGGGGGCACCAGGATTTGAACCTGGGACCTCTTGATCTGCAGTCAAATGCTGAGCTATACCCCCTCTGCTAGAAACTATCTAAATGCGGAAAACTTCTCGAATAAGGTACATTTTAGCTGGAGATCTACATTTACATTTACATTTTAGTCATTTAGCAGATGCTCTTATCCAGAGCGAATTACAAATTGGTGCATTCACCTATAATATCCAGTGGGTACATAACCTAATACATAACACTCTCTCTTTGAAAACATACCCATAAAGTATTTGATTTCATGTTGACTATAGGATTTGAACCTGAGACCTCTTGATCCTAAGACTATTGCAATTCCACCTCTGTTAGGAACTGTCTGACAGAGAGAAAAAACATCTCATGAGGGACATTTTAGATTGAGTAACATAACCAAAAAAGGAGCACTCCCTCTCTCAAGATACACATAGAAAGTACATGATTCAAGGGGGAACCAGGATTTGATCCTGAGAAATTGTCTAATAAGGGACATTTCAGAGGGCGATCTACATAACCTAATAAAGAACACTCTCTCTTTCAAAGCGTACCCATAAAATATTTGATTTCAAGTTGACAATAGGATTTGATCCTGAGACCTCTTGATCTGAAGTCTATTGCACTTCCACCTCTTTTAGGAACGGTTCAACTGAGAGAAAAACCATCTAATTAGGGACATTTTAGATTGAGTAACATAATTTTAAAAGGTGTACTCTAACCCAAATTATACTCTTAGAAAGCACTTGATTTTAAGGGGGCACCAGGATTTGAATCTGGGACTTCTTGATCTGCAGTCAAATGCTCTACCACTGAGCTGTACCCCCTCTGCTAGAAACTATCTAAAGGTGGAAAAATTCTCGAATAAGGTACATTTTAGCTGGAGATCTACATAACCTAATACATAACACTCTCTCTTTGAAAACATACCCATAAAGTATTTGATTTCATGTTGACTATAGGATTTGAACCTGAGACCTCTTGAACCTAAGACTATTGCAATTCCACCTCTGTTAGGAACTGTCTGACAGAGAGAAAAAACATCTCATGAGGGACATTTTAGATTGAGTAACATAACCAAAAAAGGAGCACTCCCTCTCTCAAGATACACATAGAAAGTACATGATTCAAGGGGGAACCAGGATTTGATCCTGACAAATTGTCTAATAAGGGACATTTCAGAGGGCGATCTACATAACCTAATAAAGAACACTCTCTCTTTCAAAGCGTACCCATAAAATATTTGATTTCAAGTTGACAATAGGATTTGATCCTGAGACCTCATGATCTGAAGTCTATTGCACTTCCACCTCTTTTAGGAACGGTTCAACTGAGAGAAAAACCATCTAATTAGGGACATTTTAGATTGAGTAACATAATTTTAAAAGGTGTACTCTAACCCTAATTATACTCTTAGAAAGCACTTGATTTTAAGGGGGCACCAGGATTTGAACCTGGGACCTCTTGATCTGCAGTCAAATGCTCTACCACTGAGCTATACCCCCTCTGCTAGAAACTATCTAAAGGCGGAAAAATTCTCGAATAAGGTACATTTTAGCTGGAGATCTACATAACCTAATACATAACACTCTCTCTTTGAAAACATACCCATAAAGTATTTGATTTCATGTTGACTATAGGATTTGAACCTGAGACCTCTTGATCCTAAGACTATTGCAATTCCACCTCTGTTAGGAACTGTCTGACAGAGAGAAAAAACATCTCATGAGGGACATTTTAGATTGAGTAACATAACCAAAAAAGGAGCACTCCCTCTCTCAAGATACACATGGAAAGTACATGATTCAAGGGGGAACCAGGATTTGATCCTGAGAAATTGTCTAATAAGGGACATTTCAGAGGGCGATCTACAGAACCTAATAAAGAACACTCTCTCTTTCAAAGCGTACCCATCAAATATTTGATTTCAAGTTGACAATAGGATCTACTTAACCTAATAAAGAACATTCTCTCTTTCAAAGCGTTCCCATAAAATATTTGATTTCAAGTAGACAATAGGATTTGATCCTGAGACCTCTTGATCTGAAGTCTATTGCACTTCCACCTCTTTTAGGAACGGTTCAACTGAGAGAAAAACCATCTAATTAGGGACATTTTAGATTGAGTAACATAATTTTAAAAAGTGTACTCTAACCCTAATTATACTCTTAGAAAGCACTTGATTTTAAGGGGGCACCAGGATTTGAACCTGGGACCTCTTGATCTGCAGTCAAATGCTCTACCACTGAGCTATACCCCCTCTGCTAGAAACTATCTAAAGGCGGAAAACTTCTCGAATAAGGTACATTTTAGCTGGAGATCTACATAACCTAATACATAACACTCTCTCTTTGACAACATACCCATAAAGTATTTGATTTCATGTTGACTATAGGATTTGAACCTGAGACCTCTTGAACCTAAGACTATTGCAATTCCATCTCTGTTAGGAACTGTCTGACAGAGAGAAAAACCATCTAATGAGGGACATTTTAGATTGAGTAACATAACCAAAAAAGGAGCACTCCCTCTCTCAAGATACACATAGAAAGTACATGATTCAAGGGGGAACCAGGATTTGATCCTGACAAATTGTCTAATAAGGGACATTTCAGAGGGCGATCTACATAACCTAATAAAGAACACTCTCTCTTTCAAAGCGTACCCATAAAATATTTGATTTCAAGTTGACAATAGGATTTGATCCTGAGACCTCATGATCTGAAGTCTATTGCACTTCCACCTCTTTTAGGAACGGTTCAACTGAGAGAAAAACCATCTAATTAGGGACATTTTAGATTGAGTAACATAATTTTAAAAGGTGTACTCTAACCCTAATTATACTCTTAGAAAGCACTTGATTTTAAGGGGGCACCAGGATTTGAACCTGGGACCTCTTGATCTGCAGTCAAATGCTCTACCACTGAGCTATACCCCCTCTGCTAGAAACTATCTAAAGGCGGAAAAATTCTCGAATAAGGTACATTTTAGCTGGAGATCTACATAACCTAATACATAACACTCTCTCTTTGAAAACATACCCATAAAGTATTTGATTTCATGTTGACTATAGGATTTGAACCTGAGACCTCTTGATCCTAAGACTATTGCAATTCCACCTCTGTTAGGAACTGTCTGACAGAGAGAAAAAACATCTCATGAGGGACATTTTAGATTGAGTAACATAACCAAAAAAGGAGCACTCCCTCTCTCAAGATACACATGGAAAGTACATGATTCAAGGGGGAACCAGGATTTGATCCTGAGAAATTGTCTAATAAGGGACATTTCAGAGGGCGATCTACAGAACCTAATAAAGAACACTCTCTCTTTCAAAGCGTACCCATAAAATATTTGATTTCAAGTTGACAATAGGATCTACTTAACCTAATAAAGAACATTCTCTCTTTCAAAGCGTTCCCATAAAATATTTGATTTCAAGTAGAGAATAGGATTTGATCCTGAGACCTCTTGATCTGAAGTCTATTGCACTTCCACCTCTTTTAGGAACGGTTCAACTGAGAGAAAAACCATCTAATTAGGGACATTTTAGATTGAGTAACATAATTTTAAAAAGTGTACTCTAAACCTAATTATACTCTTAGAAAGCACTTGATTTTAAGGGGGCACCAGGATTTGAACCTGGGACCTCTTGATCTGCAGTCAAATGCTCTACCACTGAGCTATACCCCCTCTGCTAGAAACTATCTAAAGGCGGAAAACTTCTCGAATAAGGTACATTATAGCTGGAGATCTACATAACCTAATACATAACACTCTCTCTTTGAAAACATACCCATAAAGTATTTGATTTCATGTTGACTATAGGATTTGAACCTGAGACCTCTTGAACCTAAGACTATTGCAATTCCATCTCTGTTAGGAACTGTCTGACAGAGAGAAAAACCATCTAATGAGGGACATTTTAGATTGAGTAACATAACCAAAAAAGGAGCACTCCCTCTCTCAAGATACACATAGAAAGTACATGATTCAAGGGGGAACCAGGATTTGATCCTGACAAATTGTCTAATAAGGGACATTTCAGAGGGCGATCTACATAACCTAATAAAGAACACTCTCTCTTTCAAAGCGTACCCATAAAATATTGGATTTCAAGTTGACAATAGGATTTGATCCTGAGACCTCACAATGTGAAGTCTATTGCACTTCCACCTCTTTTAGGAACGGTTCAACTGAGAGAAAAACCATCTAATTAGGGACATTTTAGATTGAGTAACATAATTTTAAAAAGTGTACTCTAACCCTAATTATACTCTTAGAAAGCACTTGATTTTAAGGGGGCACCAGGATTTGAACCTGGGACCTCTTGATCTGCAGTCAAATGCTGAGCTATACCCCCTCTGCTAGAAACTATCTAAATGCGGAAAACTTCTCGAATAAGGTACATTTTAGCTGGAGATCTACATTTACATTTACATTTTAGTCATTTAGCAGATGCTCTTATCCAGAGCGAATTACAAATTGGTGCATTCACCTATAATATCCAGTGGGTACATAACCTAATACATAACACTCTCTCTTTGAAAACATACCCATAAAGTATTTGATTTCATGTTGACTATAGGATTTGAACCTGAGACCTATTGATCCTAAGACTATTGCAATTCCACCTCTGTTAGGAACTGTCTGACAGAGAGAAAAAACATCTCATGAGGGACATTTTAGATTGAGTAACATAACCAAAAAAGGAGCACTCCCTCTCTCAAGATACACATAGAAAGTACATGATTCAAGAGGGAACCAGGATTTGATCCTGAGAAATTGTCTAATAAGGGACATTTCAGAGGGCGATCTACATAACCTAATAAAGAACACTCTCTCTTTCAAAGCGTACCCATAAAATATTTGATTTCAAGTTGACAATAGGATTTGATCCTGAGACCTCTTGATCTGAAGTCTATTGCACTTCCACCTCTTTTAGGAACGGTTCAACTGAGAGAAAAACCATCTAATTAGGGACATTTTAGATTGAGTAACATAATTTTAAAAGGTGTACTCTAACCCAAATTATACTCTTAGAAAGCACTTGATTTTAAGGGGGCACCAGGATTTGAACCTGGGACTTCTTGATCTGCAGTCAAATGCTCTACCACTGAGCTGTACCCCCTCTGCTAGAAACTATCTAAAGGTGGAAAAATTCTCGAATAAGGTACATTTTAGCTGGAGATCTACATAACCTAATACATAACACTCTCTCTTTGACAACATACCCATAAAGTATTTGATTTCATGTTGACTATAGGATTTGAACCTGAGACCTCTTGATCCTAAGACTATTGCAATTCCACCTCTGTTAGGAACTGTCTGACAGAGAGAAAAAACATCTAATGAGGGACATTTTAGATTGAGTAACATAACCAAAAAAGGAGCACTCCCTCTCTCAAGATACACATAGAAAGTACATGATTCAAGGGGGAACCAGGATTTGATCCTGACAAATTGTCTAATAAGGGACATTTCAGAGGGCGATCTACTTAACCTAATAAAGAACACTCTCTCTTTCAAAGCGTACCCATAAAATATTTGATTTCAAGTTGACAATAGGATTTGATCCTGAGACCTCATGACCTGAAGTCTATTGCACTTCCACCTCTTTTAGGAACGGTTCAACTGAGAGAAAAACCATCTAATTAGGGATATTTTAGATTGAGTAACATAATTTTAAAAAGTGTACTCTAACCCTAATTATACTCTTAGAAAGCACTTGATTTTAAGGGGGCACCAGGATTTGAACCTGGGACCTCTTGATCTGCAGTCAAATGCTCTACCACTGAGCTATACCACCACTGCTAACAACCATCTAAAGGCAGAAATGTTCTCTAATACGGTACATTTTAGATGGAGATCTTCATAACCTAATACATAACGCTCTCTCTTTGAAAACATACCCAAAAAGTATTTGATTTCAAGTTGACAATAGGATTTGATCCTGAGACCTCATGATCTGAAGTCTATTGCACTTCCACCTCTTTTAGGAACGGTTCAACTGAGAGAAAAAACATTTAATTAGGGACATTTTAGATTGACTAACATAATTTAAAAAGGTGTACTCGCTACCCTAATTATACTCTTAGAAAGCACTTGATTTTGAGGGGTCACCAGAATTTGAACCTGGGACCTCTTGGTCTGTAGTCAAATGCTCTACCACTGAGCTATACCCCCACTGCTAACAACCATCTAAAGGCAGAAATGTTCTCTAATACGGTACATTTTAGATGGAGATCTTCATAACCTAATACATAACGCTCTCTCTTTGAAAACATACCCAAAAAGTATTTGATTTCAAGTTGACAATAGGATTTGATCCTGAGACCTCATGATCTGAAGTCTATTGCACTTCCACCTCTTTTAGGAACGGTTCAACTGAGAGAAAAACCATCTAATTAGGGACATTTTAGATTGAGTAACATAATTTTAAAAGGTGTACTCTAACCCCAATTATACTCTTAAAAAGCACATGATTTTAAGGGGGCACCAGGATTTGAACCTGGGACCTCTTGATCTGCAGTCAAATGCTCTACCACTGAGCTATACCCCCTCTGCTAGAAACTATCTAAAGGCGGAAAAATTCTCGAATAAGGTACATTTTAGCTGGAGATCTACATAACCTAATACATAACACTCTCTCTTTGAAAACATACCCATAAAGTATTTGATTTCATGTTGACTATAGGATTTGAACCTGAGACCTCTTGAACCTAAGACTATTGCAATTCCACCTCTGTTAGGAACTGTCTGACAGAGAGAAAAAACATCTAATGAGGGACATTTTAGATTGAGTAACATAACCAAAAAAGGAGCACTCACATCTCTCAAGATACACATAGAAAGTACATGATTCAAGGGGGAACCAGGATTTGATCCTGACAAATTGTCTAATAAGGGACATTTCAGAGGGCGATCTCCATAACCTAATAAAGAACACTCTCTCTTTCAAAGCGTACCCATAAAATATTTGATTTCAAGTTGACAATAGGATTTGATCCTGAGACCTCTTGATGTGAAGTCTATTGCACTTCCACCTCTTTTAGGAACTGTTCAACTGAGAGAAAAAACATTTAAATATGGAGATTTTAGATATAGTAACATCATTTTAAAAGAGTAACAGCACCTAATAAAGAACACGCCCTCTCTCAAATCACACTTATAAAGTATTTAATTTCAAGTGAGCACCAGGACTATGAATCTGGGACCTCTTGATTTGTAGTCAAATCCTCTACCACTGAGCTGTACCCCATCTGTCAGGAACTGGAGAGAATTACCATCTAATAAGAGACATTTTAGATTAAGAGTAACAGCACCTAATAAGGAACACTCTCTCTCAAGATACACTTATAAAGCACATTACTTCAGGCAGTCTCCAGGATTTGAACCTGGAGTGCAAAAGGGTGCACTAGGATTTGAGTTATGACAGAGAAAGTCTAAAGTGACTTTTCAAGCATCCTGGTGTTCAGTATTGTTCCACAAGAGGCCAGTAGACGGCTTGAAAATAGGTTTTCTTGCCATTTTGCCAATATGCCAATTCCTTCTATTGACAAACTATTGAGTATAAAATACCTTGACTACCCTAAGTAATATTAGTTGAATAATATGGTGTGTAATATGGTGTGTTTGTCAATGATGTGGGCGTGGCTATCTTTTTAATCCTTATTCACTGAATCTTTTGGTTACATTAGCAGAATCTAATGAGAATTTGTGATTCAACTAGAAAATGCATACCTAATTTGTAATTAATTGGTTATGGCCCAACACCACACCGTAATAAGATATTTTTCCCATTAATCATATCACAATCAACTTTTACCAGTTGAATGTGGACACAAACATAATACTTTTCTGTATTACACTGTTTCTGAAATATTGTAAAGTAGGTAAATTAGTTCATCTATGTACATATTTGCATATCACGAAATAAAAGTGTTCTGGACATTGGATGAAGCCAAGTATTTTGGTTTCATTTTGTTAAGACACTCCAGGAACGGACTTACACATAGCCAATTGTGGATAAATCCTTTTAAATCTGTAAAATTAGAAAAAAAACTAGTAAAAAGCCTATTTTGCTAATTTTGGGGGGGGGGAAAAATGTAATATAACATTTTATGGGGACAATATATCAACAATTCCCTGTGTATAAATTTGGAGAATATGTCTAAGGATAACCATACAACATTTGTTGAATGCAGATGCTTCTGAGGCTACATATACTAAGCTAACACATGGAATTGTTTTAAGATGGTCATACCATATCTCATTTAGCTATTTGATTTAGAATTTTAGGACCTCTGTAGGTATAAAAAATGTATTGTATGTAAAAATGATATGATAAAATATTGAATTTGGTCTTTACTACTATAGCCCATAGAAACGCACTGAATAATACATTCATAAATGGCAAAACAGTCAAAAAAGAAATCATAAAGAATACAATTTTGAATAGTTTTCTATATTTAGGAGATATACGAGAGCTCTTCGACATGTACAGTGCCCTCCATAATTATTATGTCAATTAATTTTCTACAATTATTTTGGCTCTATACTCCAAAAGATTTGAAATCAAGCAAGGACAAAGATGTTAAAGGGTAGACAGTCAGCTTTAAATTGAGGGTATTTTCATCCATATTGGGTGAACCGTTTAGAAATTACAACACTTTTTGTACATAGTCCTCCCATTTTAGGGTAGCAAAAGTATTGGGACAAATTCACTTATGTGTATGAAAGTAGTAAAAAGTTAATAACCTTGTGACTCTACAAATTTGTTGGATGCATTTGCTGTTTGCTTTGCTTGTGTTTTCGATTATTTAATTCCCAGTAGAAATTAATAGTAAATATTGCATTGTGTCATTTTGGAGTCAGTTTTATAGTAAATAAGAATAGAATGTCACGACTTCTGCCGAAGTCGATGCCCCTCCTTGCTCGGGTGGTGCTCGGCGGTCGACGTCACCGGTCTTCTAGCCATCATTGATCAGTTTTTCATTTCCCATTGGTTTGGTCTTGTCTTCCTACACACCCGGTTCCAATCCTATTCATTACATGTTGTGAATTTAACTCTCTATTTTCCCTCATGCCCTTGTCGGTGATTGTTTGTGAATTATGTACACGTGTATTTTGTATCGGTGTGCGATGGGTTATTTTTACCCATGTTATTTGTGTACTTTGGTTTTGGAGTTTGTTTTTTGTTAATTAAAATACTCCAGTTTAACCAAGTTGGTTTCTCCTGCGCCTGACTTCCCTGCCACCTACAAACACGACTATGACATAGAATATGTTTCTATACACTTCTAATCATGGATGCTACCATGATTACGGATAATCCTGAATTAATCGTGAATAGTGATTAGTGAGAAAGTTACAGATGCACAAATATCATACCCCCAAGACATGCTAACATCTCACAATTACAATAACATGCGAGGTCAGCATTTTTGGGGGGTGTATGATATTTGTGCGGCTGTAACTTGATGTGGTCATTGCATGTTATGAATATGGGACCAAATACTTAAGCTTTTAGTACTTGAATACACATGTTAATTTTTCCAAATACTTTTGCTCACCTAAAATGGGGGGACTATGTATAAAAAGTGCTGCAATATCTAAACAGTGCACCCGATATGGATGAAAATACCCTTAAATTAAAGCTAACAGTCTGCAGTTTAACCTCATAGTCAGTCAATATTTGATTTCAAATCCAACATTGGAGTATAGAGTGAAAAGAAGAAAAAATGGTGTGCACTGTATTTAACCCCCTTTTTTTGGCACCAAACTACTTCATAAATAGTTTTTACAGGTACCAGGTTACCTTCAGACGAGAACATCGTGGGGTCATATTAATTTGTAGGCCAAACCATTCGAACACAGGACACTTCAGATGTTTTCGTGAGAAGACTGATTTTCGGGATGTCTCGTGGTCTGACAAACAGCTCTGTAACTCTGCCACTTTCCACCCCACATGCGGAAGGCCAACATTGGCAGATGCAGTGGATTAAGATGCGTCCCATACCGATAGGCCTATCTCTATCTTAAACAGACACATTTTGAAGGGGGTGCATCAATCTCATCCCCCTATTTAAAAGTGGTTACAATTCATGACATTTTGATGATGGTAGTATGATAAACTAACGAAAATATACATTATAATCAACTTTTTTACATTTGTGCCCAGGGGGTGTTTTTTTTAAAGGTGTAATGCCATTACATCCAGCTGTTTTTATCTAAACAAGACAGTTCAATGGAAATGTATCGTTGCAGGCAATTGTCGTGTCTAATTTCTATGCAACTTTTTAAATGTTGACAACAAAAAAATCACTGGACAAGTTAATGGAAACATAGCTACTGGTACGATTCATATTGTGGTTTGAGTAAGTTGATTCGTTCCCTGTGTCGTGAATTCATGGATGCTAAGGGAAGCCAGGCTTCCCAAAAAAATTGACCAAGAAACAAACATACAAAATAAGTTATCTTTCATTGCTCTGTATTTCATAAATAAAAGGCTGAATGTATCTCGCCGGAGAAAGCATCAAAACGAATGAAACAGCACCCCTGTGTCTCAGTATGTGTAGCCCATCTATCTGATGCTGTCTTGTCAAAAAATAGTTTTACATTGCATTGAATGCAAGGGAAGCCAGTGAGCATTTGACCTCCCATGATGAAAAAATATATAAAATAATAACTAATCAGCGTTGAGCTAAACTGAGTGAGCTCAGCTGTGAATGGTCCTAGCACTCCAAAAGAAATTGTCAAGGGAAGCCAGTTTGGATTTGGCTTCACACCAATCACATCACATCAGAAGCCAAATGTCATTGACAGAAAAAAATAATATTGTTGCATCTCATTTTGTCGTTGTCCTCCGGTGGCTAGCTTGCAATTTCCTAAATTAATCATGGATGGAGATAGGGATTTAGACTTGTGGTTTTACTTAATTCTCTGTACTGGCCAATGATTATAACAGCGATTCTGATCCAACCAAAAATTCATACATTGTGCCCCTGGCCTGAGAGGATGGAAGTTCAACATGTAGTTAGATGTAGTAGGTTAATGTTAACTAGCTGGCCTGGCACATTGTTGAAAATGAAAGGAAGTTAGGCTAGCGTTCAAGCATTTTAGCCAGGTAGCCTAAGACAACAAAAACTAAAAGCGTGTACTGTACAACAGTCATAGACCGTTTAGGCAACATGAAAGAGGAGGATGGCATTGGCATGTCTCTTTGCAAGTAGGGTGAGTCAACATGTTTTTTCTACTTGCACGCACACACAACACACACACACACACACAGAGAAATCAGTACCATGGACAGCCACATCATATTTATTTTACGTTGAATGGACTAAATCGTTTTTGGTATCTTTTAGTCGTCACTGTATTAGACAAAGCATAGGTGATTAGATGATGTTGAAACGTTGAAGTTGAAATGGTGCTGGAGTAGTGAAGGCAGTGCAACAGGTGCAGACTAAAAGTGAAATGCTTACTTACGGGCCCTTCCCAACAAGGGAAAGCCGTCATTGTGAATAAGAATTTGTTCTTAACTGACTTGCCTAGTTAAATAAAAAAATAAATGTTTTGTTGAAATAATAGAAAAGTAATAACATGAGGAATAAATACACAATGAGTAAAGATAACTTGGCTATATACACAGGGTACCAGTACCGAGTCGATATGCAGAGGTACTATGTATTTGAGGTAGATATGTACATGTAGGTAGGGATAAAGTAAACAGGCAACAGGATAGATAGTAAACTGCAGCAGCAGTGTATGTGATGAGAGTCAAAAGAGTTGTCAAAGGGTCTAGATAGCTATTGGTTATTTAACTATTTAATTAACAGCAGTCTTATGGCTTGGGGGGGTAGAAGCTGTGTCCATGCCAAATTTTTTCAGCCTTCTGTTTGGGAAGAGGTGTTTATTTTCATGTTTAACTCACATAAAATAATAAACAATTATGCATTAAGATGTCTGTATAGAATAAACGTAACAAAAACAGATGTAGACATTAATAAATGCATTTCTATAGCTTGCAAAATACAGTCTTTTTTTTACAACAGTATGGAAGTGCCAAGATGGAGGCACGGTGACTTCAACCTAGCGCCCCCATTAGTTATCTAGTGTATATACATAAATCATTGGTAGCTGCAAGTGCATTGCCGCGGGTTTGCAGCATACAACCGAAGGAGCACTGAAGGAGAGGGAGGCTACCTAAACAGCAAGTCAAGACAAAAAAAACGGCATTATCTGGTTTTCACGGTCAGGTGCTGAGGCTGAAGCCTGGGGATTTCCAATTTAATTCAAGCTTTTTTGTTCATATATTTTAACACTGAGCAGCTTTGCAAATGGCAAGTCCCGCTGCAGATATAGGACAACCACACCAGCGACATCTCCTCTCCGAATCGGCCTCTGAGCCCGCGTTTCTAGAAGCGCAGAAATGGATTGAGGTGAGTCACTGTCCTTATCAAACTCTTACGGTTACATTACTGCATTGCAGAATACAATTTAGAGACTTGTAATTTTGGCTAAAAGTCTCTTCCCGTTATCATACTATCATTTCACAAAGGCACGGCAAACCAGGCTAACCGGGTTTATTGCCTAGTCACCTGTTGAAAAAGTGACGCAAATTCGTCATCCCACTTGCCATCGAACAGTAGCCTCTGCTGTGGAGTGTTTGGTCGAAAACAATGAATGCATCATGTGGAATGGATTTTTGGGTCATTGCGAGCTTGGCGGACAATAATCGTACAAACTGTTTTTTGTTCGGTGAGAATTTAAATCATGGCATTCACTGGCCGCATTATGGTGTGTCATTGTTCGATTCAACACAGTTTTTGGTTGTTGTGATGTGAACAAAGCTTGGTAAACTACGCCTATGTTAAATACTTTAGGCATTAGTTTATATACTGGACACTTACTGTATCCCCCCCCCCCCCCCCCACCCTCTCTCTCTCTCTCTCTCTCTCTTACACACACACACACACACACACACACACACACACACACACACACACACACACACACACACATCATATCACCTTGTCTCATAGGAGAGGACTAGGCCTACTGCCAATCTTTTGTAATAAATCAATTGCTTTCACCTTCATATGAGCTTATTTTCAACAGACATTTACTTCATCAGAAGATTTACATTGCAAATGTATTGATTTTAGCTTACTTCATGGCACCATTATCATTACAGTCACTATACCCTAGAGGGGCCAAATTGTATGTTAACCTACTTTAAAGCCGAAATGACTGGCCCTGTCTCATTTGACTGATAATGGGCCACACAGTTGAATGAGAGGAGGGCATAAACAACAGTTGGGTAGGTTGTTGTTGTTCTCTGTCTCCACAAGGGGACTGCTCTCATTACCCACACACACCTGCTGTCTGTCACTGGGTTCCCTTGAGGGGCTTGAGAGTTAATGCAGGTCATTGGTTTCTGAAGGAAGCAAACAAAAGCCAAACGTACTGATATCAGGTGAATGAAGAAGGTTTCATTTTTCTTTTTCATTTCTCAGCCACGAGTTATATTTCTTAGCCATGTTTGTGTAGCTGAGTGTTAGGCCTTGGGTTAGCTCTCAGAGTAACACTTTACATTACGGTATACTTGCAGGCACACAATTCCAACCAATGTTATATAACTGTTTACTACAGATGTATAAACTTGATCTAAACTAATATGCTAATGAACAGGCCTATAGTTATAACATACTTATCCTTTTAAGCATGCCTTAATGTAAAGTGTTAGCACTCTGATTGAAGCCTACCCAATTTTACGTTTTGTCTTGATAAATAGATTAACTTAGATGAACTGCATTAGATACAGTATTTACACCTGTAAAATATGCAATGTATTGTAATTTAAATTGACTACAGTTACTTATTTGTCAGCACCTTGTCAGAGACACTGGTAATGATGGCATTTAGGTTACTCTGAGCTCCAGACAGACATACAGTGCATTCGGAAAGTATCCAGACCCCTTCCCCTTTTCCACATTTCATTCGTTACAAGCTTATTCTACAATTTATTAAATTCTATTTTTTTCCTCATCAATCTACACACGATACCCCAAAATGACAAAGCGAAAACAGGTTTTTAGAAAAACAGAAATACCTTATTTACGTAAGTATTCAGACACTTTGCTATGAGATTCAAAATTGAGCTCAGGTGCATCCTGTTTCCACTGATCATCCTTTATATATTTCTACAACTTGATTGGAGTCCACCTGTGGTAAATTTAATTGATAGGACATGATTTGTAAAGGCACACACCTGTCTATATAAGGTCCCACAGTTGACAGTGCATTTCAGAGCAAAAACCAAGTCATGAGGTCGAAGGAATTGTCCGTAGAGCTCCGAGACAGGATTGTGTCGAGGCACAGATCTGAGGAAGGGTACCAAAAAAATTCTGCAGCATTGAAGGTCCCCAAGAAGACAGTGGCTTCTGTCATTCTTAAATGGAAGAAGTTTGGAACCACCAAAACTCTTCCTAGAGCTGGGCACCCAGCCAAACTGAGCAATCAGGGAAGAAGGGCCTTGGTCAGGGAGGTGACCAAGAACCCGATGGTCACTCTGACAGAGCTCCAGAGTTCCTCTGCAGCACTCCACCAATCAGGCCTTTATGGTAGAGTGGCCAGACGGAAGCCCCTCTCTAGTAAAAGGGACATGACAGCCCGCTTGGCACTTTAAGGGACCTTAAAGACCATGAGAAACAAGATTGTCTGGTCCTTGACAAACAAGATTCTTTGGTCTGATGAAACCAAGATTGAGCTCTTTGGCTTGAATGCCAAGCGTCACGTTTGGAGAAACCTGGCACCATCTCTAAGGTAAAGCATGATGGTGGCAGCATCATGCTGTGGGGATGTTTTCCAGCAGCAGGGACTGACATACTAGTCAGGATCGAGGGGAAAGATGAATGGAGCAAAGTACAGAGAGATCCTTAATGAAAACTGTTTCAGAGAGATCTGGACCTCAGACTGGGATGAATGTTCACCTTCCAACAGGACAATGAGCCAAAGCACACAGCCAAGACAACACAGGAGTGCCTTCAGGACAAGTCTATGAATTTCCTTGAGTGGGCCAGCCAGAGCCTGATCGAACATCTCTGGAGAGACCTGAAAATAGCTGGGCAGCGACGCTCTCCATCCAACCTGACCGAGCTTAAGAGGATCTACAGAGAATAATGGGAGAAACTCCCTAAATACAGGTGTGCCGAGCTTGTAGCGTCATACCCAAGAAGACTCGTGGCTGTAATCGCTGCCAATGGTGTTTCAACAAAGTACTGAGTAAAGGGTCTGAAAACATATGTAAATGTGATATTTCAGTTTTTTATATTTATTAAATTTGCTAAAATTTCTAAAAACCTGTTTTTGCTTTGTCATAAATGCAACATGGAAAATCTGTCAATTGAAATAAATAAATTAGGCCCTAGTCTTAATTCCATCCCATCTTTCCCAGTACACTACCATTTGACTATTTCCTGTTTCTTTTTATTTTTTATTAATTCACCTTTATTTAACCAGGTAGGCCAGTTGAGAACAAGTTCTCATTCACAACTGCGACCTGGCCAAGATAAAGGAAAGCAGTGCGACAAAAACAACAACACAGAGTTACACATGGGATAAACAAACGTACAGACAAAAACACAATAGAAAAATCTATGTACAGTGTGTGCAAATGTAGTAAGATTAGGGAGGTAAGGCAATAAATAGTGGCAAAATAATTACAATTTAGCATTAACACTGGAGTGATCGATGTGCAGATGATAATTTGCAAGTAGAGATACTGGGGTGCAAAAGAGCAACAACAACAAAAAATAACAATATGGGGATGAGGTAGTTGGGTGGGCTATTTACAGATGGGCTGTGTACAGGTGCAGTGATCAGTAAGCTGCTTTGACAGCTGATGCTTAAAGTCAGTGAGGGAGATAAGTCTCCAGCTTCAGTGATTTTTGCAATTCGTTACAGTTATTGGCAGCAGAGAACTGGAAGGAAAGGCGGCCAAAGGAGGTGTTGGCTTTGGAGATGACCAGTGCAATATACCTGCTGGAGCGCGTGCTACGGGTGGGTGTTGCTACGGTGACCAGTGAGCTGAGATAAGGCGGGGCTAACCCTAGGAAAGACTTATAGATGACCTGGAGCCAGTGGGTTTCGCAACGAATATGTAGCGAGGGCCAGCCAATGAGAGCATACAGGTCACAGTGGTGGGTAGTATATGGGGCTTTGGTGACAAAACGGATGGCACTGTGATAGACTACATCCAATTTGCTGAGTAGAGCGTTGGAGGCTATTTTGTAAATGACCTAAATCGCCTAAGTCAAGGATTGGTAGGACAGTCAGTTTTACGAGGGTATGTTTGGCAGCATGAGTGAAGGATCCTTTGTTGCGAAATAGGAATTCTATATTTCATTTTGGATTTGAGATGCTTAATGTGAGTCTGGAAGGAGAGTTTACAGTCTGACCAGACACCTACAGCTGAAGTTGGAAGTTAAAAGTCATTAAAACTCGTTTTTCAACCACTTCACAAACTTCTTGTTAACAAACTATAGTTTTGGCAAGTCGGTTAGGACATCTACTTTGTGCATGACACAAGTCATTTTTCCAACAATTGTTTACAGACAGATTATTTCACTTATAATTCACTGTATCACAGTTCCAGTGGGTCAGAAGTTTACATAAACTCAGTTGACTGTGCCTTTAAACAGCTTGGAAAATTCCAGAAAATGATGTCATGTCTTTAGAAGCTTCTGATCGGCTGATTGACATAATTTGAGTCAATTGGAGGTGTACCTGTGGATGTATTTCAAGTCCTACCGTCAAACTCAGTGCCTCTTTGCTTGACATTATGGGAAAATCTAAAGTAATCAGCCAAGACCTCAGAAAAAAATGGTAGACCTCCACAAGTCTGGTTTATCCAGACGGTTCATTTCCAAACGCCTGAAGGTACCACGTTCATCTGTACAAACAATAGTACGCAAGTATAAATACCATGGGACCACGCAGCCATCACACCGCTCAGGAAGGAGACGCGTTCTGTCTCCTAGAGATGAACGTACTTTGGTTCGAAAAGTGCAAATCAATCCCAGAACAACAGCAAAGGACCTTGTGAAGATGCTGGAGGAATCAGGTACAAAAGTATCTATATCCACAGTAAAACGAGTCCTATATCGACATAACCTGAAAGGCCGCTCAGCAAGGAAGAAGCCACTGCTCCATAACCGCCATAAAAAAGCCAGACTACGATTTGCAACTGCACATGGGGACATAGATCATACTTTTTGGAGAAATGTCATCTGGTCTGATGAAACAAAAATAGAACTGTTTGGCCATATTGACCATCGTTATGTTTGGAGGGAAAAGGGGGAGGCTTGCAAGCTGAAGAACACCATCCCAACCGTGAAGAACGGGGGTGGCAGCGTCATGTTGTGGGGGTGCTTTGCTGCAGGAGGGACTGGTGCACTTCACAAAATAGATGGCATCATGAAGGAGGACAATTATGTGGATATATTGAAGCAACATCTCAAGACATCAGTCAGGAAGTTAAAGCTTGGTCACAAATGAGTCTTCCAAATGGACAATGACCCCAAGCATACTTCCAAAGTTGTGTCAAAATGACTTAAGGACAACAAAGTCAAGGTATTGGAGTGGCCATCACAAAGTCCTGACCTTAATCCTGTAGACAATTTGTGGGCAGAACTGAAAGTGTGTGCGAGCAAGGAGGCCTACAAATCTGACTCAGTTACACCAGCTGTGTCAGGAGGAATGGGCCAAAATTCACCCAACTTATTGTGGGAAGCTTGTGGAAGGCTACCCGGAACATTTGACCCAAGTTAAACAATTGAAAGGCAATGCTACCAAATACTAATTGAGTGTATGTAAACTTCTGACCCACTGGGAATGTGATGAAATAAATAAAAGCTGAAATAAATAATTCTCTCTAGTGGTGATCCTAACTGACCTAAGACAGGGAATTTTACTAGGATTAAATGTCAAGAATTGTGAAAAACTGAGTTTAGATGTGTTTGGCTGAGGTGTATGTAAACTTCCGAACTCAATTGTAGATATTTGTAGTTGTCCACATATTCTAAGTCAGAACCGTCCAGAGTAGTGATGCTAGTCGGGCGGGCGGGTGCGGGCAGCAATCAGTTGAAGAGCATGCATTTGGTTTTACTAGCATTTAAGAGCAGTTAGAGGCCACAGAAGGAGTGTTGTATGGCATTGAAACTCATTTGGAGGTTTGTTTGAGAAACCAAGGTTGCCGTCATTTGAGAAACCAAGGCTGTTGAGTCTGCCATCCAAAGAAGGTTCAGATGAATACAGAATGATGTCGTCTGCGTAGAGGTAGATCAGAGAATCACCAGCAGCAAGAGCGACATCAATGATAAATACAGAGAAAAGAGTCAGCCCAAGAATTGAACCCTTTTGCACCCTCATGAGACTGCCAGAGGTCTGGACAACAGGCCCTCCGATTTGACACACTGAACTCTATCTGAGAAGTAGTTGGTGAACCAGGCGAGGCAGTCATTTGAGAAACCAAGGCTGTTGAGTCTGCCGATAACAATGTGGAGATTGACAGAGTCGAAAGCCTTGGCCAGGTTGATAAAGATGGCTGCACAGTACTATCTTTTTTTGATTGTGGTTATGATATCGTTTAGGACCTTGAGCATGGCTGAGGTGCACCCATGACCAGCTCGGAAACCAGATTGCATAGTGGAGAAGGTACAGTGGGATTTGAAATGGTCTGTGATCTGTTTGTTAACTTGGCTTTCGAAGACTTTAGAAAGGCAGGGCAGGATAGATATAGGTCTGTAACAGTTTGGGTCTAGAGTGTCTCCTCCTTTGAAGAGGGGGATGTTTAGGGATCTCAGATGATACTGTGTGGCTCAGTTGGTAGAGCATGGTGTTTGCAACACCAAGGTTGTGGGTTCGATTCCCACGGGGGACCAGTAAGGGAAAACATGTATGAAATGTATGCATTCACTACTGTAAGTCACTCTGGATAAGAGTGTCTTCTAAATGACTAAAATTTAAATGTAAAATGATACGAAAGAGAGGTTGAACAGGCTAGTAATAGGGTTTGCAACAATTTCTGCGGATACATTTAGAACGAGAGGGTCCAGATTGTCTAGCCCAGTTGATTTGTAGGGGTCCAGATTTTGCAGTTCTTTCAGAACATGAGCTATCTGGATTTGGGGGAAGGAGAAGTGGAGGGGGGGCTTGGGCAAGTTCCTGCGGGGGGTGCGGAGCTGTTGGCTGGGGTAGGGGTAGCATGGCCAGCCGTAGAAAAATGCTTATTGAAATTCTCGATTATCGTAGAATTATTTATCGGTGGTGACAGTGTTTCCTAGCCTCAGTGCAGTGGGCAGCTGGGAGGAGGTGCTCTTATTCTCCATGGACTTTACAGTGTCCCAAAACCTTTTGGAATTAATTAATTTCTGTTAGGAAAGCAAAGGCTAGCGTTTTCAAACTGACTGTGTATATTGGTTCCTGACTTCCAGGAAAAGTTGCATATCGCGGGGGCTTTTCGATGCTAGGGCGTTACGCCACAGGATGTTTTTGTGCTGGTTAAGGGTAGTCAAGTCTGGAGTGAACCAAGGACTATATCTGTTCTTAGTTCAACATTTTTTGAATGGGGCATGTTTATTTAAGATTGTGAGGAAAGCACTTTTAAAGAACAACCAGGCATCCTCTACTGACGGGATGAGGTCAATATCCTTCCAGGATACCCGGGCCAGGTCGATTAAAAAGGCCTGCTCGCTGAAGTGTTTTAAGGAGCGTTTGACAGTGATGAGGGGTGGTCGTTTGACTGCAGACCCATTATGGACACAGGCAATGAGGCAGTGATTGCTGAGATCCTGGTTGAAGACAGCAGATGTGTATTTAGAGGGCAAGTTGGCCAGGATGCTATCTATGAGGGTGCCCATGTTTACGGATTTAGGGTTGTACCTGGTAGGTTCCTTGATAATTTCTGTAAGATTGAGGGCATCTATCTTAGATTGTAGGACAGCCTGGGTGTTAAGCATATCTCAGTTTAGGTCACCCCGCAGTACGAACTCTGAAGATAGATGGGGGGCAATCAATTCTCATATGGAGTCCAGGGCACAGCTGGGGGCTGAGGGGGGTCGATAACAAGTGGCAACAGTGAGAGACTTCTTTCTGGAAAGGTGGATTTTTAAAAGTAGAAGCTCGAACTGTTTGGGCACAGACCTGGATAGTATGACAGAACTCTGCAGGCTATCTCTGCAGTAGATTGCAACTCCGCCCCCTTTTGCAGTTCTATCTTGACAGAAAATGTTATAGTTGGGGACGATATTTCAGAATTTTTGCTGGTCTTCCTAAGCCAGGATTCAGACATGGCTAGGACATCAGGGTTGGCGGAGTGTGCTAAAGCAGTGAATAAGACGAACTTAGGGAGGAGGCTTCTGATGTTAACATGCATGAAACCAAGGCTTTTACAGAAGTCAACAAATGAGAGCGTCTGGGGAATAGGTGTAGTACTGGGGGCTACAGGGCCTGGGTTCACCTCTACTTCACCAGAGGAGGAGTAGGATAAGGGTACGGCTAAAGGCTATAATAACTGGTCGTCTAGTGCGTTGGGAACAGAGAATAAAAGGAGCAGATTTCTGGGCGTGGTAGAATTCAGGGCATAATGTACAGACAAGGGTATGGTAGGATGTGAGTACAGTGGAGGTAAACCTAGGCATTGAGTGACGATGAGAGAAGTTGTATCTCTGGAGGCACTAATTAAGCCTGGTGAGGTCTCCGCATGTGTGGGGGGTGGGACAAAAGAGCTATCTAAGGCATGTTGAGTGGGACTGGGGGCTCTACAGTGAAATAAAACAATAAGAACTAACCGAAACAGCAGTAGACAAGGCATATTGACATTAGAGCGAGACATAAAGCAATCACAGGTGTTGATCAGGAGAGCTAAGACAACAACGGGTAAATGGCAATGAATGGGCAGAGAGGGTCAGTTAGGTACACACAGGACCTGAGTTCAAGGCTGGGGCCGACAGATCAACACAATGAGGTACTTTGTTAGTGAACAATCCAGCAGGCATCAGCTGTGTAGCCGAGTGATCATAGGGTCCAATGAGCAGCAATAGGTGAGTCAGGGAGCCGTTCGGTAGTCGCTACTATGCTAGGCGAGCGGGAGATACGGCGTTCAGAAGTTAGCGGGCCAGGGATAGCAGATGGGTCTTCGGCGACATCGCAGCGGAAAAGCCTGTTGAAACCACATCGGACGATTACGTCGACAGACCAGTCGTGATGGATCGGCGAGCTCCGTTTCGAAAGTAAAGGGTCCAGGACAATTGGCAAAAAAGGTGTTGTAGACCAGAAATTAGCTGGTATTCTTCATCGGCTAGCCGGGAGATGGGCCTAGCTCGAGGCTAGCTCATGGCTAACTGGTGCTTGCTTCGGGACAGAGGCGTTAGCCAACAATAGCCACTTGGTTGCAGCTAGCTAGCTGCGATGATCCGGTGTAATGATCCAGAGCGGCAGGAATCTGGTGATGTGGTACAGAAAAGCAGTCCGATATGCTCTGGGTTGATATCGCGCTGTGCAGACTGGCAGGTATTGACCGAACTAAAGCTGGCTAGTGTCCGAGCTAAAAGTGAAGACTGCTAGCAGTGACTAATAATGACTAATAGCTAGTAGCTAGTTAGCTGGCTAGCCTCTGATGGAGGTTCCAGTTATAACGTATAAAAATAGCAGATCCGTACCACACTGGGTGAGGCGGGTTGCAGGAAACTGTATTTAGTAAGTAGATGGAAAGTGAGAATAAAGTATATATGGAAAAAAACTAAGAAACAGACTATTTACTATTTACACAGGACAAGACAAATACACGTCCGACTGCGACGCCATCTTGGTTATTTGGTGCAATACATCCTTTATTTTGCAATACATCCTTATATTTTACTGTGATGTCTTACGTGGGTCTTGAACCTCTCTATCTGTACAATTTCTACCGAGATTGCCCTAAAAATATATACTTTACCTAAGAGTATAATCATATTTCCCATTAATTTTATTATATATATTTTTTTCAGATCTATCAGTACTGTTTTTAGATCCATTTGAACACAGACATTGTGACTTAACAACCATTCCTGGACCTGACTCTAAAAGCAAGCCACTGAAGGACAGTACCAAAAGACATTATCTATTGATTTTGTTTACTTGTAGCAGAGTCTGCATAGGGATGACTGTTCAATGCCCAATATATTGAGTATTCTTTTTGTGGCGATAATTTTATATAATAGTTTACATTTAAAAGAATGGCTTGATGCATCAATTTTTGTTTGGTATATCAGTTCATAAATCCAGTGCAATGGTATTGGGACGTCAATATATTTTACATTGTCATAAATCATTGTGCTATTGTCACAAATTGAGCCACAGATTTAAATGGTACCACCATCCCAGCCAACTTTCTTGACATTTTTCAACCAGGAAGGAAAGTCTAGTTTCCTGTAAGACTTGAAATTCTTCTATCAAGCAGAACAATAATTGTGGACTTTGTTTTGAACAATGGGGGGTTGTTCTTCCTCCTATTCAACAGCAGGAGTCCTTATAGGTTTGTTCCCAGAATAGGCTTTTCATCAAAGCAAAGTGACCTGCCTCCTTCTCTGGGTACAAAAACAAAGGCACAAATCAAGTTAGTGTTGAGGCGCATACAAGTTGCTGAGCAGAGGACAAGGAATCCTAAAAAACTGAATCAGCCGTCACTGTATTTACTTCCTATTCAACAGTTTAGGGTCATCATCAGCGTACAGTAGTTCTAAATGGTCAATTGTTGTCTTTATATCGGGAGACAGACGGACGGACGGACGGACGGACGGACGGACGGACAGACAGACAGACAGACAGACAGACAGACAGAGAGAATGGGTATAGTCAAACAGATGGGAAGATGGAAGGATGGATAGAGTGATAACGTGGCGCAATCTCTCAGTAGCGTGTATGATTTTAATTGGGGCATTAAAAAGACTGAGATGGCCTCCTAGTTTACTGAGCTAAGGCTCGTGGGAGCTGGACTCTTTCTGGACTGTCAAGGGAGGCCCTGGAACCTGACAGCGTGTCTCTGTCTGCAGTGGGGCAAAGACACACACACACACACACACACACACTGAAGTAACCTGCACAGAACACATATTCACTCACACTTACTGTATACTCCAATTAGAGAAGCCCTATCTATTTTCCTATGGAGTTTGGTTGACATTTGAATGGGAAATTAGGTGTGCCCTTCACTGTTGCTCTTCGACACAGAGCGTTCACTGTGATAGGATATTGATATACACACATCCATTTCTACAGAAGGACTGGTTCCAGTGCAACTCCAACAAATGGTCTTGTTAGCATTAGAGGCTAAAGTTCAGGCAGCATTATCTCAACAGGCTTCTTGCATGCCTAACTTCAAGTTCAACTCCTAGTGTAATTGTTATTTCTCTTATCATCTTAGACACTTCTATCAATGAGTCCTTGATTCACAACATATATTTCCGTCTTGTCACACCACTGTTTCTCCCCCCCCCCCCCCCCCCCCTCACCATTAGAGATCCAAGGACCCATTTCATTGAAATGAGCTTTTTAGGCTCAACCCAACTCAGTTGTACTGGGGGGGGGAACTGTTCTTTTGGTAGAAATTCTGCAAGGGTGAGATACCCAAATTGGTCTAGAGGAGCAGAAATGACCGCCCGCTATGAATGGTTCCTTTCATAACAGTGCTGGGGTGGTTTCTATTGTTTATAGCACACACACGATTCAATACCCACCCACCCCGACATTCCTAAGCTCCTGAATCCCCCCACCTCATTCGCACACACATACATACACATACTCTCCAACAGTCAGTTGTGCCTGGCAATAATGCCCCCTGTCACCAGCTCTGGAAAGTGACACAATCATCCCTCAGCTGACTGTCATGTGCCGGGTCACCACTGCCCTTCGACTCTGACAGACGCCATGTCAGCCCAGTGATTTTTCACTATGAAATAACAACGGTTATAATATTTCCATGAAAAAAACACTACAGACCGCGAGACACCTTGGAGTAAAAAGCCCTTTCAGTGTAAATTCTCTTTTGGTCTGGGTAACCAGTGCAAAATGTTCAGTGTCACTGCCTTGGTTTTACCCCAAAATATGTGCCATACTATATTTTAGCAACAGACGTTTCTTTTTGTGGTGGAAAGATTAACCCCATTGTGAGTATACATCAATATTTTCAAAGAGTTTCCCAACCTGGGAATGTTGCTTAAACAGGCCACTATCCAACATAGTTCTGTAGATTAGCCTAGCTGCACTAAGTGCTAGCTAAGTGATATCAGTGTCTCCGACATCTGCCTCTGTAAAGTGAATGAGGGTAGTTGCAGGGCTGGCAGTGGTGTAAAGTACTTAAGTAAAAAATACTTTAAAGTACTACTTACAGTTGAAATTGGAAGTTTACATTCACCTTAGCCAAATACATTTAAACTCAGTTTTTCACAGTTCCTGACATTTAATCCTGGTAAAAATTCCCCGTCTTAAGTCAGTTAGGATCACCACTTTATTTTAAGAATCTGAAATGTCAGAATAATAGTAGAGAGAATGATTTATTTCAGCTTTTATTTATTTCATCACATTCCCAGTGGGTCAGAAGTTTACATACACTCAATTAGTATTTGGTAGCATTGCCTTTAACCTGTTGGGGGTAGGGGGCAGTATTGACACGGCCGGATAAAAAACGTACCCGATTTAATCTGGTTACTACTCCTGCCCAGTAACTAGAATATGCATATAATTATTGGCTTTGGATAGAAAACACCCTAAAGTTTCTAAAACTGTTTGAATGGTGTCTGTGAGTATAACAGAACTCATATGGCAGGCAAAAACCTGAGATGATTTCTTACAGGAAGTGCCCTCTCTGACAAGATCTTGTTCTTCTTGTCTCTGTTTATTGAAGACTGAGGATCTTTGCTGTAACGTGACACTTCCTACGGCTCCCACAGGCTCTCAGAGCCTGGGAAAAAGCTGAATGATATCGAGGCAGCCCCAGGCTGAAACACATTTGCGCTTTTGGCAAGTGGCCGATCAGAGGACAATGGGCTTAGGCGCGTGCACGAGTCGACCCCGTGCTTTATTTTCTTTCGTCTGTTTACCTAAATGCAGATTCCCGGGTCGGAATATTATCGCTTTTTTACGAGAAAAATTGCATAAAAATTGATTTTAAACAGCGGTTGACATGCTTCGAAGTACGGTAATGGAATATTTAGAATTTTTTGGTCACGAAATGCGCCATGCTCGTCACCCTTATTTACCCTTTCGGATAGTGTCTTGAACGCACAAACAAAACGCCGCTATTTGGATATAACAATGGATTATTTGGGACCAAACCAACATTTGTTATTGAAGTAGAAGTCCTGGGAGTGCATTCTGACGAAGAACAGCAAAGGTAATAACATTTTTCTTATAGTAAATCTGACTTTGGTGAGTGCTAAACTTGCTGGGTGTCTAAATAGCTAGCCCTGTGATGCCGGGCTATCTACTTAGAATATTGCAAAATGTGCTTTCACCGAAAAGCTATTTTAAAATCGGACATATCGAGTGCATAGAGGAGTTCTGTATCTATAATTCTTAAAATAATTGTTATGTTTTTTGTGAACGTTTATCGTGAGTAATTTAGTAAATTTTTAGTAAATTCACCGGAAGTTTGCGGGGGGTATGCTAGTTCTGAATGTCACATGCTAATGTAAATAGCTGTTTTTTGATATAAATATGAACTTGATTGAACAAAACATGCATGTATTGTATAACATAATGTCCTAGGGTTGTCATCTGATGAAGATCATCAAAGGTTAGTGCTGCATTTAGCTGTCTTCTGGGTTTTTGTGACATTATATGCTAGCTTGAAAAATGGGTGTCTGATTATTTCTGGCTGGGTACTCTGCTGACATAATCTAATGTTTTGCTTTCGTTGTAAAGCCTTTTTGAAATCGGACAGTGTGGTTAGATTAACGAGAGTCTTGTCTTTAATTAAAATGGTGTAAAATAGTCATATGTTTGAGAAATTGAAGTAATAGCATTTCTAAGGTATTTGAATAACGCGCCACGGGATTTCACTGGCTGTTACGTAGGTGGGACGAAATCGTCCCACTGGCCCTAGAGAAGTTAAATTGTTTAACTTGGGTCAAACATTTCAGGAAGCCTTCCACAAGCTTCCCACAATAAGTTGGGTGAACTTTGGCCCATTCCTCCTGACAGAGCTGGTGTACCTTTTTATTTGTATTTTATTTCACCTTTATTTAACCAGGTAGGCTAGTTGAGAACAAGTTCTCATTTGCAACTGCGACCTGGCCAAGATAAAGGAAAGCAGTTCGACACATACAACAACACAGAGTTACACATGGAATAAACAAAAAAACAATCAATAATACAGTAGAAAAAGTCTATATACAGCATGTGCAAATGAAGTAGGATAACGCCATGGTGACAAAGAAATTACAATATAGCAAGTAAACACTGGAATGATAGAATGTGCAGAAGATGAATGTGCAAGTAGAGATACTGGAATGCAAAGGAGCAAGATAAATAAATACACTATGGGGATGAGGTAGAGTCTAACTGAGTCAGATTTGTAGGCCTCCTTGCTCGCACACACTTTTTCAGTTATGCCCGTAAATTGTCTATAGGATTGAGGTCAAGGCTTTGGGATGGCCACTCCAATACCTTGACTTTGTTGTCCTTAAGCCATTTGCCACAACTTTGGAAGTATGTTTGGGGTCATTGTCCATTTGGAAGACCCATTTGTGACCAAGCTTTAACTTCCTGACTGATGTCTTGAGAGGTTGCTTCAATATATCCACATAATTTTCATACCTCATAATGCCATCTATTTTGTGAAGTGCAGCAGTCCCTCCTGCAGCAAAGCACCCCCACAACATGATGCTGTGCTTCACGGTTGGGATGGTGTTCTTCGGCTTATAAGGCTCCCACTTTTCCCTCCAAACATAACAATGGTCTTTATGGTCAAACAGTTATATTTTTGTTTCATCAGACCAGAGGACATTTCTCCAAAAAGTACGATCTTTGTCCCCATGTGCAAGTTGCAAATCGTAGTCTGGCTTTTTTTATGGCGGTTTTGGAACAGTGGCTTCTTCCTTGCTGAGCGGCCTTTCAGGTTATGTCGATATAGGACTTGTTTTACTGTGGATATAGATACTTTTGTACCTGTTTCCTCCAGCATCTTCACAAGGTCCTTTGCTGTTGTACTGAGATTGATTTGCACTTTTCGCACCAAAGTATGTTCATCTCTAGGAGACAGAACGTGTCTCCTTCCTGAGTGGTATGACGGCTGTGTGGTCCCATGGTGTTTATACTTGCGTACTATTGTTTGTACAGATGAACCTTCAGGCGTTTGGAAATTGCTCCCAAGGATATATCAGACTTGTGGAGGTCTTGGCTGATTTCTTTTGATTTCCCCATGATGTCAAGCAAAGAGGCACTGAGTTTGAAGGTAGGCCTTGAAATATATTCACAGGTATACCTCCAATTGACTCAAATTATGTAAATTAGTCTATCAGAAGCTTCTAAAGCCATGACATAATTTTCTGGAATTTTCCAAGCTGTTTAAAGGCACAGTTAGCTTAGTGTATGTAAACTTCTGACCCACTGGAATTGTGATACAGTGAATTATAAGTGAAATAATCTGTCTGTAAACAATTGTTGGAAAAATTACTTGTGTCATTCACAAAGTAGATGTCTTAACCGACTTGCCAAAACTATAGTTTGTTAACAAGAAATTTGTGGAGTGGTTGAAAAACAAGATTTAATGACTCCAACCTAAGTGTATGTAAACTTTCGACTTCAACTGTAAGTAGTTTTTGTGGTATCTGTACTTTTCTTTACTATTACTATGTCTGACAACTTTTACTTTTACTTCACTACATTCCTTAAGAAAATAATGTACTTTACTCCATACATTTTCCCTGACACCCAAAGTATTCGTTACTTTGCTTCACAGGACAGGAAAATGGTCGAATTCACACACTTACAGTATCAAAGAGAACATCCATGGTCATCCCTATTTCTTCTGATCTGGCGGACTCACTAAACACAAATGCTTTGTTTGTAAATTATGTCTTTGTGTTGGAGTGTGCCCCTGTCTATCCATTAAAAAATGATCAAATAAAATACATGGTGCCATCTGGTTTGCGTAATATAAGGAATTTTAAATGATTTAGACTTTTACTTTTACTTTTGACATATATTTTAGCAATTAAATGTACTTTTGATACTTCAGAATATTTAGATCCAAATAACTTTAGACTTTTACTTAAGTAGTACTTTACTGGATGACTTTCACTTTTACTTGAGTCATTTTCTATTAAGGTATCTTTTACTTTTACTCAAGTATGAAAATTGGGTACTTTTTCCGCTACTGAGGGAAGGTCCATTAAGGTTTACGGTGAAGCCCTCCCACTGCTTTGTAAAACTCCATTTTGTTTGTGCAACTCTACCCACAGTGTACTAAAACGAGACGGGATAAATATGCATGTTAGCTTGGTTAGCATTGTTAGCTGGTTAGCCTGTTAGCATTGGGTAGCGGCTAATGATTTGAATAAACTAGCTCTAGAAATATCATAACAAGCCTTAACAAAAGGTCAAGGCAGAGTGCAAATTATACTGTTACATTTGGGGGGTGTCAATTTTTTCACAGGACCTCCTATGTGTGCACATTTTTATTTTTAGAGGTTTTTATTTTTACCTTTTTAATTTGGCATGAACACAACCAATCATGATGTTTTCATATTTTTGTCAAAAAAACGTAGGCTACCTGCTCGTGTTCGTCCACTCAAATAATTCCAGTGGGAAAACAGTTCACAGTGCGCTTGCGCCATTTGATGAATGGAAAGAGAAGAGTAAAAAGTGAATGACATTTGGCGATTGTCATTGGGCCTACGCTCTTTTATAGCCTGAACTAATTTATGTTTCTTTATGACAAAATGACATTTTTGGAGAAGGAAAAGTTGGGACACCTGAAAAGGTGCTGAGATAAGGGAGTTTCCCGGGATGACAAGTGCAGCCATATGTTTTATTTATTTTTCCAAACCATGACACAGAGGTGGGTGTGTTTGTTTAATTTGGAATAAGCTTTTATTTTAATATTTACCACTGTAAATACAAATTGCATTTTAAACAAATAGGAAAATGGTTAAATTAGCATTATTTGGTGAACCCCAAAGTTTGACTTTGTTGAATTTAGGGGGACTCATGTCTCATTCAGGGGTCTTACACCCTCCTGGGCCCCACATAATTCACACTCTGGGTCAAGGACTGGACCTCCTTGAACAAAGGCAACCAAAGCCAGGATACACTCAAAGTGAGTACAAACGCTGAGCGGTAATAGACGCTTGATGCAGAGCATGTCTTCCTGCCTTGCAAATGGCTGAACGTCTTGACCTTGTCTCTTTTGTATTTAATATTTTCATTTCTGGCAACAATGTTACTGCTTCTGTTTGTGTGAGAAAGCAGGGATGAGAAATACAAATTATAAGGTGAGGGATACACTGTCTAGCCAATGTCATCATGGCCAAGTATTTTTTCCAACCCCCTCTTTCAATACCATTTGTTTGTCTTCCCACATCTCATTCATTTGACTATTAAGTTAAAACCATTAGGTATTATTTGCATAAGAATAAATCGGCTTCTCTCACTTTTTCTCACATTCTCTCTGTCTCTCTTCTGTCTGTCAGAATCAGTCATCTAGTCCTCTGGGCATTCCCATTGTCTGTGTCACTATAACTGTATGAAGAGTTAGCCTATCTCCATGTCAAGGGTGATTAGACACTTTTGCAGAGAAATGGTAGATTGCTACTGACTAGAAATTTGTGTCATTATGGGGGAAAATGTGGTTGGCTTATCAGCTATCTACCAACACGCAAAAATTATACACGAGCACCAATAACTCCACCACCCTCAACTCCCCCTCTGTTCTCACAGAAATGGTTGCAGGGAATTAGATAAATGGCCTGTATTTGTTTTTGTACACTTTTATAGTCTATGTATTACCTGAAATAGTGAAGATGTCCCAGACAATCCCAGTAGAACTGGATACGAAATCTCAGTCCCACCTGTTTGTGCTTCCGATGACTCAGTGACTGGGAGAGACAGACTGGATTATTAAATTGTAACTTGTTCAAGTTTACCGTAACACTTGGTTTTCCCGATATCCTCCCATGAGTCCTTAGGCGTTTTGTCAGTACGGTAGGTCAAGTACTCAGCATTAGTCGTCGATAGAGTGACAAATGTGCAAGCTACAGATGTTCGGTTGTAAACCTGTTTCTTGTAATATTCCCAGGTTGCATATTTGCAAAACCGAAACGTTTGCAGGCACAGCATGTGAATTGGATTTCTGTGTTGGAGTATCTGTGCAACAGAGAAGTAGCCTCAATCTCGACCTGGAAATTTTAAGTATTCCTCCTTTTCTCAACATTCCCTCTCACTTTATTTGGATAGTTACCTACAGTTGAGCTGATGTTCAACTAACTAATCACATGCTGTTTGCTTCATTAATCAATTGCAGCATCCAGCAACTACTTTCACTGCTAGAGTGACTGAATATGTCTACATAAACCTAGCTATTGTCTGCAAACTGTTTCAACTACCAACTACTAAATCTGCTAGATAGTTTGTTCAGAGTCAAAGCATCTACAGATTCACCTTTGCAGAAATATGATCCCTTATTCTCCTCTCCCAGTGATAATGATGAGGTGAGATGATGAGGTGGCAGTAGGGCAGTAATGTACAGTTAAGGTCTTGTTCCGCTCGACTGTATCAGGCTTCTCTTCCACCCTTAGCCAGGCCTGGTATCAGGAACAGAGGTCTCTTCAGTCCACTTCATATTGGCCGGCAGCCAACACCAGCCTAGCCAAACCATTTAGGCTATTTGTTTAGTGATGTCTACCATTTGATTGGCATAGAGCATTTAACAGCTTGCATCCAATCCCAATATTCAATACAAACCTGTCAACAATGCTGTAAAACAATGCTGTCGAACAAGAATCAAATCAATCAAATGTATTTATAAAGCCCTTTTTACATCAGCAGTTGCCACAATGTGCTTATACAGAAATCCAGCCTAAAACCCCAAAGAGCAAGCATTGCAGATGTAGAAGGACACTGGTTTAGGAAGAAATCTAGAAAGGAACCAGGCTCTGAGGGGTGGCCAGTCCTCTTCTGGCTGTGCTGGGTGGAGATTATAAGACTACATGGCCATCTTCAAGATGTTCAAATGTTCATAGATGACCAGCAGGGTCAAATAATAATCACAATGGTTATAGAAGGTGCAACCGGGGTAAATGTCAGTTGGCTTTTCTTAGCCGAGCATTCAGAGGTTGAAACAGCAGGTGCGGTAGAGAGAGAGAGAGAGAAAGGGAGAGAGGTAGAGCGTCAACAGCAGGTCCGGGACAAGGTAGCATCCGGTGAATAGATCAGGGTTCCATAGCTGCAGGCAGAACAGCATAAACTGGATCAGCAGCAAGACAAGGTAGCACGTCCGGTGAACAGGTCAGGGTTCCATAGCTGCAGACAGAACAACACAGGACACCAGATAAGACTGGCAGAATTACACCAGATAGGACAGACTGACCCTAGCCCCCGGAACATAGACTATTACTGGAGACAAGGGGTGTTGGGGGATACTGTGACTCAGTCCCAAATTACCCCCGGACAGGGCCAACCAGGCAGGATATAACCCCACCCACTTTGCCAAAGTACATCCCCCACACCTCCAAAGGGATATCAACAGACCACTAACTTACTACCCTGAGCAAGGCAGAGTATAGCCCACTAAGATCTCCCTTATCACATAAGCCTGAGGGGGCGCAAAACCGGACAGGAAGATCATGCCAGTGACTCAACCCACTCAAGTCGAGTATAGCAGAAAAAGCCTGGCATGACGTGATGCACCCCTCCTAGGTACGTCATGGGAGAGCATGAGCAAACCAGTGACTCAGCCCCTGTTATAGGGTCAGAGGCAGAGAATCCCAATGGAGAGAGGGGAGCTGGCCAGGCAGAGACAGTAAGGGTGGTTCGTCACTCCAGTGCCTTGTCGTTCACCTTCGCAACTCTGGGCCAGACTACACTCAATCATAAGACCTACTGAAGAGATTAGTCTTCAGTAAAGACTCAAAGGTTGAGACCTCTCACATGGATCGGCAGACCATTCCATAACAATAACGAGGCCTTTGTCTTGTGACCGTAGCATACGTGTGGGTATTGTATGTACGGCAAGACCAAATTGGAAATAAAGTGAGACGCACAAATGAGACGCACAAATACCATACCCCCCATGTCTTGGGGGTATGATAGTGCATCTATAACTTTCTCACTCATCATCATTTACAATTAATTTGGGACTATCCGTAATCATGGTAGAGTGCACATTGATGTAGAAGTGTTTAAAAACCTGTTATTATCACATTTCAGGAATGACCCAGATACAGACAGTGTCGAAAAAACAAACGTTTATTTGTAATACAGGGGCAGGCAAACAACAGGTCAAAGGCAGGCAGGGGGCAATAATCCAGAGAGGGTGCAAAGGGTTCAGAATGGCAGGCAGTCTCAGGGTCAAGGCAGGCAGGGGTCAATAATCCAGTCCTGGAAACAGGAGACAAAGGGCTATGAGACATGGGTTTAACTCTGGACACATGAAAGGTGGGATGTATATGAAAGTTACGGGACAACAGAAGACAAACAGCAGAGAGGCTAATGACTTTGGATATGGGAAATGGGCCGATAAAGCCGGGGGAGAGTTTGCGGGATTCCACCTGGAGGGGCAAATCCCGGGTGGACAGCCATACTTTCTGCCCGAGACGATACCGGGGAGCCGGGGTCCAGGGGCGATCCGCTTGTTGTCGATACGACGACAGCGGCGGACAAACATCTGGGCAGAAGGTATGCCGACCTCTTCTTCCTGCTCTGGGAAGAGCAGGGGCTGATACCCCAGGGAACACTCAAAACGACCCAATGAGGGTGCAGAATGCCTTCCAAAACCAGGTCGAGAACTGAGGACCCCGGTCGGAGATCATGTCAATGGGCCGTCCATGGATCCGGAAGACGTGCTGCATCATGAGCTGGGCCGTCTCCTTGGCAGAGGGTAGCTTGGGGAGAGGAATGAAGTGGGCGGTTTTGGAAAACTGATCCACAACGGCCAGGATGACGGTGTTGCCATCAGACGGGGGGAGACCCGTGACAAAGTCCAGGGAGATGTGAGACCAGGGATGGTGAGGGACAGGCAGAGGTTGGAGGAACCTTACCTAGGAGTCTTGTTTTGTGCACAGACGGTGCAAGCGGCGACAAATGCGGAGACGTCAGGAACCATGGTAAGCCACAAAAAGTCTCACAAAAGCCAGGGTCCGCCGGGAGCCCGGGTGGCAGGCAAGCCTGGAGGAGTGGGCCCGCTTCAGGCACAAATATCCGGTTATCTGGACCCCCCTCCCCCCCGGGGTTCGGCTGGGAATGCTGCTTCCTGAACCTGCTTCCCTATTCCCCAGCTTAGTGCCATCGCCAGGCACGAGGTAGGAAGGATGGTCTCAGGTTCTGGGGTAGTAGTCGTGGGGCTATAGTGGCTTGACATTCTTGGATCCCGGCTGGTAGGAGAGGGAGAAGTTGAACCGGGTGAACAGTAGGGCCCACCTAGCCTGCCTGAAATTGAGGCACTTGGCGGTGCCAAGATATTCCAGGTTCTTGTGGTTGGTCCACACAATGAATGGATGTTCCGCACCATCCAGCCAGTGCCTCCACTCCTCCAATGCCATCTTCACCGCGAGAAGCTCACGTCGTAGTTCCTCTCTGTGGCTTTGAGGCGGTGGGAGAAGACGGCGCAGGAATGCATCTTGAAGTCCAAGGCAGACTGCTGGGACAGGACAGGACAGCCCCCACTCTGACACCTGAACCATTGGCCTCCACCACGAACTGGCGGAACAGGTCAGGATGAACCAAGATTGGAGCTGTGGTGAAGCGGTGTTTGAGATCATGGAACACCCGATCAGCAGCTGGGAACCACGTGAACGGAACCTTGGGAGAGGTGAGTGCAGACAGGGGGGGGCGGGGGAGCCAGGGGAAGCCAGGGGCGAAACCCAGGAACCGCTGCAGCTGTACTCTGGATGTAGGCTGTGGCCAATTCACCACGCTCTCACCTTCCATGGATCTATTTTTACGCTCCCTGCAGCGATGACATAACCCAGAAAGGGGGTGGTGGAGCGATAAAATTCACACTTCTCTCCTTTTACAAAAAGCCGTTTTTTCCAGGAGGCGTTGGAGAACCTGTCGGACGTGGAGCATGTGTTCTTGGGTGGAGCAGGAGAAATTGAGGCTGTCATCGAGGTAGACGACGACGGTTTGAACCGGTTCAACATGTCTCGGAGAACATCATTTACCAGAGCCTGGAACACAGCAGGGGCTTTGGTAAGGCCAAAGGGCATGACCAGGTACTCGTAGTGGCCACTGTCTGTGTTGAAGGCAGTCTTCCACTCGTCCCATTCCCGTATCCACACAGGTGGTAGGCATTCCCCCTGGAGCGGCTCAAAAGCCAAGGAAATGAGAGGTAGCTGGTAGCGGTTTTTCACTGTGATGTCATTAAGACCTCGGTAGTCAATGCACAGGCGCAGAGATTTGTCCTTCTTCTCCACAAAGAAGAACACTGCTCCGGCAGGGGAGGTAGGACGGACAGACGTCTCCGGGGCGGAGTGGTGCCTGGGGAACATCAATCCCACAGTCATATGGTCGGTGTGGCGGCAACGAAGTGGCCGTGCCTTACTGAACACCTCCCGGAGGTCCTAGTACTCCGTGGGAATAGCGGAGAGGTGGGCAACTTCTGAAGTCCCAGGAAGACGTCCCGGGGCAGGCTGCGCTGACTTCAGGCAATGGGCGTGGCAGAACGGGCTCCAGCCCATATTGGCACCGGCAGACTAGTCAATGAGGGGATTGTGTCGCTGGAGCCAGGAGAATCCCAATACCACAGGAACCTGAGGAGACTTATGAGCAGGAACTGGATCGTCTCGCTGTGGTTCCCTGACACACATAGGTTGATGGGGGTGGTATTGTGGGTGACCCAGCCTATAGAGCGCCCGTCCAGTGCTCTAACATCCGTTGGAATGGAGAGGGGCTGAGTGGGGATATCCAGCTCGGAAGTCAGGATAGCGTCCATAAAGCTCTCATCGGCCCCAGAGTCGATGAGGACATGGAGAGATTTCGACTGGTTCCCCCACAGCAACATGGCATGAAAAGGGATGCAAGTAAAGGGAGAGGAAAAGTTCTCCATATGGCCCACCAGAATATTCGCTCCTACCGGTGAGCCTGGTCTTTTAGTGGACAGGTGGAGACGAAATGATCAGTAGTCCCACAATACAGGCAGCTCTTAGTGTGAAACCTGTATAGACGTTCAGCTGGTGACAGCCTAGCTCTGCCTAGTTGCATGGGCTCGGGAAGAGATGAATTGGCAGCCTTCGGAGACTCTCGGGGGAACTCGGGTAGCCTCGGGTTCTCTCGGCAACGGAGCTGTTGGGGACTTCTGGGATACGTCGGAGGCGAGGTGGAATCCTTGGACGGACGAGTGAAATTGAATTTCCTCTCCTTCCTTCAGTCCCGTAGTCGCCCATCGATCCAAATGATCAAAGCGATGAGTGAGTCGAGATCCGTCGGTAGTTCCCGGGCAGCAAGCTCGTCCTTTACATCCTCCGAAACTCCATGCAGGAACATGTCAAACAGTGCTTCCGGGTCCCAGGCACGCTCAGCTGCCAACATGCGGAAATCCACTGCGTAGTCTGCCACGCGGAGGGAGCGTTGCCGAAACTGGAGTAACTTCCGGAAAGCCTTTCTCCCGGACAATGGAGCATCGAAAACCTTCTTTACCTCTGCCACAAACTCCTCCAGACTGGAGCATATGGCCGACTGTTGTTCCCATGCTGCTGTCGCCCAGGCGAGAGCCCTCCCAGACATCAGCGTGATGAGGTATGCTATCTTAGAGCGGCCTGAAGGGAAGGAGGAGGGATGTCGCTCAATGATGAGTGAACACTGAGCGAGAAACGCCCATCATGTGCCCAACTCTCCGTTGAAGCACTCCGGGGTAGGTAAGCGGGGTTCCCGGGAAACTGGGGTGACGGCGCTGCTAACAGCCGGGTTACTGAGGGTCTGGGAGGTTACCATCGTGGTAGGCTGCATAGTAGACAACCCACAGAATTGCTCCAGCAATGTGTTCAATGCTTGGTCGTGACGTTCAGCCAAGGTCTGGAACTCTTCCATAAGACCACAAAGCAACTCCTCGCGCCTTCCAATGTTGGCTCCTTGGGGAGGAGAGGGCGTTGCGGAGCTGGTCCGAGTCTGCTGGGTCAGACATGGCCAGTTCGTACTATCACGTTTCTGGTATGACCTAGATGCAGACAGTGTCAAAGAAACAAAAGTTTATTTCTAATACAGGGGCAGGCAAACGACAGGTCAAAGGCAGGCAGGAGTCAATAATCTAGTAAGGTGGGTAAGGTACAGAATGGCAGGCAGGCTCAGGGCAGGCAGAACGGTCAAAACCGGGAAGGACTAGAAAACAGGAGCAAGAAACAGGCAGGAGCAAGGGAACAAATGCTGGTAGGTTTCACGAACAAAACGAACTGGCAACAGACAAACAGAGAACACAGGTAAACATACACAGGATAATGGGGAAGATGGGCGACACCTGGAGAGGGGTGGAAACAAGCACAAAGACAGGTGAAACAGATCAGGGTGTGACAATTATATTGTTATTTACAATAAAAGTTACTCCAAAATTACACAATACATTATTTACCATTCATTTCTATTGGGCACAAAATAATCTGAAACACAACCAAAGCAAACAGCAAATGTATCCAACAAGTGTGTATAGTCACAAGCTTGATGTAATCATTGTGTTCTAGGAATATGGGACCAAATACTAAACTTTGGACTACTTTAATAAACATACAAGTGAATTTGTCCCAATACTTTTAGTCCCCTAAATGCAGTCATTTCTAAACGGTTCACCCAATATGGATGAAAATACCCAGTCTGCACTTTAACCTCATAGTCATTGTATCATTTCAAAGTGCTGGAGTACAGAGCCAAAACAACAACAAATGTGTCTCTGTTTCAATACTTTTGGAGCTCAATGTAGGTAGGAGCAAGTCCATGTAATGCTTTGTAGGTTAGCAGTAACATGTTGAAATCATCCAAAGCCTTAACAGGACGCCAGAGGCTAGCACTGGAGTAATTTGATCACATTTTTTGGTTCTAGTCAAGATTCTATAAGCTGTATTTAGCACTAGCTGAAGTTTATTTTGTGCCTTATTCGGGTAGCCGGAGAGTAGAGAATTGCAGTAGTCTAATCAAAAGCGTGGATTAGCTTTTCTGCGTAATTTTTGGACCAAAAGTTATGAAGATGGAGAAAAAACTGCTCTTATATTTTTTAATGCTTGTCAAATAAGAGATCAGGGTCCAGAGTAATGCCGAGGTCATTCACAGTTTTATTTGAGACGACTGTACAGCCGTCAAGATGAATTGTCAGATCCGACAGCAGAGCTCTTTGTTTCTTGGGACCTAGAACTAGCATCTCATTTTGTCTGAGTTTGAAAGCAAAACATTTACCACCATCCACTTCCTTATGTCTGAAACACAGGCAATTTTGGGGCTTCACCATCTTTCATCGAAATGTTATGTGTCGTCTGCATAGCAGTGAAAGTTGACATTATGTTTCCGAATAACATCATCAAGAGGTAAAATATATAGTTAAAACAATAGTGGTCCTAGATCAGAACCTTTAGGAACACCAAAACTTACCATTCTTTCCAAACTTACCACTCATCCATAGAGACAATCTGATTTCTTTCAGACAGATAAGATCTGAACCAAGCAAGAACTTAGACCAATTAGGGTTTCCAATCTCTCCAAAAGAATTTGGTGATAGATGGTGTTAAAAGCGGCTCTAAAGGTTAGAAGCACGAGGACAGACGCAGAGCCTTGATCTGACACCATTAAAAGGTAATTCGTTTACATTTAGAATGGCCCATTATTAATGGTCAGGACCAGTTGCAGGGGAAAAAAGACATGTCATCTATATGCACTCGAATACCGAATGGAGGCTGCTCGCTTTTACCGGCCAGTCCTTTTTTCAATGATGCCTGGTAGGATACTTTATAGCGGAGCTGCGCTTAATATGAGCAACTGACAAATACATATAAGAACACTTATTTCACTCCACTCATCAACCACTGTTTGAGAAGCATGCTCTCGCTACGCGACAGGTGATATTCCGCCCAAACTCTGTATCCCCTGGGCTCTCCAAACCTGTTCCTGCAGCTACCCAGTACTTAATTTGGTAAACCAAGTAAAATCTGTTCGGGAACATCGATAGTAACATGTTTTTGCAATGAAACATATTTCCCTAAACTGTTGACATATTTCACTAAATGTGCACGCTCGAGAAAGAATAAAGGAAAGAGAAGAGGACATGGAAACGCGTAAGGTAACCATCCAGTATGCATAATAATACAGTCCACACTCAAAGGCGATTACTAGAATGTGTTTAATGTTGATGTATAGGCTAGACCAATTACGTACCAAAGACATCTTAAATCAGTTTTGTTTTATGTTTTTCTGCCATGCGTAATATGCGGTAGGCACAAGGCATAATCTTAATTAATTCCGGGTTTTTTTAGGCTTGGAATCCTATGTATATGGGTGTTTTGAATGAATCATCACCTTCGAAAGCGCTGTCCATGTAGTTGTGTTAGGCTTTGAAACAACATCCACATCAACTATGTTCTACATTGTTTCAATCTGCTGTTGAATTCTTTCTTCAAATTGATCATCATAGTGAGGTGAGTTTTAAAAGCAGGATACTGTTTTGATGATAAGTGTTTGATGTGATTTTTGATGGCATTTGTATTGATGTCAAACTGGTTAGAGAGACAATAGAGCACTGAGTACCAGGCCATTAGCGACCTGATGGTCTTTAGCAAGTTGGGTACTACCAAAGCATGTCCAGAGTGCATAAAAGGACCTGGTGTCTCAATGGTCATGTGTAATTTTACTACGGTCATGACTCGTGACTGTCGGTGTGGCGGTAATACGGTCACGCAACAGCCCTAGTTGACCCTAGTTGGGTGTTTGACGTGGGTACCCCACTGCATTTGTTTGATGTTTGGGAGGGGTTGCGCATCTTATGATGTCATCGTGCTACCTCAAAATAGATGAGAGGATCAGGGGTGGTTCTGCAGGTGTGGTGGCTAACGCCCTCACCCTTAGGGCTGGAAGGGACCCTCAATGCGAGTGATTCTTCTTCAATCAGTGTAAGTAGTGGTTAGAGATGGACACATGTCCAAAGTCTTGTTGGAAGTTTCTAAATGATGGGATTGATTAAGTATTTTAGACATTACTGCCGCATTTCTTTAGTTGTGTTACTTTAGGACTGTTGCGGTGACTGTATTACCAACACGCCGACGGTCACCAGTCACAAAGGCGGTCAAATTCCACATGACCATTTATTTATTGTAATTAGGCTTCTCCAAGCCCTGATGCTGCAGATGGTCATTAGTAGCTTACCAAACTTGCTAACTGCCTAGTAATCAGCACTCTCTTGTCTCTCTAAACCAAATCAAATTAAATCACATTTTATTGGTCACATACACATTCAATAACATCTGCTAACCATGTGTAACGAAATGCTTGTGCTTCTAGTTTCGACAGTGCAGCAATATCTAACAAGTAATTTAACAATTCCACAACAACTACTTAAATCACACAAATCTTAGTAAATAAATGGAATAAGAATATATACATATAAATATATGGATGAGCAATGACCGAGCGTCATAGGCAAAATGCAGTAGATGGTATAAAATACAGTATATACATATGAGATGAGTAATATAAGATTTGTAAACATTATTAAAGTGACTAGTGATCCATTTATTAATAGGGCTAGGCCCCTTTTTCTCTCAATTTTTCCGCCTGAATGACGTGCCCAAAGTAAACTGGCTGTTGCTCAGGCTCTGAAGCCAGGATATGCATTTAACCTCTTACATCTAGACGTTCCGCTAGCGGAACACCTGCTCCAATATCCAATGATGGGCGTGGCGCGAAATACAAATTCCTCTAAACTCCGAAAACTTCAATTTTTCAAACATATGACTATTTTACAGCATTTTAAAGACAAGACTCTCATTAATCTAACCACACTGTCCGATTTCAAAAAGGCTTTACAGCGAAAGCAAAACATTAGATTATGTCAGCAGAGTACCCAGCCAGAAATAATCAGACACCCATTTTTCAAGCTAGCATATAATGTCACAAAAACCCAGAAGACAGCTAAATGCAGCACTAACCTTTGATGATCTTCATCAGATGACACACCTAGGACATTATGTTATACAATACATGCATGTTTTGTTCAATCAAGTTCATATTTCTATCAAAAAACAGCTTTTTACATTAGCATGTGACGTTCAGAACTAGCATACCCCCCGCAAACTTCCGGGGAATGTACTAACAATTTACTAAATTACTCACGATAAACGTTCACAAAAAGCATAACAATTATTTTAAGAATTATAGATACAGAACTCCTCTATACACTCGATATGTCCGATTTTAAAATAGCTTTTTGGTGAAAGCACATTTTGCAATATTCTAAGTACATAGCCCAGCCATCACGGGCTAGCTATTTAGACACCCGGCAAGTTTAGCCTTCACCAAAATCAGATTTACTATTATAAAAGTTTGATTACCTTTTGTTGTCTTCGTCAGAATGCACTCCCAGGACTGCTACTTCAATAACAAATGTTGGTTTGGTCCAAAATAATCCATCGTTATATCCGAATAGCGGCGTTTTGTTCGTGCGTTCCAGAAACTATCCGAAATGGTAAATCAGGGTCGTGCGCATGGTGCAATTCGTGACAAAAAAATTCTAAATATTCCATTACCGTACTTCGAAGCATGTCAACCGCTGTTTAAAATCAATTTTTATGCAATTTATCTCGTAAAAAAGCGATAATATTTCGAGAGGGAATCTCCTTTTCGGCAAACAGAGGAAAAATCACAAAGACGGGGGCGGCCAGGGCACGCGCCTAAGCCCACAGTCCCTTGATCGGCCACTTGAGAAAGGCGATAATGTGTTTCAGCCTGGGGCTGGGATGACGACATTCAGGTTTTTCCCGGGCTCTGAGCGCCCATGGAAGACGTAGGAAGTGTCACGTTAGAGCAGAGATCCTTTGTAAAAGATAGAGATGGCAAAGAAGTTCAAGAAATGGTCAGACAGGCCACTTCCTGTAAAGGAATCTCTCAGGTTTTGACCTGCCATTTGAGTTCTGTTATACTCACAGACACCATTCAAACAGTTTTAGAAACTTTGGAGTGTTTTCTATCCAAAGCCAATAATTATATGCATATTCTAGTTACTGGGCAGGAGTAGTAACCAGATGAAATCGGGTACGTTTTTTATCCAGCCGTGAAAATACTGCCCCCTAGCCATAACAGGTTAAGAGTGTCTCCTCATGTACTTGATTGTGCCATTTGAAGATACTCTGTGTAGTGTTTAGGTGAAAGGGTGTTTTAGGAGTAAACACCACTTATAGGCTTCCCATCTTGACCCTAATCCCTAACCCCCCTGCCAAGACAGTCTGTATGTGAACATCAGTGTTCATCAAGATGACAATATACCTCAATCCGCACTTTGATAGATTGTACCATAATACCCCTGGGAAGTGACTATAGCCACCACTGTCCCCTGATATGTTTACCCATACTGAGTGGGTACTTCACATCTAGCCATATGGCTCAGGAGCGGTGGTCAGACTGATTCAATAGGAGTAAGCCATACCAAGTTTATAGTTGAACATAATGGGTTGGTTTCCCAAACCCAGACTGGACTCCTGTACTAAAATTGAGAATCTAAACATTGACTTAAATGTACTCGACTCAATTGAGAATCCCCATGTCAGGTGCTTTTTAGTGTTTTACCATTCAAAGTCAAATGTTCTCTGATATAGTCCTATGGTCCATTGGTATAGGCTTAATCGTCCGCCATCTTGGCGTCCACACCTCTCATATCAAGTTCCTGTTGACCCATTTTCCACTACCTCTCTTTGGAGGTAAGAACCAGTCCAAGGCAAGCCTCCTCTCCAAACCCTAAAGGAGCTCAGCTCAGTCTTTTGTTCAGGGAAGGATGCAGTATTGGGCCCAGGCCATTATACTAGTCTCCAACCCCCTGGGGAGAGAATATGCCAACCATAGACTGGTGGCGGTATTCCTAGGGGCCGGAGATAGGGCTAAAGTCGGAGTTTGGATCAGGGCCTTTAGAAAATATCAGGAACAAAGGTGTCATTTTGTGGGGATTTGAATTTAAAGGGTTGGTTGGAAGAATTTGAGTCAGTCGGTGGTGCTTGCTGAGGGGTTTTTCTTACTTTTTTGGTGTGGTAACAAGGGTTGCACATTTTGGTGAATACCTTCCGTGGGAATTAACGGGAATATATGGGAAATAAAGGGAATATTTGGGAATTAACGGGAATATCTGCCAATTGATATTAATACAATTTACAGTAAATGTAGAAGTTTTTGCAATAGATATATTTACCATATGATATGGAGACAGAAACATAAACCTTTTACCAAATGATTAAATCCTTTCAATAGAAAGAAAAAAAACTAGGTAACAATTTACATTTAATTGAATGAGTTGACTATTCACATGGGCGGATTTCACTGAACAACAAAAGAAAGGGAATATTGAATGATCCACAATGATCCATCGCATCTCCCAAAAACGTTTTCAACATACATCTGTAAAATGATAGTCTAAAAACTAAAGCTTTGGTTGTCTTCCTCTCAGGCTTCCATGTCTTTTCCCTGGATCTCCTCAATGTCCTCAATGTCCTCCTCAAAATCCTCAACTCTTGAACATCAGACTCTGGGGCCTAATTTTCACAGTCACTTTCCAACCTTGTTGAGGATGGCTTATTGTCAGGCTCAAAAAGCCTCAAATTTGCCCCGATGGCCACCAATCTTTCAACCCTTGTATTGGTCAGCCTGTTGCATGCTTTGGTGTGTGTGTTCCCAAACAAGGACCAGTTGCGCTCTGAGGCGGCTGATGTTGGTGGGATTTGGAGGATAATGGAGGCAACAGGGGAAAGAGCCTCAGATCCACAAAGTCCCTTCCACCAGGTGGCTGATGAGATATGTTGGCACGGCTAAAATATTGCATCTCCATCCCAAAGCACTTGCTTGGAAGTGTACTTTGCCAGACTGCCAAGAACTTTGCCCTCATCCAGGCCAAGGTGGTGAGACATGGTAGTGATGACATGATAGGCCTTGTTGATCTCTGCACCAGACAGGATGCTCTTGTCAGCATACTTGGGGTCCAACATGTGCGCTGCGGCGTGTATGGGCTTCAGGCAGACGTCTTCACAGTTTTTGATGTATTTCAGAACTGCAGTTTCCTCTGCTTGGAGAAACAGTGAAGTGGGCAGGGCAGTACAGATTTCTTCTCTTACATCTGCAAGCAGAGTCTGAACATCAGACAGGATGGCATTGTCTCCCTCAATCCGTGCAATGGCTCTGCTATAGGTTTCAGGATTTTCAGGCTGCTCACCACTCTCTCCCAAAATACATAATCCAGGATACATATTACAAACAGTGCTCCAGCTTTAATGACAAATTTCCTGTCTTGTTTGGATAGATTAGAGAGTGTGTGTGTGAGGTGCGTGCACTTGCGTGCATACACCTGCATGTGTGTGTGTACTTGCACTTTCTCGGAGTGTATCAAAGACTCCTATGAACACTCCAGCCACTGAGAGCCTGAAAGAACCCCTGTACGTACCCACTCGCATGTTGAAGGATGCTGATGGTTGACGCTGCATTGGAGCCTGTCTGCTTGGTCGAGGCAAGGTCACCCGTCTTGATGTTACGTCTGGCTCATACCCGTGGCTTTTCCCCCTGGGGTACCTATTTCTTTAGGCACCATACACTAGGAAACGGACTGAAACGGGGAGGGACTCATTTTCATTCTCCGTTGAAAAACATTATTAAACCTTTTCCTAATGAATACTACCCTGGCTAGGGGACCGTGGAACAGTCAGCTCAGGATATTGGATCCCATTAGAGGCCCCTTGGAAAAGTCCCAGTGCTAAGGGGGCTTCAAATAAAATAACCTTTTTATTCGTCACATGCTTGGTAAACAACAGGTGTAGACTAACAGTGAAATGGTTACTTATTGGCCCTTCCCATCAATGCAGAGAGAAAGAAAACAGAGAAATAATAGAACATTTAAACGTAATAATAAAAGTAACAATAAATACACAATGAGTAACAATAACTTGGCAATATACACAGGGTACTAGTACCAAGTCGATGTGCAGGGGTATGAGGGGATTGAGGTAGATATGTACATATACCTAGAACAAAGTGATGTGATGAGTCAAAAAAGTTAGTGCAAAAAGGGTCAATGCACATAGTCCAGGTAGTTATTTGGTTAACTATTTAACTAAATATTTAGCAGTATTATGGCTTGGGGGTAGAAGCTTATCAGGGTCCTCCTTGTTCCAGACTTGGTGCATCAGTACCGCTTGACATGTGGTAGCAGAGAGAACAGTCTATGGATTGGGAGAGAGTACATTTTTAGGGCCTTCCTCTGACACTGCCTGGTATAGAGGTCCTGGATGGCAGGGAGCTCAGCCCCAGTGATGTACTGGGCCGTATGCACTACCCTCTGTAGCGCCTTGCGGTTGGATGCCAAGCAGTTGCCATACCAAGCAGTGATGTAGCCAGTCAAGATGCTCTCAATGATGCAGCGGTATAACTTTTTCAGGACTTGAGGGCCCATGCCAAAGGGGGATGAGGTGTTCTTCGACTGTGTTGGTGTGTGTGGATCATGATAGGTCCTTAGTGATGTGGACACAGAGGAACTTAGGGCTTAGTCCAGGGGGAGTCCTCCCCAGTCAACATTCCTTATCTTTGATAATGAACTTTCGTAGGGTCGTCAGTAGAAGCCACATAGAAATGGGATGATTGGTTATGGCAGTCTCCTGACTTCATGTAGTGTTCTGAGGGTTCTAGGTCAAACTCATGAACCTCATCCATATACCTTCAACTAATCATAGATGACTCTGTAGGTGTTTGGGCCCGTGGAGCAAAGTCCAGATAGGAAGGGGAGAATGGACCTCATTTGTGGGCACATGAGGAAGTGCCATTAGAGAAAGGGTTAACCACACCCCTTGATGTGGATGTTCAATAATATCTCATAAAAGCCCCCCCCCCCCCTTTTCCTTTCATAGACTGCAACTTTTATACACACAATCCCATCCAAATTTGGGTTCCACTGTAATGAAAGTGTGTGTGGGGATGAACGGGATCAGAAGGGTGGGGATTTGTAACTGCACACCCGGGATAACGGCTCTACTCTGAAAGGAGGGCATTCTGAACCACTTAGGGGGTTGTGTGCGGGTCTCCAGGGGGTATGGGGTGACTGTAAGGAACATTGGGAACATTGTTAGCTGAATAATTTTTCTTTCTCTCACTCACTCTATTTTTTGGTGGCTTTTTAATCTGGCATCAAAATCCCAAGACAAATGTTTGCGACCTTCGGTCATAGTTCTAAGCACTGCAGAGACTCAGCGAGCAATAGTCCTGCGTCAAATGTGTGACATGTGGATAAGTTTACTGAAAAGCCTGAAAAATGTGATTTTACAATAACTTTTTTCCCCTTTATTGAGAATCGAGGTTGTTTATTAAACATGATCTTGGGAGCAGAATATTATGGGTATCTTTTTGGAAAGGCACAATCTGTATTTATTTTCCAGAAGACACACAGAGAACACAGTCATGTCACACAGGGTAGTTTGACACCAAAATCAAACTGTACAGACGGATGTAATGACTGGCTTGGCATCATATTGATGAGGCTAGCCTATCATGCATGCACACATGCACCCTGAAGTGCTTTTGCATTGATTCACATCTATTTGTCACATACAGGACAGAACGCCTGTGGCAGTTAAGCCAGCTATGCAATTGACACACACACACACACACACACACACACACACACACACACACACACACACACACACACACACACACACACACACACACACACACACACACACACACACACACACACACACACACACACACACAGTCTGTACAGTACAGGATGACAGACTTTCAACACCACCTTGGGGCAGAAAGAGGTCATTGTAATCAACCTTCCTGCATCTGCCCCCCCCCCCTATTCTCCCCCTAATGCCTCCCCCTTTACCCCACTTCCCATTCCCTCTCACTTTAAATTGATGTAGTTCTGTCCTTGAGCTGTTCTTGTCTATTAATATTCTGTATTATATCATGTCTTATGTTTTGTGTGGACCCCAGGAAGAGTAGCTGCTGCTTTTGCAACAGCTAATGGAGATCCTAATAAAATACCAAATACTTATGTCTACCAGTCCGGCTCTTGATTTCTTCCTTCCCCTTAACCAGGGTTCTAGGCCGAGCCAAGCCTGGAGGAAAGAAGGGGAGGAAGGGAAGAGGACGAGCACGAGGTTAATCCAAAAGCCAAACTTCACCCCGACCATCTAATCATTGTGGAAATAGACTGGATGAGTCCCAATTGGCACCCTATTGCCTGTGTAGTGTATTTCTTTTGAACAGAGCTCTAAGGGCCCTGGTCAACAGTAGTACACATTATACAATAGGTAATAGAGTGCCATTTGGGACGTAGCCATGGACTCACTGGCTGGAATACTAATATTTAGCTCAGGGGCAGATTTCAGCCACTTTAGAATCCTGAGCAGGAAATTTCACTTGTCTAATTAGAGGCACTTATTAGGGGGCCGGGAGACACTGCGAGGGAGACCAGATGGCTATCCAGACAGTCAAAAGGCTTCCAAAAACATTGGGTTTCAAAACAGAGGAGAAGTGGCATTTAGTTAAGGATGTAGCGCTGCTTTTGTTCTGGCTATCCTGGTTTGTCAGGTCTCAGAGGCTTACCAGAGGCTTTACTCTGTGATGACTTGTATGCATTATAGGAACCTGAGGTAAAAACAGCAGTGTTAAGCGGGTGAATGGCTCTATTGTTGAACCGCATGGAACACTCACACAACAAGAATGCAATAATGGTTTTGCCACAGTGTGGTAAACTCAACTGTAAGCTGATCCAATGGCTTTTACATAACACAAACTAGGGTGCAGGTTGGTCCTCATACAAAGTCAGATGAAATACCTAGAATGGTTAAAGGTCAACACATCTTTTTTCAGTGCACACATACTGACCAAGGCTCTCTAAAAGGAGACTGTACTGTGCACTACTGTACTTGTATGGTACTGTTCCTGGTCTGGGTGAGGCATGAAGTGGGTCATCCTCTATGTGGGCCAGAGCTATTGATCGCGCTCCAGACCGAGAATTGTGTGTGTGTCACGTGCGTGCGTGCGTGCGTGCGTGCGTGCGTGCATCTGGGAGATAGAGAAAAACATTGACATTTATTTTCTCCAATTTTTTCGAGATGTACCTGTACAGTACAATCTAAAGCGTAAAATACAATAAATGCCCTGCTAGAAACCTGCCACAGTACTACAAATCTATTACGTAACACCTGACTCTCCTCTCTCTCCCCCGACACTGTATCACATTATGCTGTCACACACTCTCCTTGTCGGTGGGATCACATGGATGTGTTCCTGCTCAAGAGATTAGTGGACTGGAAAAGCAGCACCCTCTAAACGCAATGCCAGACTATTTATGTCCGTGGTGATGTGGGCCAGATCCTCAGCCCATACTGGAGGCTAGCACGAGGACAAAAGGGAATAGCTAATAGCGAAGAGTCGCTAGCTAATCATTGGCACTGGTACTGCTAACTGCTATTGGGTGTGGGTATAGTGGTATACATTTTGTCACATGGGAAGATGGTGACGGTTGTGAAAGTAATATACTCTCCCTTTCATAATGTACTAGAAAGCCAAACTCCGCCCCTTCTAGTTTGGTTCACACACGTAGCACACATGCATGCATGTCCACTGTCCATCTGACGTAGGCCGCAGCCCGTCTCCCACTTCCTCAAACTGACCAGGAAGTGCTTACATAATAGAAAACCAGGCAGAGATCCCTGGAGGCTTACAGGTGCCATGCAACTTCCTCGAAAGACAGGCCTTTTGTTGTGTTCTCTCAATTGAGTTATATCTAGAAATACTAGAGTAATGTGCGTTATAAAGACAGCCTTGGCTGCTTGTCTACCTCATCTTTTGTTGCTTTCCTTTATCTCTTTCCTCTTAATTTGCTGTTGGTGTACATACAGTCTACTGTATGGTATAGTGGCTCAATTGCTCAAAGATACCCCTACACACAGTATGGTTACTCCCTAAAATGAATTGACATACACAGACACTTTGACAAACTTGTTCCATAATAACAATTCCACACTTAGCAAGCAGGGAACTTGAATGGACAGTAGTAGCAGTTCTATGTGGCTCAGTTGGTTAGAGCATCATTGGTTAAATTCCTGCAAGGATCACATTCACTTATTAGTTTTTTTGGATTAAAGCATCTGTTGTGGCAAACCAATGACAAGCGCTTGTTGTCGTCAAGTTAATGTCCCCCTTTGTGCCTGTGTGTTTAACTCTGCTCACTCACGAACACCTTCAATTGAGTTTGACTGTTTGATTGTTCATCAACAGTGGTTGGCTCTGCTGCCTTGCTGGCTGCCTGTTACTCTCCCTTTCCCCCCCACCCACCCTCTCGCTCTCCCTCTCTCAATTTAAGGGCTTTATTGGCATGGGAAACATGTTTACATTGCCAAAACAAGTGAGAGATAAACAAAAGTGAAATAAACAATAAAAAATGAACAGTAAACATACTTTCAAAAGTTCCAAAAGAATAAAGACATTTCAAATGTCATTATGTGTATATATACATTGTTGTAATGATGTGCAAATAGTTCAAGTACAAAAGGGAAAATAAATCTACATAAATATACAGTTGAAGTCGGAAGTTTACATACACTTAGGTTGTGTCACGGGTGTCGTAAGGATCAGACCAAAACGCAGCGGGAATATGTATACTCATCTTCTTTTTATTTTGAAGAAGGAGAAACAACTAAATACGTATACAAAAAAGAACAAACGAAACAGTCCTGTCAGGTGCACAAACACTAAACAAGGAACAACTACCCACAAAATCCCAAAGAAAACACACCCCTCTTAAATAGGACCTTCAATTAGAAGCAACGAGGAGCAGCTGCTTCCAATTGAAGGTCAACCCCATTAACTAAACATAGAAATAGAAAGACTAGAACAAACATAGAAATATACTAACATAGAACATTAACCACAAACCCCAAAACACTCTAAACAAACACCCCCTGCCACGTCCTGACCAAACTACAATAACAAATAATCCCTTTACCGGTCAGGACGTGACAGGTTGGAGTCATTAAAATACATTTTTCAACCACTCCACAAATTTCTTGTTAACAAACTATAGTTTTGGCAAGTCGGTTAGGACATCTACTTTGTGCATGACACAAGTAATTTTTCCAACAATTGTTTACAGGCAGATTATTTCACTTATAATTCTCTGTATCACAGTTCTAGTGGGTCAGACGTTTATATATACTGTATATACACTGTGCCTTTAAACAGCTTGGAAGATTCCAGAAAAGGATGTCATGGCTTTAGAAGCCTCTGATAGGCTAATTGACATAATTTGAGTCAATTGGAGGTGTACCTGTGGATGTATTTCATGGCCTACCTTCAAACTCAGTGCCTCTTTGCTTGACATCATGGGAAAATCTAAAGAAATCAGCCAAGACCTCAGCAAAAAAATTATAGACTTCCACAAGTCTGGTTCATCCTTGGGAGCAATTTCCAAACGCCTGATGGTACGTTCATCTGTACAAACAATAGTACGCAAGTATAAACACCATGGGACCACACAGCCATCATACCGCTCAGGAAGGAGACGCGTTCTGTCTCCTAGAGATGAACATAATTTGGTGCGAAAAGTGCAAATCAATCCCAGAACAACAGCAAAGGACCTTGTGAAGATGCTGGAGGAAACAGGTACAAAGGTATCGATATCCACAGTAAAACGAGTTTTATATCGACATAACCTGAAAGGCCGCTCAGCAAGGAAGAAGCCACTGCTCCAAAACCGCCATAAAAAAGCCAGACTACGGTTTGCAACTGCACATGGGGACAAAGATCGTACTTTTTTGAGAAATGTCCTCTGGTCTGATTTTTTTTAAATTTTTAAAAAAAAATTTTTAAACTGTTTGGCCATAATGACATTATGTTTGGAGGAAAAAGGGGGAGGCTTGCAAGCTGAAGAACACCATCCCAACCGTGAAGAACGGGGGTGGCAGCGTTATGTTGTGGGGGTGATTTGCTGCAGGAGGGACTGCTGCACTTCACAAAATAGATGGCATCATGAAGGAGGACAATTATGTGGATATATTGAAGCAACATCTCAAGGCATCAGTCAGGAAGTAAAAGCTTGGTTGCAAATGCTTCTTCCAAATGGACAATGACCCCAAGCATACTTCCAAAGTTGTGTCAAAATGACTTAAGGACAACAAAGTCAAGGTATTGGAGTGGCCATCACAAAGCCCTGACCTCAATCCTATAGACAATTTGTGGGCAGAACTGAAAGTGTGTGCGAGCAAGGAGGCATACAACCTGACTCAGTTACACCAGCTCTGTCAGGAGGAATGGGCCAAAATTCACCCAACTTATTGTGGGAAGCTTATTGAAGGCTACCCGGAACGTTTGACACAAGTTAAACAATTGAAAGGCAATGCTATCAAATACTAATTAAGTGTATGTAAGCTTCTGACCCACTGGGAATGTGATGAAAGAAATAAAAGCTGAAATGAATCGTTCTCTCTGCTATTATTCTGACATTTCACATTCTTAAAATAAAGTGGTGATCCTAACTGACCTAAGACAGGGAATTTTTACTAGGATTAAATGTCAAGAATTGTGAAAATGAGTTTAAATGTATTTGGCTAAGGTGTATGTAACCTTCTGACTTCAACTGTAGGTTGTATTTACAATGGTGTTTGTTCTTTACTGGTTGCCCTTTTCTTGTGGCAACATGTCACAAATCTTTCTGCTGTGATTGCACACTATGGTATTTTACCCAATAGATATGGGAGTTTATCAAAATTGGATTTGTTTTCAAATTATTTGTGGGTCTCTGTAATCTGAGGGAAATATGTGTCTAGATGGTCATACATTTGGCAGGAGGTTACAAAGTGCAGCTTAGTTTCCACCTCATTTTGTGGGCAGTGTGCACATAGCCTGTCTTCTCTTGAGAGCCAGGTCTGCCTTCGGCGGCCTTTCTCAATAGCAGGGCTATGCTCACTGAGTCTGTACACAGTCAAAGATTTCCATATTTTTGGGTCAGTCACAGTGGTCAGGTATTCTGCCACCGTGTACTCTCTGTTTGTGGCCAAATAGCATTCTAGTTTGCTCTGTTTTTTGGTAAATTCTTTCCAGTGTGTCAAGTAATTATCTTTTTGTTTTCTCATGATTTGGTTGGGTCTAATTGTGTTGCTGTCCTGGGGGTCTGTGGGGTCTGTTAGTGTTTATGAACAGAGCCCCAGAGCCAGCTTGCTTAGGGGGCTCTTCTCCAGGTTCACCTCTCTGTAGGTGATGGCTTTGTTATCGAAGGTTTGGGAATTGCTTCCTTTTAGGTGGGTGTAGAATTTAACAGCTCTTTTCTGGATTTTGATAATTAGAGGGTATTGGCCTAGTTCTGCTTTGCATGCATGATTTGGTGTTTGGGATATTTTTGCATGCAGAGTCTCAATTTGGTGTTTGTCCCATTTTGTGAATTCTTGGTTGGTGAGCAGACCCCACACCTCACAACTATAAAGGGCAATGGGTTCTATAACTGATTCAAGTATTTTTAGCCTGATCTTAATTGATATGAATTTGATGTTCCTTTTGATGGCATAGAAGGCCCTTCTTGCCTTGTCTCTCAGATCGTTCACAGCTTTGTGGAAGTTACCTGTGGCGCTGATGTTTAGGCCGATGTATAGTTTGTTGTGTGCTCTAGGGCAACGATGTCTAGATGGAATTTGTATTCGTGGTCCTGGGAACTGGACCTTTTTTGGAACACCATTATTTTTGTCTTACTGAGATTTACTGTCAGGGCCCAGGTCTGACAGAATCTGTGCAGTGCTGCTGTAGGCTCCTTGGTTGGGGACAGAATCACCAGATCATCAGCAAACTGTAGACATTTGACTTCAGATTCTAGTAGGGTGAGGCCGGGTGCTGCAGACTGTTCTAGTGCCCTCGCCAATTCGTTGATATATATGTTGAAGAGGGTGTGGCTTAAGCTGCATCCCTGTCTCACCCCCCGGCCCTGTGGAAAGAAATTTGTGTTTTTTTAGCCAATTTTAACCTGTGTGTTTTTCCTTCAACGCCACTTTCCATCAATTTGTATAGCAGGCCCTTGTGCCAAATTGAGTCGAAAGCTTTTTTGAAATCAACAAAGCATGAAATCAACAAAGCATGAGAAGACTTTGTCAATCACCACCTTCCGGAGACACCTGAAACCCCACCTCTTTAAGGAATACCTAGGATAGGATAAAGTAATCCTTCTAAACCCCCTTAAAATATTTAGATGCACTATTGTAAAGTGGTTGTTCCACTGGATATCATAAGGTGAATGCACCAATTTGTAAGTCGACTGGATAAGAGCGTCTGCTAAATGACTTAAATGTAATGTAATGTCTTTGTTTTGGTTTGTTTGTTTGTCAATTAGGGTGTGCAGGGTGAATACATGGTCTGGTAAAAAGCCAATTTGACATTTGCTCAGTACATTGTTTTCGCTTAGGAAATGTACAAATCTGCTTTTAATGATAATGCAGAGGATTTTCCCAAGGCTGCTGTTGACACATATCCCACGGTAGTTATTGGGGTCAAATTTGTCTCCACTTTTGTGGATTGGGGTGATCAGTCCTTGGTTCCAAATATTGGGGAAGATGCCAGAGCTGAGGATGATGTTAAAGAGTTGAAGTATAGCCAATTGGAATTTGTGGTCTATATTTTATCATATCATTTAGAATACCATCAACACCACAGGCTTTTTTGAGTTTTTCTGGATATTTTTGTTGTTATTCTGTCTCTCACTGTTCAAATAAACCTACCATTAAAGTTATAGACTGATCCTTTCTTTGTCAGTGGGCAAATGTACAAAATCAGCAGGGATCAAATACTTTTCCCCCCCACTGTAGGTAGCACACATGAGGACATTTTTCTCTGTTGAGATCATTTCCTTATTAATTTCTAGCTAGATGTAATATGTTCCTGTTTTGACTAATTGAATAGAGTGGGTTAGGTCTGCTCTATACCAAATTAGCATACCCCCTGAGTCTCTTCCCTGTTTCACACCTGGTAGTTAGGTGGATGGGACTACCAGCTCTCTGTAACCATGCCTTTTTTTCAAAGCCAATCAGTTTTCCATGTTGATTCAACGTCATCACATAGAATCATTTGGTTTTAAATTATGTGGAAACAACATGGATTCAACCAGTTTGACACCTTTTCCTCAGGAATTACGTCTGAATGACCACACTTCATGGTCACATGCCAATTGGACCCAGTGAAACATTAGGCCCCCAAGACCAATAGTCTGTCAGCTGTGGAAGACTTGAGGGAACACTATACGGCTATATGGCTGTTTTAGATGTCATACCTCACTGCTTGGAGAGCAGTACATTCTGCACAAGACTAAAAACCTCAAGTCGCAGTGAAAAAGCATATGCCATGTCTGGAAACCACATGCCAATTCATTTTAAACTGTAGTGTTTTAGCTTTATGGAATCGGTGAATCCCTTTTGAGTATAATGATTTCCTTCGTCAATCCAATGTTTGGATGGATGGACTTTGAACATGAATTGAAAAGCCTTGGGTAAAAATGGAAAAATATCTTCATATTATTGCCATTGCATAAATACTTTACATTTCTGTTACCGGGGATTGACATGTAAGTATAGCCATAAAGGAAATGGACTCAAATTCAATTGCCTTTTCCAGCTTGTTCGGTCAGAATACATTTTTCTGAGAACGTAAAGTGACCCTTTCTTGCAAAGCCAAGGCATTGCTTTCTCACACAAACTGTAGAGAAGAAGGAGAGAGGGAAGACCTTGAGATGTAGGCTTAAGCTGTGCGCTTCTGTCCCTGAGTCTGTTAAATATTTATGAGTGACGATTAACCTTACTGTGACACTACACAACTGTTGCAATCAGTGCAACTCCACTTCAATGCAAACTCCACTGCCATAGGGTGTACACAGGCTTTTGTTCCAGCCCAGCTTAAATCAAGGTCTTGATTAGTTTATTGGTTGACTGGAAAGATCAGGTGTGTTAGAGCCAGATGAGGAAATTAGGGATCCTAAACAAACATAAAGAATCAGAAAAAAGTGGTCCAACATCAAGCCATGTGTAGTACATCCCTGAGTATGGATCAACAGTATCTTTATAGTGTTAGTCAAGTCTCACATGACCACATCACACCTACTCTATTTTCTGTGTTGTTGTTTTCATCTTGCACTAAGAACCAATCATCTACAGGCAGGCCAAACCACTCAGTCTCCCACCTGTTCTTCATTAGTGTACACACACACACATTGGCTGTCACGTCCAACTAGTCCCACATTAAGCGTAATTCCCAAAGACATGGGGAGAAATTCCAGAAGGGTAGGTTTTCCTCTCTTTAGAAAGCATTCCCTATCCTTTTAAAAGAGCATGGAAAACACACACGTCCCTAGAGACAAGAAAGCCACATGACCACCAGTAATAATCATGATCGAATGACTTCCCAGGTCAAAGGTCGGATCACAACAGCGACTCTTGACCTCCCTTCCTTCTGTCTGTCAGTCACTCAGTCAGTTGCTCAGCTAGTCAGTCAGTCATTGAGTCTATCCACGTGTGTTATTTACTTCTATGTTACACATACACATAAAGTGCCTAAAGAAAGTATTCATACCCCTTGACTTAATCCACATTTTGTTTTGTGTTCCGGCCTGAATAAAAAATGGATAAAAAAATAAATAATTGTCACCTATCTTTACCCAATACCCCATAGTGACAAAGTGAAACATGTTTTTAGACATTTTTGCAAATTGATTAAAAATGTATTACAGACATATCTCATTTACATAAATAAGTATTCACACCCCTGAGTGAAAACATGTTAGATTTTCTCCCATTCTTCCTTGCAGATTTTCTCAAGCTCTGTTAAATTAGATGGGGAGCAGCGGTGAACAGCCATCTTCAAGTCTTTCCACATACATTGCCTTCTGAAAGTATTTGGACCCTGAATTTTTCCACATTTTGTTACATTACAGCCTTATTCTAAAATGGATTAAATCGTTTTTTTCCCCTCTCATCAGTCTACACACAATACCCCTTAATGACAAAGCAAAGACTGTTTTTCAGAGGTTTTAGCAAATTTATACAAATAAAACAATTTGAAATATCACATTTCCATAATTATTCAGATCCTTTACTCAGTACTTTGTTGAAGCACCTTTGGTAGCGATTACAGCCTCGTGTCTTCTTGGGTATGACGCTACAAGCTTGGTACCCCTGTATTTGGGGAGTTTCTTCCATTCTTTTTTGCAGATCCTCTTAAGCTCTGTCAGGTTGCATGGGGAGCTTTGCTACACAGCTATTTTCACATCTCTCCAGAGATGTTCGATCGGGTTCAAGTCCGGGCTCTAGCTGGGCCATTCAAGGACAATCAGAGACTTTTCCCGAAGCCACTCCTGCGTTGTCTTGGCTGTGTGCTTAGGGTCGTTCTCCAGTTGGAAGGTGTACATTTGCCCCAGTCTGAGGTCCTGAGCGCTCTGGAGCAGGTTTTCATTGAGGATCTCTCTGTACTTTGCTCCGTTCATCTTTTCCTCGATCCTGACTAGTCTCCCAGTCCCTGCTGCTGAAAAACATCCCCACAGAATGATGCTGCCACCACCATACTTCACAACAAAAACCAAGCCATGAGGTCGAAGGAATTGTCTGTAGGGCTCTGAGACAGGATTGTGTCGAGGCACAGATCTGCGGAAGGGTACCAAACAAAACATTTCTGAAGCATTGAAGGTCCCCAAGAACACAGTGGCCTCCATCATTCTTCAACCACCAAGAATCTTCCTAGAGCTGGTCGGCCAAACACTGTCAACTGTGGGACCTTATATAGACAGGTGTGTGCCTTTCCAAATCATGTCCAATCAATTGAATTTACCACAGGTGGACTCCAATCAAGTTGTAGAAACATCTCTCAAGGATGATCAATGGAAACAGCATGTATCTGTGCTTAATTTTGCGCCTCGTAGCAAAAGGTATGAATACTTATGTAAATAAGGTATTTCTGTTTTTCATTTTTACTAAATCTGCAAAAATTTCTAAAAACTTGTTTTCATTTTGGCATTATGGGGTATTATATTGATGAGGAACATTTTTTAATTTAATCAATTTTAGAATAAGGATGTAACTTAACAAAATGTGGAAAAAGTCAAGTGGTCTGAATACTTTCCGAGGCACTGTATTTTCAATGGGGTTCAAGTCTGGGCTTTGTCTTGGCCACTTAAGGACTTTCACATTCTTGTTCTGAAGCCATTCCAGTATTGCTTTGGCTGTATGCTTGGGATCATTGTCCTGTTGGAACGTACAGTGCCTTCAGAAAGTATTCACACCCCTTGACTTATTCCACATTTGGTTGTGTTACAGCCTGAATTCAAAATTTATTAAATATATGTTTTGTCTCACCCATCGACACAGAAACATGTTTTTAGACATTTTTCCAAATTGATTAAAAATGAAATACAGTCGTATTTAATTTACGTAAGTATTCACACCCCTGACTGAATAAATGTTAGAATCACCGTTGGCAGGAATTACAGCCATGAGTCTTTCTGGGTAAGTCTCTAAGAGCTTTGCACACCTGGATTGTATAATATTTCCCCATTATTATTTTCAAAATTCTTCAAGCACTGTCAAACCTTGCCATAGATTTTCAAGCAGATTTAAGCCAAAACTGTAACTCGCCCACTCAGGAACATTCACTGTATTCTTGTTAACCAACTCCAGTGTAGATGTGGCCTCGTGCTTTAGATTATTGTCCTGCTGAAAGGTGAATTAATCTCCCAGTGTCTGGTGGAAAGCATACTAAAGCCCGGTTTTCCTCTAGGATTTTGCCTGTACTTAGATCTATTCTGTTTATTTCTTATATTGAAAACTCCCCAGTCCTTAACGATTACAAGCATAACCATAACATGATGCAGCCATCACTATGCTAGAAAATATGGAGAGTGGTAGTCAGTAATGTGTTGTATTAGATTTGCCCCAAACATAACACTTTGTATTCAGGTCAAAAAGTAAATAGCTTTTTTGCAGTATTACTTTAGTGCCTCATTGCAAACAGGATGAATGTTTTGGAATCTTTTTTATTCTGTACAGGTTGAACAGAATAAAAGACAGGTGGTTTTCTCCAGACATAGCGCTATGCATTCAAGCCAAAGAGTTAAATCTGTCTCGTCAGACCACATAATCTTTTGCCTTGTGATTTCAGAGTCTTTCGCGTGCCTTTTTGCAAACTCCAGGCATGCTGTCGTGTGCTTTTTTTCTCATGAGTGGCTTCTTTCTGGCCACTCTCACATAAAGCCCAGATTGGTGAAGTGCTGTAGAGACTGTTCTCCTTCTGGCAGGTTCTCCATTCTCAGCCAAGGAACTCTGTAGTTCTGTCAGAGCGGTCATTGGGTTCTTGGTTCACCTCCCTGACCAAGGTCCTTCTTTCCTGGTTGTTCAGTTTGGTCGGACGGCCAGCTCGAGGCAGAGTCTGGGTAGGTTCATATTGTTTCCATTTCCCAATGATGGAGACCGCTGTGCTCTTGGAAACTTTCAACACTCTAGAAATTGTTTTATACCCTTCCCCAGATACAGTATCTTCCTCATCACAATTGTATCTCGGAGATCTGCAGACAGTTCCTTGGACTTCATGGTATAGCTTCTGCTCTGACATGACTGTCAACTGTGGGACCTTATATAGACAGGTGTGTTTCTTTCGAAATCTTGTCCAAACAATTGAATTGGCCACAGGTGGACTCCAGTCAAGTTGTAGTGACATCTCACGGATGATCAAAGGAAATTGGATGCATCTGAGCTCAATTTGGAGTGTCATAACAAAAGGGTATTAATACTTATGTAAATTACAAATATAATTTAAATGTTCAATACAATTCACTTTGTCATTATTGGGTATTGTGTGTAGATGGTGGAGAAAAAAATCTGGTTAATCCATTTTGAATTCTTTCTGAAGGCACTGTACCTTGTAGGCCACCTCCCTGAGATGGATTCGTGGCCCTTTCCTGCAGTCAAATGACCTACTGGCCTCATGGGTGGAATGTTATTAATCATTTTCATCATTTCATAATTAACAAACATTTTTTCCTGTGTTTCGACGTCAAACGGTTTTATTATATTTCATTCTTCTGTGATGTGTAATATTGGGATGCAAACTCAAAATTGAATACATTTCAACAACTAACCCTAACCCTAACCCTATATCTGACATGGTGTCTTCTTGTTTTAAGGCCATAACCATGTTTGTGAGGTGTATACTTTTGTTTCTAAGTAGATGTGTTTAAGACTACCAAGAAACACTCTGTGTGACCTTGATTTAACTCAATGCAGTAAAAGATGAACCCCCTCAAGTTTCAATCAAGCCTGAAACATAGACACAGTGTCGACTGGTGAACAAGAGGTCGGGGGTCTTTCATGGCAGACATGTTTGCATGGAGCGCTGGAGAAAGCAAAGTAGACAGTAGAGATAACACCTGTACCATTCGGTGCATTACCTACCAACCTCCCTAATTGTATACAGAAAACTGTGTGTATGTGCACATGTGTGTCTATGTATACAGAAAGTGGTGCGTGTGTGTATGTCAAATTTGTAATACCTGGTTGAAGATGATATATATGGTTATCTATGGGTCTGTCTTTTCTCAGTAAAATCAGTACATCTTTCTTGATGAGGGGGAGTAATGGATGAGCAATCAGAGGTTATGTAAGGTTTCCTACGCAGATGAGTCTCCCAGGAAATGGACCTAGCAATGTCGGTGGTACTGTGAGCAAGTGGAGAGCACAGTGTGTCTGTGTGTCTGTCTGTCTGTGTGTGTCTGTGTTCGACGATGAAACGGAAGGCTGCTGTGTGCGCACGCACGTGTGTGAATGCGACTGCAGCAGTGAAGAGGTGTTGAACACTACTTGTGCTCTGGTTTTGACAGCAGTGCGTTATCACTCTTCCCACACACTCCCTACTTGTCTGTGTCTGTATTTGTCAGCATTCTCAATGCTTTGGAAACTCTAACCACTTGCTTCTGTCAAGTGTCAGAGTGATATGCGCTCTTTCCATTCCTTCTTTGAAAGTTCAAAATTCCTTCTTTGTACTCATTCATTACATCCGTCTATTCCTCTGTCTCCGAGGTAGTGGCTACAACCCTTGGCTGTTGACACTCATGTATTAGTGTCCCTAACACATTAGCACTCTGGCCCGAAAGCTAAGCTGCAGTCAAAACAACTCTAATGAGAACCCTGGGAACGTGGAATGATACACATCCTATCTGACACCCTCCCACACATCCAACATGTGGGATACTGTATGTTAGCATTAGCATTAGCATTAGCATTAGCATTAGCAAGCTGACTGGGCATGGCCTAACAACATACTGTATTAGATGAGGAAGGTAAGATAAGCCCTATTTTAAATAACATGACAGGCATGACAAAGTTAAGGGGAAATTGTGTGCTCCAAGAGCATTTTGATTCTTGCGATCTCACAGAAGTCACACATTTAGAAACTACACACAGGCTGAGGTCTGGCGTTGGTCGCCTACCTCAGCTGTAAGAAGTCACAAAGTTTGTCTCTAAGTCCCAGCGCCAGAGGGAGGGTATGAGAGAGGGTTTTCTACACCCTCAGTGTGGTGGTTCATTTATTTACAGGTATGTCTGTTCCTCGACAGCATCTTCTAAATTTACAGTGGTGGTTGGAGACTTGGAGTAGTGGAGTAAACTTGCACCAGACTATTTCAGCGAAGAAGCACAGCAATGTTTTCTGTCTGCTTTCTCTCAACATGCCTGTAGAATATGGAATGCATATATAAACCAGCTGTTCACATAAACCATATGAACTATGCTGGGAGATTAATAACTATTAAAAATGAAGTGTTGCTGTATAAAGTCAGCGTAACATTTCACATTTTTTAAATTGTAGAATTTACCGTTGCGCCAGATGTCTCTGAGGAAATAAGACCTGAAGGGGGGAAAGGAGAATCTAAGAAGGTTACGAACTCTGATGCCTACATTTTTCGAAATGAATGGTTTTCTCACATGGCTGCCGTGATATTTGTGGTTGTATTTATCCAGACAAATAAGTCAAATAATCTAAACTTACTGCGCTTTATTTTCGTCTGTAGTTAAGGGGGCGCTAGTGTCAAGCGCACGCTCTTTGGCAATTTTTACTTGTAAAAGCCAGTGCTCTGCTATTTTCCAACCCTGGCGCAAGTTTATTTCATCAACTTTGCCAGTAGCCTATAACCAATGTTTTATTAAAATATCGCTAGCAGTGTGAATATACATGCTCGAATGTAATGCAATTCTTCTATCTGCTATTTCTGGAGCAGTGCAAACGGTGAGTGGACATTCCCCCTTTCGCTTTATGTCGGATATTTTTCCAGCTCCTGTGAAAGGTTTGGATGTGCGTAAAACCCTCCATAGTCTAAGTTACTTTGTCTGTATAATAGGCCTACGCACACAGGAAGCAATTATGGTGCCTGTAACTGTATTTAGACACTGTTTTTTTTTATCAGAATTAGATTAGAATGATCTTTTAGGCCTTATCATTAGCGTAGTGAATTTAAACTTGCTTATTGACTACATTTGGTATGTCCATGTCCACACTGCAATTTACAGTAGGCCTAGTCCTTATATCTGTGTTAATGCTATAGCCTATGTTTAACAATGTACAGTTGAAGTCGGAAGTTTACGTACACTTAGGTTTGAGTCATTAAAACTTGTTTTTCAACCACTCCACAAATTTCTTGTTAACAAACTATAGTTTTGGCAAGTCGGTTAGGACATCTACTTTGTGCATGACACAAGTCATTTTTCCAACAATTGTTTACAGACAGATTATTTCACTTATAATTCACTGTATCACAATTCCAGTGGGTCAGAAGTTTACATACACTAAGTGCCTTTAAACAGCTTGGAAAATTCCAGAAAATGATGTCATGACTTTAGAAGCTTCTGATAGGCTAATTGACATCATTTGAGTCAATTGGAGGTGTAACTGTGGATGTATTTCAAGGCCTACCTTCAAACTCAGTGCCTTTTTGCTTGATATCATGGGTAAATCTAAAGAAATCAGCCAAGACTTCAGAAACAAAAATTGTAGACCTCCACAAGTCTGGTTCATCCTTGGGAAAAATGTCCAAACGCTTGAAGGTACCACGTTCATCTGTACAAACAATATAAACACCATGGGACCACGCAGCCGTCATACCGCTCAGGAAGGAGACGCGTTCCATCTCCTAGAGATGAACATACTTTGGTGCAAAAAGTGCAAATCAATCCCAGAACAACAGCAAAGGACCTTGTGAAGATGCTGGAGGAAACAGGTACAAAAGTATCGATATCCACAGTAAAACGAGTCCTATATCGACATAACCTGAAAGGCCACTCAGCAAGGAAGAAGCCACTGCTCCAAAACCGGCATAAAAAAGACAGACTACGGTTTGCAACTGCACATGAGGACACAGATCGTACATTTTGAGAAATGTCCTCTGGTCTGATGAAACAAAAATATAACTGTTTGGCCATAATGACCATCAGAAAAAGAGGGAGGCTTGCAAGCCGAAGATCACCATCCCAACCATGAAGCACGGGGGTGGCAGCATCATGTTGTGGGGGTGCTTTGCTGCAGGAGGGACTGCTGCACTTCACAAAATAGATGGTATCATGAGGAAGGACAATTATGTGGATATATTGAAGCAACATCTCAAGACATCAGTCAGGGAGTTAAAGCTTGGTCTCAAATGGGTCTTCCAAATGGACAATGACCCCAAGCATACTTCCAAAGTTGTGGCAAAATGGCTTAAGGACAACAAAGTCAAGGTACTGGAGTGGCCATCACAAAGCCCTGACCTCAATCCTATAGAAAATGTGTGGGTAGAACTGAAAAAGTGTGTGCGAGCAAGGAGGCCTACATCTTGACTCAGTTTCACCAGCTCTGTCAGGAGGAATGGGCCAAAATTCACCCAACATATTGTGGGAAGCTTGTGGAAGGCTACCCAAAACGTTTGACCCAAGTTAAACAATTTAAAGGCAATGCTACCCAATACTAATTGAGTGTAAGTAAACTTCTGACCCACTGGGAATGTGATGAAAGAAATAAAAGCTGAAATAAATCATTCTCTCTACTATTATTCTGACATTTCACATTCTTAAAAGAAAGTGGTGATCCTAACAGACCTAAGACAGGGAATTTTTACTAGGATTAAATGTCAGGAATTGTGAGAAACTGTGTTTAAATGTATTTGGCTAAGGTGTATGTAAACTTCCGACTTCAACTGTATTTCCATTTTGAAGCAATTCAATTAGAACAGTGTGGCAACATATTTAACAAATATGAGGCAGGCTATATAACAAACTTGGCCTGCCATGGAGCACATAATGACTGGTCACTGAGGGGCCAAGCCTCGATAAACCCACAACTAGTTTATTCATCAAAAGCTAGCCCTTTCATGCCACTGCTACAGTGCCCATAATTCCGGTTGTGAAAATTGCAACGCTACCGCCAGTGCCAAGATTTACCTTTGCGTTAGATTTGTTGAAATAGAGCCCATTGATGGACGCAAAGGTGGCATATTCGTATGCTTACTATTTATTTATTATGCCATGATACTACATGTTTTTCCTCCATTTAGCTACTTTAATAATATGGCAGGCTCTACCCTGTTGATGTATTTGTCTCTTTCTACTGTTGTGATGTCCACATAAAACATGATATAAATCAAGGTAATCGAGTGTTACACGATATAGCTCTTGTGGTCAGGGTGTAACGAGAGAAGCAAGCTGGTGCCAATCAACTCTAGTCTATTGTGCAACATTCTGTCCCTTGCATTCATCTACCCCTTACAACTGCTTCATAGTGAAAACATATGATCACATATTTCAACTTTACTTTTGCAAGGAGAGGTACAGTAGCTATTGACATATGTTTACGTGTGTGTGGGTGTGTGTGGTCTTTCTGGCACAGCATCCTTTTATGACATAACTTTGACAAACAGTGGCGCAGTATACAGTACAAAATATGACTATCATAAGGCACAGATAAATTACCCCGCAATCAAATAAACACAACCATCATTTCTCAATCAGTAGCTGGGGTTTTTCACGGTGTGTCTTGGTGAGGGATTTACGGACTGTGTTTTGACTTTGCTGTGGTCTAGTGCTGATTCCAACTGTGTAATACCATAGTAATTGTGCTCCATTGACTGTCATTACCTGTGATGATCCCTCCTCACAAAAGGATTTTGTTCTGCCTCTGGCAAGCCCATGTTGTGGTTTAGTTGATTTAAACCTCTGGCATTTCCTCAGAGCTGACTGCTGCTCAAGTCCCGCCAAAATTGAGATGTGTATGCGGTGTTGTAAGGCTAATATAGATATAGGCTATAGACTGTGTGTCTCTGCATTCTTAAGGACATCGTAAAAGATAAATGTCGCATTTTGAAGTTTATGTTTTTTTATTTTTTTATTTTTTTTGCATAGCTCAGTGCTGTCAAGCAAGTATTCCTGTCCCAAGCTTTCACATGTATATCGCTGTATATCCATTAGCTTGTGTCTATTGGATGTCAGCCTCTAAATACTTTTGACCTCCACTTGGGTGATTTACTGTATAGATCTGTATGCAGCAAGCCTGAGGACCAGGTTCCAAATCTGATGCAACTTCTGCCAAGATCACATCAATGAACCCCAGGTTCCAAAGTAGACAGGGGATTTTTTTATTATTCTGTTTTACAGGCCTACACATTCTCTCCAGATGCTCTAGCTTCTCTCCTCTTCCTGCACCATAGGGGTGAATATGATGACAGTATATTGTAGCTCATTCCTGTTCACCCCACGCTTATGCTAAGTTGCTAGCCTTGCGACATAGGAAGGGAGTGGGAACAGGGTAAATGTCATAAAGCCGTGGGGAAAAGGCTCTTGATTTTTGTTTTATAGAGATTCACTCCTTGACAGGTGGCATGGCCAATAGTTTCCGAGGACTCGGACGGAAGCAATTAAACTTCTTTGACATTTAAAAAATTTGACCACCGGCATTTGAACAGTGTTCTGGTTAAATAAGTATGGAAGTTTTGCTGCTCTGAATCACACTCTTTGGAAATAATAATTTTGCTGTCAAGTTTTTCCTAGCTGTCTATCATTGATTAGTGGTTGAACTCTGGGTTAAAATGTATGTTGATGAGTTTTTGCAACAAAAAAAAAAGAAGAGATTTCGAGGAACCTGATAGAAATGTTAACCAATTCTTGCCCAAAGGTCATGCATTTCTACTACCAAACGAGGCTCTTCTCCACCTCCCCCTCCTCATCCCCCTCTTCCTCCCACTCCGTAGGCCGAGTCCTTAATAGAATATAATAGCACACTGGGCTAGTGCTAAAAGCAGAAAGTAGGCCAGAATCCTCCAGCTGCCAACAGCTTTACCAGCAGCCTTTGGGACTGTAGAGGAGGGCAGCAGTGGCAGAGACGTTTCATCGTGTTCTCACCCACTGCAGTGCTGCAAAGCCTCCTTAAAGTTTTAACCTCTCTGGGGTATGTGGGACGCTAGCGCGGGACACACTATTCAACAGCCAGTGAAATAGCATGGCGGAAAATTCAAAACAACAAAAATCTCATAATTCAAATTTCTCAAACATACAACTATTATATCCCATTTTATAGATAAGACTCTCTTTAATCCAACCACATTGCCCGATTTCAAAAAGGCTTTACAGCGAAAGCATAACATTAGATTATGTTAGGACAGCGCTGAGACAAGAAAAACCACACAGCCATTTTCCAAGCAAGGAGAGGCGTCACAAAAACCAGAAATACAGCTAAAATGAATCACTAACCTTTGACGATCTTCATCAGATGACACTCCCAGGACTCAATGTTACACAATACATGTATGTTTTGTTCGATAAAGTTCATATTTATATCCAAAAACCCCATTTTACATTTGCGCGTGATGTTCAGAAAATGGGTTGCCTCCCAAAACTTCCGGTGAATGAGCACATCAATTTACAAAAATACTCATCATAAACATTGATAAAATTTACAACGGTTATTGAAAGAATTATAAATACACTTCTCCTTAATGCAACCGCTGTGTCAGATTTCAAAATAGCTTTATGGCGAAAGCACATTGTTCAATATTCTGAGTACAGAGCTCAGCCATCAAAGCAAGCTATACAGTTACCCGCCAAGTTCTGGAGTCAACAAAACTCAGAAATAGTATTATAAATCTTTACTTACCTTTGCTGATATTCGTCGGAATGCACTCCCAGGACTCCCACTTCCACAAGAAATGTTTGTTTTGTTCGATACACTCCATATTTATGCCCAAATACCTCCGTTTTGTTCGCACGTTCAGATCACTATTCCAAAGGCATCCAAATGCGCGAGCGCAAAACCTGAGACGAAAAGTCAAAAAGTTCCATTACCGTTCGTAGAAACATGTCAGACTATGCTTACAATCAATCCTAAGGTCTTTTTATCATAAATATTCGATAATATTCCAACCGGACAATGGCGTATTCATTACAGAGGAAAAAGAAGGAACGGCGCACCTGCGTGACCGCGCAGTAAACAAGTCATTGGTCTCAGGCAGTCATCTTGTTGAGTCAGCACTTATTCTCTCCCCAGTAACAGTAGAAGCATGAAACAAGGTTCTAAAGACTGTTGACATCTAGTGGAAGCCTTAGGAAGTGCAAAATTAATCCTAAGTCACTGTATACTGTATAGGCAATCACTTGAAAAACTACAAACCTCAGATTTCCACACTTCCTGGTTGGATTTTTCTCAGGTTTTTGCCTGCCGTATGAGTTCTGTTATACTCACAGACATCATTCAAACAGTTTTAGAAACTTCAGAGTGTTTTCTATCCAAATTTTCTATAATATGCATATCCTACCTTCTGAGCCTGAGTAGCAGGCAGTTTACTACGGGCACACCTTTCATCCGGACATCAAAATACTGCCCCCTACCCTAGAGAAGTTCACAGCTGCCCCCTGAGTTACCACAGTGCTGTCAGCAAGCACAGCCACTAACTGTGACATTGAACCCCAAACTCCCTCCCGCCCCAGTCTATAATACATCCCCCAATGTGCCAAGCCCCAGGGTATCCAGCCCATAGTCACAATAGATGGGGCTAGCCACTAGAAATCCAAAGCCAATTGGTTTCCTTTGAGAATAGCAGCAGTGGCAGTGCGTGAAAAGGTTTGAATGAAGGTTCCTGGACGGATCCCTCTCATGACCTTTGGCTGAACTGTTGAAGCCTCAAATAATTAGACAAAACCTAAGAAATAATAGAAGGACCCCACGCATAGAATTCCTACAAACTGATGATACACAATGCACAGATTATGGAGTCCTTGGACTGAGGTGGATGAACGTGGATGAGGTGGATGAACGGAGTGCCCTTGTTTGCCCTACACCCAAACAAGGGCACTCCGTTCATCCACCTCTGGCCTGCTCGCCTCCCTACCTCTGAGGAAGCACAGTTCCCGCTCAGCCCAGTCAAAACTGTTCGCTGCTCTGGCACCCCAATGGTGGAACAAGCTCCCTCACGACGCCAGGACAGCGGAGTCAATCACCACCTTCCGGAGACACCTGAAACCCCACCTCTTCAAGGAATACCTGGGATAGGATAAAGTAATCCTTCTAACCCCCCCCCCCCCTTAAAAGATTTAGATGCACTTTTGTAAAGTGGTTGTTCCACTGGATATTATAAGGTGAATCCACCAATTTGTAAGTCGCTCTGGATAAGAGCGTCTGCTAAATGACTTAAATGTAAAATGTAAATGTAAATGTTTATTTTCATACATATTGTACATTTCTCTCTAGGTTAAGGGATGGGGATGGTTTGAGAGGGAACCAGAGATTGTTATCATAGCTATATCTTGGTAAAACGTGGCAGTCACAACATTTGTGTAGTTGTGCTATGTTTTGTCATGTCAACAAAAATGTGATTTAGTTCCTCTTCCTGTGCAAGTTGTAAATGGCTGTATTATTGTTGTAGTGGTATCACTAAATTTTATACTATTTTAATACCTTATTTTTATGTACCTTATTTATTTATACCTTATACCTTATTGTTATACCTATTTTTATACCTTATACCACAATGTCTACAGTGCCTTGAGAAAGTATTCATACCCCTTGACTTATTCCAAATTTTCTTGTGTTACAGTCTTATTCTAAAATGGATTAAATAGTTTCCCCCCCTCATCAATCTACACACAATACTCCATAATGACAAACCAAAAACAGGTTTTTCGAAATTTTTGCAAATGTATTAAAAATAAAAACTTAAATATCACATTTCCATACGTTTTCAGACCTTTTGCTATGAGACTCGGAATTGAGCTCAGGTGCATCCTGTTTCCATTGATCATCGTTGAGATGTTTCTACAACTTGTTTGGAGTCCACCTGTGCTAAATTCAATTGATTGGACATCATTTGGAAAGGCACACACCTGTCTATATAAGTGACCCGATTCAGGAAACTAGGTCGCAAGTCACGAGTTCACAGGAGAGCCGTTTGAACGTAAAAATATTTATTTTTATCAAAATGCAAACTCCTCTCTCAGCATGTCCAACCCATTCATTATCTCAGCCAATCATGGCTAGTGGGAAGGTTGCTGACTTTTTCTGTGGCTTAACCAACAAGGCTCGTAATTTAACAATATTATTGATATTTACAGATGGCATACAAGTTTTTATTAAGGTGCATGAATATTCACATGTTACAGAAGGAATTTCTGCCAAAACAACACATTAAAAAAATAAAACCTAAAATGCTAGTTTCCTGAAACAGGGTCACAAATATCTAATTTACAGCAGTATTTGCACCCCTGAGTACACACATGTTATAATCACATTTGGCAGAGATTACAGCTGTGAGATTACAGCTGTCTTTCTGGTCTCTAAGAGCTTTCCACACCTGGATTGTGCAACATTTGCACATTATATATTTTTTTATTCTTCAAGCTCTGTCAAGTTAGTTGTTGATCCTTTCTAGACAGCCATTTTAAAGTCTTTCCATTGATTTTCAAGCCAATTTATGTAAAAAATGTAACCAGGCCACTCAGGAACATTTAATGTCATCTTGGTTAGCAACTCCATTGTATATTTGGCCTTGTGTTTTAGATTATTGTCCTGCTGAAAGGTGAATTAATCTCCCAGAGTCTGATGGAAAGCAGACTGAACCAGGTTTCCTTCTAGGAAAACTCCTCAGTCCTTGCTGATGACAATCATTTCGCTACACTCGCATTAACATCTGCTAACCATGTGTATGTGACAAATAAAATTTGATTTGATTTGATTCGACGAGCATACCCATAACATGATGCAGCCACCACCATGCTTGAAAATATGAAGTGGTGCTCAATAATGTGTTGTGTTGGATTTGCCCCAGACATAACGCTTTGTATTCAGGACATATAGTTAATTTCTTTGCCACATTTTTTGCATTTTTAATTTAGTGCCTTAATGCAAACATGATGCATGTTTTGGGATATTTTTTGTCTGTACAGGCTTCCTTTTTTTCAATCTGTCAATTTGGTTAGTATTGTGGAGTAATTAAAATGTTGTTAATCCATCCTCAGTTTTCTCCTATCACAGCCATTAACTGTTTTAAAGTCACCATTGGTGAATTCTCTGAGTGGTTTCCTTCCTCCATGGCAACTGAGTTAGGAAGGATGCCTGTATCTTTGTAGTGACTGGCTGTATTGATACACCATCCAAAGTGTAATTAATAACTTTACCATGCTCAAAGGGATATTCAAGGTCTGCTTTTTTAAATTTTTTACACTTCTACCCATAGGTGCTCTTTTTTGCAAGGCATTGGAAGACCTTCCTTGTCTTTGTGATTGAATCTGTGCTTGAAATCCACTGCTCGACTGAGGGACCTTACAGTTAATTGTATGTACTGGGGTACAGCGATGAGGTAGTCTTTTAAAAAATGTTTAAACTATTGCACACAAAGTCCATGCAACTTATGTGACTTGTTAAGTATATTTTTACTGCTCAACTTATTTAGGCTTGCCATAACAAAGAGGTTGAATAAATTTCAGCTTTTCATTCTTAACCAATTTAGAACATTTTCTACAAGCAGAATTCCACTTTGACATTATAGGATATTGTGTGTAGAAGTGTGACACAAAATCTCAATTTAATAAATGTTCAATTCCGGCTGTAACACAACAAAATGTTGAAAAAGTAAAGAGGTGTGAATAATTTCTGAAGGCACTGTAGACTGTATGTTACTTTCTAAAACCATGATCTCTGGCTAGGCGTTGCCGAATAACACTAGTTGGGACTAGGGTTGCACATTTTGGGGAATATTCAGAGGGCAGCTGGGCAGCTGCAATGAAGAGACCGGTGTGTCTGTTGTCCCTTGTGTCTGTGCTCTTGTAGAATACTGGTTGAGCGGTATTCTACAAAAATAATATTTTTGCAGGAATCTCCTTGCGAATGATTTTGCCGAAGATTGTATCTCCGCCGGCCTGGGCAACCTGAGCTTTTGCTATCTCTATAATTATTCTTTGCCGACGAACATTCGACCACACAGCAGAGATGATTGTAATACAGTCTGCTTTCTCTATGATTTGCTTGACCTTCACTTGAACTCTGCATCCAGCAAATGAGTCGATAAAGCATGTCTGGTTGGAGGGGTGTATGCTGGGCAAGGACATTCATAAATCTCTTCCAATACACATTGCCTGTGAGCATCAGAGGTGAACCAGTTACATACACAGCTCAGCAAGACATTCAAAAGCATTTATCTGACTACGTTCCTCCATTGAGTCAAAAAAACTTCTGAGTCCAGGGGCACATGAGCTGTTGCTATAGATAAGGTGTCTGATTCATCATCAACTTTATGCACTTGGCCAGATGATTCTGCATCTTTGTTGCATTCTTCACATATGATTTGGCACAGTATTTGCAAATTGGCACAGTATATGCAAATGTACACAGCTTTTCCTTCTACATTAGCTGCAGTGAAATATCTCCACACATCAGATAGTGCCCATGGCATTTTCCTGTAAAGATTAGAAGAAAAAAAAGATGAGAGAAAAATGAGTAATAAAACCCAAACACAATTCCATGTACAGTTACATTTTTAAGCAGTTAGATTAAACAACTCCTTTGTAAGATATGTTTTAAAATGAAACATGTATGGAAACAGGTGAATTAACACTCAGTTAGCAGGCTCAAGCAAGCTAAAACCCAAATGATAGCAAAAACTAACTAGCAGAAATTGTTAACCTCTCTGGCCACCCCTCATAGCCTGGTTCCTCTCTAGGTTTCTTCCTAGGTTTTTGGCCTTTCTAGGGAGTTTTTCCTAGGGAGTTTTTCCTAGCCACCGTGCTTCTTTCACATGCTTTGCTTGCTGTTTGGGGTTTTAGGCTGGGTTTCTGTACAGCACTTTGAGAATATCAGCTGATGTACGAAGGGCTATATAAAAATAAATTTGTTTGTTTGTTTTGTTTGTTCTGGGCTAGGCGGGACGAATTCGTCCCACCTACGTAACAGCCACTTGCAGCCTGTGGCGCGATTTTCAAAACCTTAAAAATCCTATTACTTCAATTTCTCAAACATATGACTATTTTACAGCTATTTAAAGACAAGACTCTCGTTAATCTAACCACACTGTCCGATTTCAAAAAGGCTTTACAACGAAAGCAAAACATTAGATTATGTCAGCAGAGTACCAAGCCAGAAATAATCATATACCCATTTTTCAAGCCAGCATATAATGTCACCAAAACCCAGAAGACAGCTAAATGCAGCACTCACCTTTGATGATCTTCATCAGATGACAACCCTAGGACATTATGTTATACAATACATGCATGTTTTGTTCAATCAAGTTCATATTTATATCAAAAACCAGCTTTTTACATTAGCATGTGACGTTCAGAACTAGCATACCCCCCGCAAACTTCCGGGGAATTCGCTAACATTTTACTAAATTACTCACGATAAACGTTCACAAAAAGCATAACAATTATTTTAAGAATTATAGATACAGACCTCCTCTATGCACTCGATATGTCCGATTTTAAAATAGCTTTTTGGTGAAAGCACATTTTGCAATATTCTAAGTACATAGCCCAGGCATCACGGGCTCGCTATTTAGACACCCGGCAAGTTTAGCACTCACCATAATCATATTTACTATTATAAAAGTTTGATTACCTTTTGTTGTCTTCGTCAGAATGCACACCCAGGACTGCTACTTCAATAACAAATGTTGGTTTGGTCCAAAATAATCCATCGTTATATCCGAATAGCGGCGTTTTGTTCGTGCGTTCCAGACACTATCCGAAATAGTAAAGAAGTGTCGCGCGCATGGCGCAATTCGTGACAATAAAATTCTAAATATTCCATTACCGTACTTCGAAGCATGTCAACCGCTGTTTAAAACCAATTTTTATGCCATTTATCTCGTAGAAAAGCGATAATATTCCGACCGGGAATCTGCAATAAACTAAACAGCCGAATTAAAATACTCCACGGGGGCTAATCGCGCACGCGCCTCACTCCATTGTCACCTAATGGGACACTTGAATAAGATGATAATCTGTTTCAGCCTGAGGCTGCCTCGTCAACCTTCATGATTTTCCCGCGTCCTGAGAGCCTATTGGAGCCCTGGGAATTGTCACGTTACAGCTAAGATCCTTACTTTTCAATAAACAGATACAAGACGCACGACTCCTTGTCAGACAGGCCACTTCCTGCATGAAACCTTGTCAGGTTTTTGCCTGCCATAGGAGTTCTGTTATACTCACAGACACCATTCAAACAGTTTTAGAAACTTCAGGGTGTTTTCTATCCAAACCTGAACAATAATATGCATATTCTAGCTTCTGAGTTGGTGTAGGAGGCAGTTAAAAATGGGCACATATTTTTTCCAAAATTCTCAATACTGCCCCCTAGCCCAAACAGGTTAACAAGTTAGAAATGATTTAAACACACTTTGCTGTAGGCTACTATTTACTAGTTAACAAAACATAATGTATGTCATAAAATATTTTCATCCCACCCAGTATTGTAATCAAAACTTACCAGAAAGCATGTAGTCCTTGGCTTAGACAGTGTAGTAGTGTGTGCTCAATAGCATTTCTTTAGTGTGCAAGATATTGAGAGTCAGCTGTACATTTGATGGAAGAGTGCACTGCACATGTGATGGTAGAATGCACTGTGCATGCAGAGGGTTACAATTCCATTGAATTGGGGATAGTTTAACCAAAATATGCCACAAGACCTAGACTTGCCTTATGTGTATCCCACAAAAAAGGTTCACTGTTATAAGCTAACTTCTTTGATGAATTTAAGCAAAATTCCCCAAAATTCCCGGGTTTAACTTCCCATGGATAATTTCAGGAAAAATTCTGGAAATTTACCGGAAAGTTTCCGACCCTTTGCAACCCTAGATGGGACATCATACTACACTCCTGCAGTCACGGAAACCTGCCTTTCGTGAACCTGGAATTACCGGTTATTCATTTGGGACAGGTAGCTTTCCAGGGAAATACCCCAGAGATTACCATATTGTAATAGTTCTGTTTTCATTGGCTGGGCCCTATGGGTCCAGTTAAGTCTATTTCCACAAAGAGAGACATCTGTTCAGGAAAATGTTGGCCCTTTGATGGTTCTCATGTCACAGGATTTTGTCTAGTTTGGATGTCTTGGTCACTTGATTTGAACATGCAGGTAGAGTAATATACAGTACCTTTTTTGAAAAGGGCCTCAGATTCCAATTTGTTATGCAACTTTGTTTCGAATGGATTTGATTTGATATTGTATGAGCAATTGTCCATTTGATTAGCCAGGATGGAAAGCAAGCAATGTCTCATCTTTCATTGCTCATTCCCTGTGCTTGGCTTGAACAACCGGACAGGACAGTTCTTCAGAAGTAACAAATAGTAACAAACTGCTTCTCCTTTGGTGGATCAGATATCCAAGACTTCAGATCTAGGACACTTGAAGTCATCAAATGGAACAAGGCCTTTGTCAATTTACTCTTCAGAGTCCATGGTTTACTGGCTCAGAAAAAGAACAAAGTTTTGCTTTTGCTTACTTTAAAAGTATGTCCATGCGGTTTTTCTCCAATGGAGTCATCCTCTCTGCAAGCATGAGAAAGTGCTGAGACTGATACACTTGGATACAAAGCCATAAGAACTGATTCTGTTTGGTCATTAAAGATGTCCATGTGGATGGAAAGTACGATTTCTTTTTGTTATGATTGTTTGAGCAACAATGCAGCCAAGCGTTGTGGACAACAAGCCTCAGGCCGCATTCCGCTGGAGGAAACAAAGGCGACACATTCCACAGTCTAATTGAGCACCCTCAGATGACCCCACTGTTTTAAAACGTATGGTCCAGAAGTTACCAGCAACTTCACTGTGCAGGGACACTGGCTGTGACCTTGATCACTTGGTCAGAATGACTCGTCATTACTTAGTTTCTATCTAGGTTTCTGTCTAAATGAGAGGTAATTGTAGGCCATTTGTAATATAGATCCATTTATCAAACAAGACTAAAAGGCTTTTGACTTTGAACTGGATTAAAGGGTTTTCAACTTTGAACTAGACTAAAGGGTCAATTAGACTTTGGGGTCAAACTCTCCTGGGCGCTTGACCCCAAGGGCATTTTTACTCAGGGAGCTGTGTGTTTATTCAATTGAACCTGTCACAGTACAGTAAAGCTCCAGTCTGAGGACCCTCCCTTGGTGTGCTTGGAACTAATTCAGCTTTTACTGCCATGTTAGACTATAGCTTCCTGATACAAGTCCCAGAGGGGCTATATTAGCCAGGACGGGCCTGCTTTAGCGATCAGCCCCCCCCCCCAGCCAGAAACCTCTATGATGAGGTAAGCCCGGGTGTGGTGGTGGGCCAAAGGCCTGCGCGAGTTCTACCAGCTTCCTTTCGGCCTTAGCAGGTCTCTGTGTTGTCTGTGTGTCTAGGCAGCTCGTATGAGACAAGCAGACGTGCAGGAATTACAGGGTCTTTAGCAATTACAGTGGCTGCCAAAGAGGGGCCAGGCAAGGAGAAAAACAGAGCCCTTCAATATTCTGAGCCCAGATGTCCAATTGGCCAATCGCAGGCGGTTTGACCAGGAAGACGTAATGCAGGTTTATGGACGTAACCCCAAAGGGTAGTGCATTTGGTGGCTGTGGCTTGAGGCACTTGTATTGAGCTTTGTTGGTTATTTACTTCGTAGTTGTATGTGAAGCCGTGTATCGTCGTCGTATTTCGAGCTTCCCAATTTCTTTCAAAATAATGATTCTTTAGTGAGAAAAAAAACTGCTGTGGGCCAGTTTGCCTGAAACAGACTGGTTGAATGAGCGAGTGCAGTTTTGTCCCTCTGCTACAGTACATTGCAGCTCTTTCTGCGTGGTAAAAATAACCAGATGTCATACTGTATCCCCAGCCCTGTTCAGTTGATGAAACACAGCTATCTGCTGATGCCCTCTACGCCTCGAGTCCACATCGGGTGAATCAGTGGACACCAGGTTGACATAAGCCATTATTCAATCCTTGTAGACATTGCCGTTACCCTCAATTTTAGCTCAGAAATATATCATGCGTTGATATATCAAGGTCATCGTCACAGGAATGAAATATTCTGCTGTATGTATTAGGCTGATACTTTACTTTTGAGTCTGCCACTGTATTAGTCTACATTGCACTGTATTATTATACACTGAAAACTATACAGCAATTAAAAATGATGCTCATAGTTTGGACCATATGCTTTCTGACAGGTTAATGTTTGGACGTTTGGACCTCACACGATGACACAGACCTCCCAAAAGAATGTCGTCTCTCATCACTTTTGTAGTCAATGGGCAGACAGTGCCGGGTTCACAATTCTCACCCACCGTATGAATAGTAGTAGTGAATGGCCCCAACGTCAGCACACTAGCCAGATCTGTCCACACACACACACACACACACACACACACACACACACACACACACACACACACACACACACACACACACAAACACACCAGGTGGTAGGGCTTGTTTCACCCGCCACCCAACACAGATCAACATTTTGGCCTACTCACTGACATACAGCAGTCCATTTATTTTGTACACTGTCCAAGTCCAAATGAGCCAAAGAACTGACAGAAATGCACACCCCAGCCAGCCAGCCAGCCAGCCAGCCAGTTGTTGTATATCCCCAATCCCCACACTTTTTCCACAGCTGTACTAATAAATGTAACTGGACCAGTCGGGGAATTTAATCCCATAATTGTTTTGGCTCGCAAATGAACGATCCGAAGAGGTCTACTTTTTAAATGGCTATTCTTTCCTATGTGAAAATGAATGACTTTTAACTTTGTCTTGCACTTACAAGTCTGACAGCGGGGAGGCTAGAGGTGGTTTTTGAGTGAGGAGAGATTATTTAAGTACTGCTGATATTTGAGTAAAACGGTTGTAATTAGTTTGTGTGTGTGTGTGTGTGTGTGTGTGTGTGTGTGTGTGTGTGTGTGTGTGTGTGTGTGTGTGTGTGTGTGTGTGTGTGTGTGTGTGTGTGTGTTCCTGTCTTTTTAACATTGTGTTTGGCAGGATTTGATTGTGTGTGAGGAGGATGTCCTTCTGTACACATAACCTTCCAGGTTAGAGGTCAAGGAACCTTGAAGGGTCAAGAGGTGAAAAGGTACTCTAACTTGCTGAGGTGCTCTGACATTAGTCAATGCTTTCTCTAAGTGTTACTCTGCTTGAAATTGGAAGGAGCTTTTTTGGTGCTTTTCTATGATATTGCTCCTGATACCAGTCTGAAATATATAAGCATACGGTCATCTTTGGATGCTAAAAAAATGTGTTTCAGTTAAGACTGAAAATAACAAATGTACATTTGAACAGTACAGCCTAGCCTATACATCCAAATATCCTATTTGGATGTATAGGCTAGGCTAGGCCTTAGACCACAGTGACAAATGTAGACTTAGTCCAGTCATGCAATAGCATGCAAACGTATAGTTTACCCCCACCAAGAGACCACTGAACTACTAGTAGAGATTAATCTCTTATGTCACAACCAATTAGGGGCCTGGAGCAGCCCCAGAGAGCGATTTTGTGGGGATGATGGCAGCTTATGTCAAGCTTGTTAGCGTACCGCTTGTCAGCTAGCGCTGTGAACTAGCAAGCGTTACCAAATAGACTGAGTTTCTCGTTCTCTTCCTCTTCGCTCTGGCGGTTTTATCTGGAGGTTTGTGGAGGAAAAGCTTTACGCGCCAGGAACAAAGGTTATTGTTTTTTTTCCCGCAGAGGGGTTTTTGTTTAGTGGACGATGATGTACAGTTTGACGTGGGATGTTTACTGTACACTCTCTTTAATCCGCTTCGGCCGGCTGTGCTTCTTCATGTGCTATTGAAGTAGCTAAATGTTAAAAAACATAGGATTTTATAGTTATTTATCTTCAACTAAGGAAAGACTGGTGTTTTTGAAAGAGAAAAGACGGCGGTACACTGAGAAAGAGGAAAAGGAATAGCTGTTGCACATGACTTTTAACTAACACTACAGCACCTAAAAGGTTGAAGTAGCAATGAGGAATACGAACAAGGGAACTGACGCCATCTTTGTTTTTCCTTTTCGATCGACAGGCGGTCACAGGCAGATGCTTCGGTGACAAGGACTTCAGGGGAGGCCTGGAGAATGGGATCCTGCTGTGCGAGTAAGTGCTACCCCATCTTTTGCAACTCCTTCACGTTACTGTAGGCAGAATCCTCAGACACGTTTCCCCTTGTGGCTCGGCACAACAAGTGTTGCATTTATAGAGCAATTTTTCGAAGTGCTCAAAGCACTTTATGTACAGATTATACTGTACAGTAGCCTGGCATGCCAGACCGTGTGGTGCAGTAGTGAGCTAGATAAATGACACGCTCAACTGGGGCAATCAAATCAAATCAAATGGTGTTTGCCACATGCGCCAAATAAAACAGGTGTAGACCTTACAGTGAAATGCGTGCTTACAAGCCCTTAACCAACAATGCCGTTTTAAGGAAATACCTAAAAGAAAAGAGATAAGTATAACAAATAACGCTAATTAAAGAGCAGCGGTAAATAACAGAGTTTGGCTTTGTTGGCCAGGCTAACTGTACGTTACGTGCACATAAATAAATAACACGTAAATAAACAAATAAATCACTACAGTAAACTACTCATTGAGTCCTCAACCCTTTTCCTGTAATGTATAAATCACATGCATCCTCTCACCCAGCCTGTGATAAAAGTGTCAGCTACATACTTCACGTTGTGTGAACACCTGTGTTATGGCTATAGTCTCTACTCCCCCCCCCCCCCCCCCCCCTTCCCTTCAGACATGTTCCTCATCCTGTGGACATAACATACTTTACTTTACAGTCCCTGTCATGTCCTTTTCAGCTGTGGAGTAAATCCAGGAGATTTATAGGTCTCTTCCCTCAAAGTTCCAGTGTGTGGAGTCTGTTAGTGTAGTGCAATTCACAGACACCCTAGGGATATAGTACAACCCTTCTGGAGACTATGAAGGGGCTTGAGGTGCTTCCCTGTGGTCAACTCAAATTGGTTATCTTAGGTGGGTGATAGGCAGTCTTCAAATGTGAATTGTGTGTCTCTGCTGACTGTAAGCTGTCTAACTGTGTGTGTGTGTGTGTGTGTGTGTGTGTGTGTGTGTGTGTGTGTGTGTGTGCCTGCGTGCATGCACCATAACAGTAATTATCGAATATATCATATTAAAAACATTGCACGCATTCGAGGCCAAATAAACATTTATTTTCATGGAGATCCATGCAGAAATGTGACACCGCCATTTAGGGCTGGGCAATATGACGATATATATCGTGTGACGATAGAAAAACGTCTATCGTTTCATATTATGCTCTATCGTTTATGTCATTGTGTTGCAAATCGCACTCTTTACGTCAATATTTTTCGTCAATTAGACGGCGCTTTGCGGCACGTGTGGAAGGAAATTTGCAACACAAACAAACATGGAGGAGAGTGAACGTGACACAGAGCATAAGAGACAGGGAGCTTGTAGCTAAAATAGGGGCTACTTCGGTCGCATGGACGTGGTTTGGGTATGAAAAGTCTGACACGGACCAGAAAACCGTCCTCTGCAAAATATGCTGCTGGCCGGTCCCGACTACAGGCTCAAACACCACTAACCTCTTTTACCACCTACGCAAGAATCATGTGAAACAGTACAGAGAGAGTCTAGGGATGAGACCCCAAAAAGTTTTTTGGGCAGCACTTTGGTTCTTTTCATATAATGCTATAATTCATATAAACCGATATTTGTTAGGCCTGTATTCATTTGTTTGCTTCCACAGTTCAAACAGTTCTACTATTAAAGAGTATGTTTGGTTTGGATATTTTGGACCATATTCACATTTTTTGGCCTATTTATTTTGTTTGCAACTATAGTTGAAGTATTTTCTATTTACCTTTTTTAGATTTTATACATTAATATTTTATATTTTGTTACATGCTTAATTGAAAATATGCACAAAGCTTCTAAATAAAAGGAGAAATAATCAAATATGAGTAAGTACCTTTTATTTGTTGAGTATAATTCAAAATGTAATACGAAATAGGCCTTTACATGTGGTCATTTTATATAAACTATTTTTTCATTGAATTTACGGAAAATGTGCTGTATCGTGATATGTATCGTTATCGGGATATGAAATGACCTATATGGGGATATGAGATTTTGGTCATATCGCCCAGCCCTACCGCCATTGAATGATCAGCTTTTATCTTACCATATTATCAATAACCCCTATCACAGAAAAATACACTTTCTCTCATTTCTCTCTACGAACCCAGTCGAGCGTAAAACCCCTTTGTCAACAACCAGAGGCTTCCTTACAACCATACACCTAATTCTTCCCATATCTCGCCATCAGCAGCCATCCATCTACAACTCAACCTCTCCACTTTTCTACTCAGCGTTTGAGGTAGAATCACATTGCCTTCCAGGTGTATCATAACATAACCTTAGAGATTGTTATCACGAGACTATTATTGGCTCTGGCTTTGATGACGAACAAAGGATGAACTTTGAAGTACATTCCTCATGTGGAACAGCAATAACAGAACTTAGGAGCAGGTCTGGGATCAGATAATACTAGGAAAAGTGGAGAATCTTGTAGTGCATTCCACAATAACAGGATGTACTGTAGTAACTGGTCTGGAATCAGATAGGGGGAACTCTTGTACATTCCTCAATAACTGGACTTAGGAACAGACCTAGGATCAGATAAGACTAGAACATCCCCTCTGAATCGTCCTAAAAAAACATTGCACCTCGGGAGGAAGTTGGAGAATGTCCCCTGTGGACCTTGTGCACTCTCTAAACAAGGGAAGGGTTGGACCGCAAGGAAATTATCTGTTTGGCTTTGACACCCTCACCCCAATTTTTTCTCATGTTTTGTTTTTGAGGCCGTCGCCGGATGGACTTCAAAAGGGGTGTCTCGTGTCTTCCCATGATTTTGAAAGATTTTGTTTTTCATAGAAGTGCATGTGTACAATAATGTATTATAGCTACAGTACTCTCTCTGTGTGTGTTTTTGTAATGTGTTGTGATCCATGACCTGACAACATTATCCCAACCACTCATGCCCACTTCCTCAGGAGTAACACATGACTGGATACACTAAAGGCACACTGAGATGTGTGTGTGTGTGTGTGTGTGTGTGTGTGTGTGTGTGTGTGTGTGTGTGTGTGTGTGTGTGTGTGTGTGTGTGTGTGTGTGTGTGTGTGTGTGTGTGTGTGTGTGTGTGTGGGTGTGTTAAAGTCTCAAGGCCTTGCTGTGTGCCCTTGAGTCCTTCCAACTGATTTAGAGCCAGTGTCACCACTAACCTCCCAACACAGCCACAAATGATTCCTTCTTTCATTCACTCTTGCTTTTTTTAACTTGTTTTTTCATGACCTGATGAAGATCCAACTCGGATTGAAACGTTGTCTTTTGTGCGTCTGATTCTGTCCTGCACCTGATTGGATATTATATATATTTTTTTAAATGTTTTTTAAGTTGGATGTACATTTAGTTTTTTTTTACAGATGTTATCTATATTCCATGGATAAAGCTGTAGAAATCTTATCTCTATCTATCTTTTCTCTCTCTCTCTCTCCCCTCTCTCTCTCTCTCTCTCTCTCTCTCTCTCTCTCTCTCTCTCTCTCCCCCTCAGGTTGCTGAGCTCCATCAAACCTGGCTTGGTGAAGAAAATCAACAGATTACCCACTCCCATCGCTGGCCTTGTGAGTTCTCTCCTTCTTCTACCATCCCTCCATTCCTCTCCCCCTCTATCTTCCTCTCCTTCCATTCTTCTCCTCCCTCTAATGATTCCCCCTCTCCTCCCTTCCTCTCTTTTCAACCATCTATTCCCCCTTTCCTCCCTACATTTAGTTTCCCTATCCTCCAAGTCCTCTCCTCCCTCCATCCATCTCCCCCTTTCCTCTCACTGTACCTATATTCCTTTCGGAATATAGTACAGTCTGTTCTGTACTTTAAGTTATGCACAGATATACAGTACAGAGATAATGCATTAATTCCCAGGCTGTAAGAAGACTCAAAATCTGTCTGTCAAACAGCTGGGAACAATAAAAGGGTGTAAACATCACAGAAGTATTCAATTAGCAACTCTGTGTGTGTCTGTGGGAATGTGTGTGTGTGTGTGAGTGTGTTTTAGTGTGAGTAAATGCATGTGCGTGTGTGTGTGGTGTGAGTGACCCCCCCCCCCCCCCCCCCGTGTATGTTTGTGTGTGTCTATGTTTCTTAGTTTGCATGTGTGTGTGCGTTCATGCATATGCATGTGTTTGTTTGTGTACCGTAGGCCTTTACATATAGTGCTATTTCACATTTTGAGGCCACGTCGTTGGCGTTGGCCTGTGTCTTCAACTGTGTCTAAACTGTGTTCAGCCTCAGAGTGTACATATTATTGTACTCCACATACCAGAAGACAGAAGGGACGTACCCCTCCAACCAAATGGATAAAAAAAAGAGTCTCCCCGCAACTAATTGCAGCATGTCTTTCAAGAATCTTGTGGAAATACATCCAGCTCCGCATTTCACTGTCGAATATATAAAGTTGGATATCAAAGGAGAGGAGAGGAAGGAAACTTCAAGAGAGCTGCCTCATTTTTTTTTTTTTTATGTAGTGCATTAGAGTTGGTCTCTCCTACTCCAAGCCTTTCACATCCCTTTTTTGCACTCTTGTTCTCTTCTCTTAATGATTCTTCAGCGCTCTCTCTCTCTCTCTCTCTCTCTCAATCCTCTGGGGTGTTTTGGCTTGGTTTGGGTCTGCTTTGATTCGCTGAATGAAGACAACTGGTTAGCCAAGCTCAGATGTACTGGGACAGCCCTGGGATCAGTTCTTAGTGTAAAATGAGCGTGTGATTGCTGGCAAGGTTGCGAGATGAGCCCCATTTCATGGTGTGAAATCGTAACCACAATGTTATGACTTTCCACACTACCTCTGCTTGACACTTTGGTCTTGGTGCATTATCGTTACCAGGCAACAAATGTAACATTTTAGTAGCCCTTGTATATCTTGACTAGATTTGTCACTATTATGAGATTTTGGGCTTTCGTAAATTCATCAAAGACACCAAATTTGTCACTATTGTGAGATGTAGGCCTTTCATAATGAACCAAGGACTGGACTGGCATGAACTAGCACGCACAGGGTTCCTTCAGGACCAAGACTGAGAGACAAACAACAAGGCCTCTTTGAGAGTTAATGGAGAAGCAGAGAGGTGAAAGGTCAGCCTGTGTACTTCCTTCCTTCCGTCTCATACAGTACAGTAGCTCTGGCCCTCTAATAGTTCCACCTCATGTTGTCTCAGAGGGCGTTGTTTGATATGCCCCTCCACTCGCTCATGACATCAATGCAGTCCCTGTTGGTCTCTGGGAAAGCCTACCTAGAGGTTCTTACTTAGTTCCCACTTGGCTTCGTATGGGCTTTGGTTGAGAGAAAGCAAGGGAGGTTATAGAGCAGGGGTAAGCAGAGTTGGGTAGTTTTTATCGGCTAGCTTCTCTATGGGAGATCTAGGATCAGCTTTCCCACCCCAAATCCTAACCTTAAACATTAGTGGGGGAACAGCATCTGAGGGAAATGTATTGAGTTGTTGTGGCTATAAGACAAAATGGCCTTGTGTTGTCTTTGACTGTGCTCATGGTTAGTTAAGACTGAAGGGTAATGGAAAGAGTGCAGAAGGCATGAAGGACAGAGGAGAAGAGATGAACAGCAGCTGGAAAAGATCGAGAAAGAGATAAGCAGAGAAAGTATGAAAGAGGAGAGCTCAGCAGCTGAATGAAAGATATACAGTATATAGAGAGAGAGAAACATACAGAGGACAGGAAGACTCAACAGCTATTTTTACTTAAGTAGTTTACACCACTGGTTCTGGAAGACCAGTGGAAGGCCTGAGATCATCACTGGACATAGAGAGAGCAATAGAGAGCGAGAGAGATTGAGAGAGGAGAGAGAGAGAGAGAGAGAGAGAGAGAGAAAGAGAAATGCATGCATCATTGGCAAGGAGCAGAAGTGTTAAACTGTTTTGAAGGAAGTTTGGTTTGGCCCAGCATCTCTCTCTCTCTCCTTACTCTCTTATCTGCCGGCGTCTCTAATTGCCGCCAACTAGCCTCCCCTGGCTTTAACAAACCCGGTAATTACACTCCTGTATTCTTAACAACCCTTTCTCTTTTTTACAACCCCCCCTACTACAATAACATTGGATTATCTTATTATCTTGTTAAAGTTTCAAAGCAAAAGAGTTATCGCCTCAATTCTTATTGCTCGCAGAAAAGGTTTATGCTGCCCGATGTCAGTCACTCTATCTTGTTTCTCTCTTTCTCTTTCGCAGTCACTCTTTCCCTCTCTTTCTGTTTCCTTCTTTCTCTCTCTGTCTTTTTTAAGAGAAGATATCTCAATATCTAAGAGCAACAAAAGTCAGTCTCCCTCTCCCTCTCTTTGTCTAATGATTTCTGTCTACATGACCTGAGGGAACAGTTCATCTGAGATGGGTATCGAGTCAGTCTTTTAAAGGATTATAAGGCTTATCAATGATCCATCTACACACAGGTCCTCCACCAACAAGGGACATTAACAAGGAACTTTTGAGTGGGAGGAGAAACGTGGCATTAGTATACCTTTAGTAAGCTTTTGATACGTGCATGAGTGGGCACCAGCCAATTACTGTATGAATGGACAAAGCCATCAATCATTTGACACCATTCATTCCTATATGAAGAGTCAATAGCACATTGAAGCCAAATTAAAGTTTAGATGTGGTCATAACATGCGTAGTTTGAGCTACTCCAGGAAGTGACGTTGCAGGCTAGTTTAGTGCTGCTCTCATTGAGTAACTCAAGTTGAATGCCCTTTTTTGTGATATCTAATTGGTAGTTACGATCTTGTCTCATCGCTGCAACTCCCCAACAGACTCGGGAGAGGTGAACGTTGAGAGCCATGTGTCATGACCTGCCAAGCCGTGCTGCTTCTTAACCCAGAAGCCAGCCGCACCAATGTGTCGTAGGAAACCCCGTCCAACTGACAACTTGAGGCAGCTTGCCACAAGGAGTTACTGGAGCATGATGACCCAAAGAAATCAACCTGGCCAAACCCTCCCCTAACCCGGACGACGCTGGGCCAATTGTGCGCCGCCCCATGGGGCTCCCGGTCACGGCCGCCTGGGATCGAACCCGAGGCTGTAGTTCCTACAGAGAGAGTGATCACACAGTCATCCGGAAACAGCTGGTGCTCTCATGCATGCTTTGGTGTTGCATGATATCCACACCTAGCTTTGTGTACACTAGTGAAACCATACAGCTCTGCTCACATGCACTTACAGTTGAAGTCGTAAGTTTACATACACCTTAGCCAAATACATTTAAACTCAGTTTTTCACAATTCCTGACATTTAATCCTAGTAAAAATTCCCTGTCTTAGGTCAGTTAGGATCACCATTTTATATTAAGAATGTGAAATGTCAGAAAAATAGTAGAGAGAATGATTTATTTCAGCTTTTATTTCTTTCATCACATTCCCAGTGGGTCAGAAGTTTACATACACTCAATGAGTATTTGGTAGCATTACCTTTAAATTGTTTAACTTGGGTCAAATGTTTTGGGTAGCCTTCCACAAGCTTCCCACAATAAGTTGGGTGAATTTTGGCCCATTCCTCCTGACAGAGCTGGTGTAACTGAGTCAGGTTTGTAGGCCTCCTTGCTCACACACACTTTTTCAGTTCTTCCCACAAATGTTCTATAGGATTGAGGTCAGGGCTTTGTGATGGCCACTCCAATACCTTGATTTTGTTGTCCTTAAGCCATTTTGCTGCTGCCACCCCCATGCTTCACGGTTGGGATGGTGTTCTTCAGCTTGCAAGCCTCCCCCTTTTTCCTCCAAACATAACGATGGTCATTATGGCCAAACAGTTCTATTTTTGTTTCATCAGACCAGAGGACATTTCTCCAAAAAGTACGATCTTTGTCCCCATGAGCAGTTGCAAACCGTAGTCTGGCTTTTTTTATGGCGGTTTTGGAGCAGTGGCTTCTTCCTTGCAGAGCGGCCTTTCAGGTTATGTCGATATAGGACTCGTTTTACTGTGGATATAGATACTTTTGTACCTGTTTCCTCCAGCATCTTTACAAGGTCCTTTGCTGTTGTTCTGGGATGGATATGCACTTTTTGCACCAAAGTACGTTCATCTCGAGGAGACAGAACGCGTCTCCTTCCTGAGCGGTATGACGGCTGCGTGGTCCCATGGTGTTTATACTTGCGTACTGTTGTTTGTACAGATGAACGTGGTACCTTCAGGCATTTGGAAATTGCTCCCAAGGATGAATCAGACTTGTGGAGGTCTACAATTTTTATCTGAGGTCTTAGATAAATTCTTTTGATTTTCCCATGATGTCAAGCAAAGAGGCACTGAGTTTGAAGGCCTTGAAGTATATCCGCAGGTACACCTCCAATCGACTCAAATGATGTCAGAAGCTTCTAAAGCCATGATGTCACGTCCTGACCAGCAGAGGGAGTAGTTGTTTAGTATTTTTGGTCAGGACCTGGCAGAAGTACTGTGTTGTATGTGTTTTTCTGGTATTTCTGTTTCTATGTTGGTCTGTGTGGCTCCCGATCAGGGACAGCTGGTTATCGTTGTTCCTGATTGGGTGTCATATATTAGGAGTGTGTTTGTCACCTGGGTTTTGTGGGTTGTTTTATTTCGCACTGCTACGTATAGTGATAGCCTGTGAAACTGTCTCCTGTCGTTCTAGTTTATTGGTTTTCCGTGTGCATCAAACTTAATAAAATTATGTGGAACACGCAACCCGCTGTGTATTGGTCTGACAGTGATTTCTCCTTATCGTCAGACGACAAAGTTTGTGACACATGTCATTATTTTCTGGAATTTTCAAAGCTGTTTAAAGGCACTTAGTGTATGTAAACTTCTGTCCCACTGGAATTGTGATGCAGTGAATTATAAGTGAAATAATCTGTCTGTAAACAATTGTTGGAAAAATTACTTGTGTCATGCACAAAGTAGATGTCCTAACCGACTTGCCAAAACTCCAGTTTGTTAACAAGAAATTTGTGGAGTGGTTGAATAACAAGTTTTAAAAACAACTGTACAAAACAGTTGTGTCCAGGCTTGGACTTACGTATCCAAAGCAGAGCCCCATGTTTGTTCACTTCTCACACCCTAATTGTGTTGTCAACAGTAGTAAAACCATACTGCTGCGCTCACACACAGGTCTGTGGATTACAGTGAGACCCTATGGCTGTATTCCCGCATGGTCTTCCATACAACAGAGAGACCTTATAGTTGCACTTACACAATCTACACAGGCTCAAGTGTTCCATACCAGAGCAATGCTAGGCACCAAAACATCAACAAAAATACACACACACACACACACACACACACACATACACACACTGGCCTGTGGGGGAGTTTTATTATAATTACTGAGGTGAGAGAGGCGTAAACAAGAGGCCTGCTGTTATCTCAGCCATCATAATAAAACACAGACCAGACCAGGCCAGACCAGGCACTCCCCTTTCCTTCCCCTTCCTGTTACAGCCTAATGGGAAAATGGTTCTCTGTGGAATTCCCTGTTGTGTAATCAGGGTGGATGGGGAGCGGAGCGGAGCGCGGGATGTTTTGTTTTGTTGCTCTGGTCCAAGGCGTTAGGAAGGCTCAGCCTGAGCCGCACTGAGGCTCAGGGTTAGCAAGCCGCACTAACTCCCTGGACTACAGGTGGTTGGTTGGTTGGTTGGTTGGTGTACTGCTGAAGAGGGCTAGCAGGTTGGTGAGTTGGTTGCAGACCTGGGTCAAATGCATAGGTCAAATGTTTAGGAGTCCTGAGTGGTGCAGCGGTCTAAGGCACTGCATCGCAGTGCTAGAGGAGTCACTACAGACCCGGGTTTGATCCCGGGCTGTATCACAACCGGCTGTGATTGGGAGTCCCATAGGGCGGCGCACAATTGGCCCAGCGTCGTTAGGGGAGGGTTTGGCTGGGGTAGGCCGTTATTGTAAATAAGAATTTGTTCTTAACGGACTATTAGTTCCAGCATAACATTACACAGAACCTGATAAACAATGGATGTGTGCATGCCGCTGTATAATTGCAAAACCCCAGTCATGGCACTGCCTAGTCAGTCAGAATCTTAACTTAACAAGTCACTTGTGTGTGACTTTAACCCAACTCTCCCCTGATTATTTAAGTGTTATCCTTGGCTGCGAGTCTGCAAGTTTGGAATCTGAAACAAATCTGTGACACCCATCTCCCTAGGCTTAATCTGTGAACGCCTTTCCCCTGGATACTCTATAGGCTAGGTGTGAACACTGTTTTACTTCCCCCCTACAAGCATCTGCAGTCAGATTATGCCAGAAAGATATTGATTCCATCCAGCACTGTAATCTAATATGATCTGAGTCATTCCAACTATTGCAATGGCTCATTTCAGAGGAAGGAACATGTTTAATGTCTAAGTACAGTGAGGGAAAAAAGTATTTGATCCCCTGCTGATTTTGTACGTTTGCCCACTGACAAAGAAATGATCAGTCTATCATTTTAATTGTAGGTTTATTTGAACAGTGAGAGACAGAATAACAACAACAAAAAATCCAGAAAAACACATGTCAAAAATGTTAGAAATTGATTTGCATTTTAATGAGGGAAATAAGTATTTGACCCCCTCTCAATCAGAAAGATTTCTGGCTCCCAGGAGTCTTTTATACAGGTAACGAGCTGAGATTAGGAGCACACTCTTAAAGGGAGTGCTCCTAATCTCAGTTTGTTACCTGTATAAAAGACACCTGTCCACAGAAGCAATCAATCAATCAGATTCCAAACTCTCCACCATGGCCAAGACCAAAGAGCTCTCCAAGGATGTCAGGGACAAGATTGTAGACCTACACAAGGCTGGAATGGGCTACAAGACCATCGCCAAGCAGCTTGGTGAGAAGGTGACAACAGTTGGTGCGATTATTCGCAAATGGAAGAAACACAAAAGAACTGTCAAACTCCCTCGGCCTGGGGCTCCATGCAAGATCTCACCTCGTGGAGTTGCAATGATCATGAGAACAGTGAGGAATCAGCCCAGAACTACATGGGAGGATCTTGTCAATGATCTCAAGGCAGCTGGGACCATAGTCACCAAGAAAACAATTGGTAACACACTACGCCGTGAAGGACTGAAATCCTGCAGCGCCCGCAAGGTCCCCCTGCTCAAGAAAGCACATATACATGCCCATCTGAAGTTTGCCAATGAACATCTGAATGATTCAGAGGACAACTGGCTGAAAGTGTTGTGGTCAGATGAGACCAAAAGGGAGCTCTTTGGAATCAACTCAACTCGCCATGTTTGGAGGAGGAGGAATGCTGCCTATGATCCCAAGAACAACATCCCCACCGTCAAACATGGAGGTGGAAACATTATGCTTTGGGGGTGTTTTTCTGCTAAGGGGACAGGACAACTTCACCACATCAAAGGGACGATGGACAGGGCCATGTACCGTCAAATCTTGGGTGAGAACCTCCTTCCCTCAGCCAGGGCATTGAAAATGGGTTGTGGATGGGTATTCCAGCATGACAATGACCCAAAACACACAGCCAAGGCAACAAAGGTGTGGCTCAAGAAGAAGCACATTAAGGTCCTGGAGTGGCCTAGCCAGTCTCCAGACCTTAATCCCATAGAAAATCTGTGGAGGGAGCTGAAGGTTCGAGTTGCCAAACGTCAGCCTCGAAACCTTAATGACTTGGAAAAGATCTGCAAAGAGGAGTGGGACAAAATCCCTCCTGAGATGTGTGCAAACCTGGAGGCCAACTACAAGAAACGTCAGACCTCTGTGATTGCCAACAAGGGTTTTGCAGAGGGGTCAAATACTTATTTCCCTCATTAAAATGCAACATTTTTGACATGCGTTTTTCTGGATTTTTTGTTGTTGTTATTCTGTCTCTCACTGTTCAAATAAACCTACCATTAAAATTATAGACTGATAATTTCTTTGTCAGTGGGCAAACATACAAAATCAGCAGGGGATCAAATACTTTCTTCCCTCACTGTACTTAATTCTTCATATCAATTCGCTCTGAATATTTTTTTTTACTGTTTTAAGTCTGTTGGGGAAAGAATGTCTTAAAACCGCTGGATTTGAATTCTCTGCGGATGTCTCTTTAAGTCTGTGTGTGTTATTGTGTGGGTTTTCTTGGACCGTTGTCCATTGTTTTGGTGTCTGAGGGGGGGTAGGAGGATTGAGGGGTGGGATGTAGATGTTCGTGTTGATGTAGACGTCAGCGTCAATCATCTCAGCTGCGGACTCCACCCAGTTTCCTCTGCCAGTGACACGCACACGTACATGCACACACGGTTCAAACACATAAACACAAATACAAATGTGCAGGACATGGATTTGTCAAGTGATTTCCCCTAGACACATACATGTACAGTACACGCACGTACAGTACACACGCACACACACACCCTTGTCGGCTTCTCTTTCGCACTCACTAATATTTACTCAGTTTGGTCCTCTGTCCGAGTGTTTGTTTGCGTTTCTGTTATTGTTGGCATCGGGCGACTTGTTGTCAAGTGACTTGTTGTCGGAAGAGAGGAAAAAAGGGAGGAATTTGGTTGTTTGGTTTGGGAGCAGCGGCAGTGTGGAGTGAGATGGTTTGCATGTGTTGTCTGGAGCTATTGTTGTAGTTTTTCTCCTTTTTTCTCCTCTTCCTCCAGTTTCTTTGCTGTTCTTGGTTTGTTGTTACTGAATACTGGATTTATCAGGATAGCTTTTGAGTAGATGGGGTAGCTAGCTCCGAAAAGGGCTGTGTATTACCCTGCGGCTCCCAGCATACAGTGAGCAGGTCTGCTGCTTTGAGCGCCTGTACAGTGTGAACACACACAGTGACGTGGAACGTTACCATCAACAATGGTAAAACTCTGCTTAATCCTAACCATGCAGTTATTATTGACACCTTCTTCTTCACACCAAGGTAATCATGTTCTGGCCTTCATTTGTGACTTCCAACTACCCATGACCTAGATCAACTGAAAACAGTACATCAACTACCCATGACCCAGATCAACTGAAAACAGTACATCAACTACCCATGACCCAGATCAACTGAAAACAGTACATCAACTACCCATGACCCAGATCAACTGAAAACAGTACATCAACTACCCATGACCCAGATCAACTGAAAACAGTACATCAACTACCCATGACCCAGATCAACTGAAAACAGTACATCAACTACCCATGACCCAGATCAACTGAAAACAGTACATCAACTACCCATGACCCAGATCAACTGAAAACAGTACATCAACTACCTATGACCCAGATCAACTGAAAACAGTACATCAACTACCTATGACCCAGATCAACTGAAAACAGTACATCAACTACCTATGACCCAGATCAACTGAAAACAGTACATCAACTACCTATGACCCAGATCAACTGAAAACAGTACATCAACTAACCATGACCCAGATCAACTGAAAACAGTACATCAACTACCCATGACCCAGATCAACTGAAAACAGTACATCAACTACTCATGACAGATCAACTGTGGTCATCTTGTTGGATACAGGAAAAATGCAACTTCAAGAGGATGTTACAATCTGAAAAGGCATTGGAAATGTATTAATGTTTGTAACATCAAATACTTAAGAGTTGCTTTAAAAAATGGGGGTGAAGTGAAATGTTTTGGGAAGGGGGGGGGGGGGGGGGTCTTATTATCTGACTCCTTTATGGTCATGTAATTTCTTTGCTGTGGTTTGGTTCAGGTTTTGGCCACACTATGTGTTGAACTCCCCCTTAACCCTCTGGCTGGCTGTTAGTAATGCCCAATAAGCCCCACCCCTCATAGACTTAAATATATGTTTCTGCATGAGTATATTTAAGCAATATGGTCCTAGGGGGTGTGGTATATGGCCAATATACCACGGTTAGGGGCTGTTCTTATGCACGATGCAATGCGGAGCCCTTAGCTGTGGTATATGGCCATATACCACAAACCCCTGAGGTGCCTTATAAACTGGCTACCAACGTAATAAGGGCAATAAAAATACATGTTTTGTCATACCCGTGGTATACAGTCTGATATACCACGTCGGTCAGCCAATCAGCATTCAGGGCTCGAACCACCCAGTTTATAATTGTGAAATATGTTTATATTTAGCATCACTGTTGTACTGTAGTAGCTTAGGTTTGCTTAAAGAAAAAAAAATGTGACAAGTTATATCTTGTGTCCTTTGAAAATCTGTAGTAGACTATTACATCTTTTATTATAATGAATAGCAACTACTGTAGTATGTACCAAATACACCCGTAATCGTGTCAACAGGAATATTTACCACATTCTGGACTACTTTGGCTCCCTATGTCGTAAAAATATATTACCTACCATATCTCTCTGTCAACATGGGGCTCCCGAGTGGCGCAGCGGTCTAAGGCACTGCATCTCAGTGCTAGAGGCGTCACTACAGAAAATGGTTCGATTACAAGCTGTATCACAACCAGCCATGATTGGGTGTCCCATAGGGCGGTGCACAATTGGCCCAGCGTCGTCCGGTTTAGAGTTTGACAGGGGTAGGCCATCATTGTAAATAAGAATTTGTTCTTAACTGACTTGCCTAGTTAAATAAAGAAATGGCGCAACAGTTGACACAAGTAGGTCCTTGTGGCCTTTTTCTTGATATTTCCTGCCAGTTTTAAAGGTAGATTCACTGTTATGACGTTGCCACGAGCAGCACCGCAGATATTGCGGATGAGCGCGATGCAAGACTTTACTCTCACATAGCCACACAGAGTATCTGCACATGTGCACGGGTTCGCTTCATGCTGCTACAACATGGTATACAGTACCAAAACAGCAGAGAGGTTTAGCATCGCGCTACAACACTCTTAGTTGTTGTGTAAATTGACCGACCATTACTGTTCACTTTGTGATTTGCTGAGTATATCTTTAAGGCATTGTGTCCCTTTATTCTCACATAGTAAACTAAACCAACCCAAATGAATGCGTAACCACACGTTTATCGAACAGACCCTTTATAATCCATTAGCTTAGCATTTATAAGCAATGCAGGCATTACAAAGCGTAACCAATCTGTTACTCACAATAAGAAAGTGAAACGCATGAAAGTGTGATTTCACAATGTCTCCTCTCCACCCAGCCTCCACTTTATAATAAAACCGTCCTTTTTAAACCTACCATATTGTGCCAGATCTCTGTGGCTAACTGGATTTCACTGGATTCTACTGGACTTAACTAGATTTAGTTTGGCCTCCTCCAGTATGTATTTAACTGGTCTTGATTGCCCTCCTAAACCCTTTCCATCCTCCTCTTCTTTCTTTCTTTCTTCTTCCCTCTGCCAACATCAGATTCAGCTATCCCTACAACAGGCTTTTAAACTGTGTAATTCAGCTGTGGTAATTGGGAATTGGGAAGTCTCTGTCCAATGGTAGGCCTACTGTATTTACTTCATTTCAGTCAATGATTGGTGAGTCATTTGCAAACTTAAAGCAGATTCTGAATTGGTGATGCATTGCCAGTCAGGCTTCCCCAGTTGTGAGAAAATAGTTAGGAATTTTCTAGGAAGTTTTGTTTGTAGTGTGCTTGGTGAAGTTAATTCTTGGATTTCAGGATATGGATTTCTCTAAATGGAAACAACCTAAATTTCTCATATTAGAACATATTTACACGTAACCAGAAATATGTAGATATATACAGGTAACTGCCAAAATAAAGGAAACACCAACATAATGTGTCTTAATAAGGCGTTGGGCCGCCACAAGCTGCCAAAACGGCTTCAATGCACCTTGGCATAGCTTTTACAAGTGTCTGGAATCTATGAACTAGGGATGCGATACCATTATTCCACGAGAAATTCCTTCATCATTTGGTGTTTTATTGATGGTGGTGGAAAACACTGTCTCAGGCACTGCTCCAGAATCTCCCATAAGTGACTGAGACAGCCATGGCATATGGTTTACATCGTTTTCATGCTCATCAAACCATTCAGTGACCACTCGTGCCCTGTGGATGGGGGCATTGTCATCCTGGAAGAGACCACTCTCAACCGGATTGAAATGATTCATCATGGGTTGAAGTTGATCACTCAGAATTGCTGTGTATTTATTGTCGTTTAACTTGCCCTCTAAGGGGTTGAGTGGGCCTTAACCATGCCAGGAGAATGCATCCCACCATAACTCTCATTTACTTAAGTGTTTCCTTTATTTTGACAGTTACCTGGCAGTTAGAGCAAAAACGTGCAGATTTTTAAATGAATATCAATATTTTTCATCAGTGTGTGAATGCAATGCTGATTTGGGAGAAGTTAATATCCTTGAAGAAACTACCAATTGTGCTATATTTGTAGAGAAAAAAAATTGTACTCTCTTGCTGATTGTCTTTTATGTATCCTGCTGGCAGAGCGATATCCATCCACGCCCTCATTTTGTGTGTGTGTGTGTGTGTGTGTGTGTGTGTGTGTGTGTGTGTTCCATTACAAAACTGAATTTGTTGTGGTTCTGTGGCAAATTTGTTGCAAACTAAATAGTGTGCTACAAAATGTTGACAGAATTTTGCAAATGTTTTCCACTAGTGGTGGATTTGCAGCAAACCTTTGGCAACAATAATATGTATTGCCACTAGTGGCAAACAGTTCGCCTGAGCTTTTTTTCTGGCAGACAATTCTCTCAAGATTCTATTTGAATCTGTGGCAAACCTGTGGCAACAAGTTCCAAGACCAGTAACTGTTGATGACCAATCAGGGGGATTAGAAACGTCTGTTGGAAAATGAAAACCAAGCTGTCTAGCTAGCTACCTACCAAAGTTTTCCGGAGACTTTCTAACTTCTTCATTAAACTTTCTAATAAACTTTAACATATTATTAGCTAAATGATGCCTAGTTAACAAAGGTCAGTTTTATGGGAAAGAGTGAAACACATTTTGTTGATACCAGTTTCAATCTGTCAGCACCACTGACTGGCTAGCGCTTAGCTAGCTAACGCTAGCTATCATATTCTTGCACAATTAATGTGATAGGTAGCTAGCTAAGTAACTATCTACATAAACACTCATATTTTAAGGTGAATACGTTGCTGTCTTAACACCAATATGCATGTCAATATGCTAGTGTCACAGTTCAGTAGCATGTTAGCTAGCACAACAGCTAACATACAGCAGCAACAATATGAGTTGATTTGACATCAAAGCAAAACTTCACTTTTACAGATGGATACCCTTTCTCACCCGTGGTGTTGAAAGAGGCTGGGAGGAGGATGCATCAACACCCTGGAAATATGTTTGTAGAGCAATCACTCAACACTTTTGAGTGATAAATTACTGTATTGTCTTTTGAGATTGATAAGGTAACCAAATGCATTTATTCTCAATTGCAGCTCATACATTAATTATTTGTAACAATTAGATATTTCATTGCTTTAGTAGTAGCTAGCTCAATACAGATTGAGGCCTTCAATATTGACACAGATTGAGGCCTTCAATCAAACTGAGGACAGAGAAATATGTGTGCACCAGACAGGTCAAGGCTTCTTGCATGCATGGCTTTGAGATGTACATTACACTCAAAACAATTCTGGGTTGTTTAGATGACCCAATTCCTGGTTTGCAGGCATTGGGTCAATAGTTGGGTTGTTTTCTTCAAAAAGCTAGGTTGGGTTGTTGGTGCTGGGTTACTAAGGTTGGGTGTTTTGGCAGTCTGAAAGCTATGAAATCAGTAAGAAACAAACTATACGAATTATGAATTTGTTGGTCATTCAGGTTAAAAATAGGTTGTCCTATCATAATTAGGTAGCTAGCAGTTAGCTTGAGCATTAGCTAACAACCGTTAGCTAGCTAGTCATAACGTTTACTAGCTAGCTAATGAAAAGCCTCACGACCATGCTCGTGACGCTAGCTTACTGGAGTGTTTTGTGGCGGAATATAACTAAATGTACATTTTGTGTCAACGCTTGGCTAGCTAGTTAGCTGAATTCACTTCAGTATCTGTAATGGTAGCTTAGCTAGCTTACTACCTTAGCAAGCTAGCTAAGTTTGCCACTTCTTCTGGACTCTGTCGGACACTGTTTCACTCGTCAGCTAATGTTAGCTGGCTAGCTAGGTTACCATAGCTAGATTGTATTTATTCTCCATCTGTGCTAATTTAACCAAGCTACAGTTGAAGTCGGAAGTTTACATACACTTAGGTTGGAGTCGTTAAAACTCGTTTTTCAACCACTCCACAAATTTCTTGTTAACAAACTATAGTTTTGGCAAGTCGGTTAGGACATTTACTTTGTGCATGATACAAGTAATTTTTCCAACAATTGTTTACAGACAGATTATTTCACTTATCATTCACTGTATCACAATTCCAGTGGGTCAGAAGTTTACATACACTAAGTGCCTTTAAACAGCTTGGAAAATTCCAGAAAATGTCATGGCTTTAGAAGCTTCTGATAGGCTAATTGACATCATTTGAGTCAATTGGAGGTGCACCTGTGGATGTATTTCAAGGCCTACCTTCAAACTCAGTGCCTCTTTGCTTGACATCATGGGAAAATCAAAATAAATCAGCCAAGACCATTGTAGACCTCCACAAGTCTGGTTCATCTTTGGGAGCAATTTCCAAACACCTGAAGGTACCACGTTCATCTGTACAAACAATAATACGCAAGTATAAACACCATGAGACCACGCAGCCGTCATACCGCTCAGGAATGAGACGCGTTCTGTCTCCTAGAGATGAACGTACTTTGGTGCGAAAAGTGCAAATCAATCCCAGAACAACAGCAAAGGACCTTGTAAAGATGCTGGGTGAAACAGGTACAAAAGTATCTATATCCACAGTAAAACGAGTCCTATATCGACATAACCTGAAAGGCCGCTCAGCAAGAAAGAAGCCACTGCTCCAAAACCGCCATTAAAAAGCCAGACTACGGTTTGCAACTGCACATGGGGACAAAGATCATACTTTTTGGAGAAATGTCCTCTGGTCTGATGAAACAAAAATAGAACTGTTGGCCATAATGACCATCGTTATGTTTGGAGGAAAAGGGGGAGGCTTGCAAGCTGAAGAACACCATCCCAACCATGAAGCACTGGGGTGGCAGCATCATGTTGTGGGGGTGCTTTGCTGCAGGAGGTTCTGGTGCACTTCTCAAAATAGATGTCATCATGAAGGAGGACAATTATGTGGATATATTGAAGCGACATCTCAAGACATCAGTCGGGAAGTTAAAGCTTGGTCGCAAATGGGTCTTCCAAATGGACAATGACCCCAAGCATACTTCCAAAGTCATGGCAAAATGGCTTAAGGACAACAAACTCAAAGGTATTGGAGTGGCCATCACAAAGCCCTGACCTCAATCCTATAGAAAATCTGTGGGCAGAACTGAAAAAGTGTGTGAGCAAGGAGGCCTACAAACCACCAGCTCTGTGTCACGTCCTGACCAGTATAGGTGTTATTTGTGTTTGTAGGTTGGTCAGGACGTGGCAGAGGGTATTTGTTTCATGTGGTTCGGGGGTTATGTGTATTGTAGAGGGGTGTTTGATTTATTATTTCCGGGTTTTGGTTTATGTTCTATGTTTTGTATTTCTAGGTTCATTCTAGTTCTTTGTATTTCTATGTCTAGGTAATTGGGTGTTGGACTCTCAATTGGAGGCAGGTGTTTTTAGTTGCCTCTGATTGAGAGTCCTATATATATACTGCTCCAAAAAATAAAGGGAACACTTAAACAACACATCCTAGATCTGAATGAAAGAAATAATCTTATTAAATACTTTTTTCTTTACATAGTTGAATGTGCTGACAACAAAATCACACAAAAATAATCAATGGAAATCCAATTTATCAACCCATGGAGGTCTGGATTTGGAGTCACACTCAAAATTAAAGTGGAAAACCACACTACAGGATGATCCAACTTTGATGTAATGTCCTTAAAACAAGTCAAAATGAGGCTCAGTAGTGTGTGTGGCCTCCACATGCCTGTATGACCTCCCTACAAAGCCTGGGCATGCTCCTGATGAGGTGGCGGATGGTCTCCTGAGGGATCTCCTCCCAGACCTGGACTAAAGCATCCGCCAACTCCTGGACAGTCTGTGGTGCAACGTGGCGTTGGTGGATGGAGCGAGACATGATGTCCCAGATGTGCTCAATTGGATTCAGGTCTGGGGAACGGGCGGGCCAGTCCATAGCATCAATGCCTTCCTCTTGCAGGAACTGCTGACACACTCCAGCCACATGAGGTCTAGTACTGTCTTGCATTAGGAGGAATCCAGGGCCAACCGCACCAGCATATGGTCTCACAAGGGGTCTGAGGATCTAATCTCGGTACCTAATGGCAGTCAGGCTACCTCTGGCGAGCACATGGAGGGCTGTGCGGCCCCCAAAGAAATGCCACCCCACACCATGACTGACCCACCGCCAAACCGGTCATGCTGGAGGATGTTGCAGGCAGCAGAACGTTCTCCACGGCGTCTCCAGACTCTTTCACGTCTGTCACGTGCTCAGTGTGAACCTGCTTTCATCTGTGAAGAGCACAGGGCGCCAGTGGCGAATTTGCCAATCTTGGTGTTCTCTGGCAAATGCCAAACGTCCTGCACGGTGTTGGGCTGTAAGCACAACCCCCACCTGTGGACGTCGGGCCCTCATACCACCCTCATGGAGTCTGTTTCTGACCGTTTGAGCAGACATGCACATTTGTGGCCTGCTGGAGGTCATTTTGCAGGGCTCTGGCAGTGCTTCTCCTGCTCCTCCTTGCACAAAGGCGGAGGTAGCGGTCCTGCTGCTAGGTTGTTGCCCTCCTACGGCCTCCTCCACGTCTCCTGATGTACTGGCCTGTCTCCTGGTAGCGCCTCCATGCTCTGGACACTACGCTGACAGACACAGCAAACCTTCTTGCCACAGCTCGCATTGATGTGCCATCCTGGATGAGCTGCACTACCTGAGCCACTTGTGTGGGTTGTAGACTCCGTCTCATGCTACCGCTAGAGTGAAAGAACCGCCAGCATTCAAAAGTGACCAAAACATCAGCCAGGAAGCATAGGAACTGAGAAGTGGTCTGTGGTCCCCACCTGCAGAACCACTACTTTATTGGGGGTGTCTTGCTAATTGCCTATAATTTCCACCTGTTGTCTATTCCATTTGCACAACAGCATGTGAAATTTATTGTCAATCAGTGTTGCTTCCTAAGTGGACAGTTTGATTTCACAGAAGTGTGATTGACTTGGAGTTACATTGCGTTGTTTAAGTGTTCCCTTTATTTTTTTGAGCAGTGTATAGGTATGTGTTTTGTTTGTAGGTAGTTGTATTTTGCACTGCTGTGAGTATTAGCCTGTGAAACTGTCATTCTTTGTTTTTCTGTGTTCACATTTATTTAATAAAATATAATGATGAACATGCAACCCACTGCGCCTTGGTCCTCTTTACCCAACGACACCCGTTACACTCTGTTAGGAGGAATGGGCCAAAATTCACCCAACTTATTGTGGGAAGCTTGTGGACCGCTACCCAAAATGTTTGACCCAAGTTAAACAATTTAAAGGCAATGCTACTAAATACCAATTGAGTGTATGTAAACTTCTGACCCAATGGGAATGTGACGAAAGAAATAAAAGCTGAAAAAATCTTTCTCTCTACTATTAGTCTGACATTTCAAATTCTTAAAATAAAGTGGTGATCCTAACTGACCTAAGACAGGGAATTTTTACTAAGATTAAATGTCAGGAATTGTGAAAAACTGAGTTTAAATGTATTTGGCTAAGGTGTATGTAAACTTCCGACTTCAACTGTATATACACTGGGGATAATAAGCGATACCTAGAGGGGGTGGAGACGATCACAAGGACAGGTGAACCATATCAGGGTGTGACATAAACATCCTAAGGTCAACAACCCCATACTTTTCACATTTCTCTCATGTAAATGCTGTATCTACATAAAAGATTAAATAAACAATTTATTTGACAAATATCCAGTCTTTGCTATTTTCTTTATTATCATGCTGATGATTTGTATCTGTTATTGAGGTCAAGCGGACATTGAATACATGTTTAGTATATTTACTACATTTAATGTTGTTGTTTTTATTCTCTGAGAAGTAAGTTCATTTAAAGTTATGTGATTTGGTTTATTTAGAACATTTCAATGTTAACACACAGTAACCAAAAACAGAATGTTCACCATAAGTTCCCAGAATTGTTTGCCAGATGTTAACAAGTTACCGCAAATTTACCGCAATAGTTTGCCCCCAAAAATTATTTGCATGTGAAAATATGAGCTTGCTGCAAAATTGCGAAAATTTGGCCAAAAGTGTGCCCCAACTGTTTACCAGGAGCCTGTTTTTTTTGGTACGGGTGTCTATGGGTGGGGACTCCTCTCCAGGGTAGCAGAGATGGCACTCTCCCAAACATACAGGAAGCCAGTGGGAGGGGGGTGGTAATTTACCACATTGAGAAAGGCTCTGGAACGTGAGAAAATCCAGCTCTGTGTGTGTGTGTGTGTGTGTGTGTGTGTGTGTGTGTGTGTGTGTGTGTGTGTGTGTGTGTGTGTGTGTGTGTGTGTGTGTGTGTGTGTGTGTGTGTGTGTGTGTGTGTGTGTGTGTGTGTGTGTGTGTGTGTTTGTGCGAGAAAGAGGGAGAATGAGAGAGAAGAGAGTGAGAGAGGCTGGGAACTGAAGACCAGAAGGGAACAGGAGCCTTAGCAGGGTCAGGTTTTACCAACTGAACAAAGGACCGTAGGACACCTGGCAAGCTCTGTATAGAAGACGGAGAAAGAGAAAGAACAAGCAGATAGGGAAAGAGGAAACAGAGAGAGAGAGTGAAAGAGAAAGTGGCAAATAGATAGGGAAGGAAAAAAATAGTGAAAGTTTGTGAGTAAAAATCAGAGGGAGAAAGAGACTCGAAGAGAAATAAACCAGGGAAAAGAAGGGTGAGGATCATTTAAGAAGCAAGTCGGTTGTGAGAAAGCAAGACTTGTTGAACCAGCAGCCTGCGACGGACAAACCATGTCGGGAGCATATTCCTGCCTCTGAGGGGACTGTGTTTTCCTCTTTCTGGGGTGTGTGCGTGCCTGTGTGCATGTTTGCTTGTGTGTGTCCATGTGTGTGTCCATCACAGGGGACAATCTCAATGTATTTCTCCCTTTATCCACAAGAGGAGTGTATTCACCTTTCTCTGAGTAAAAGTGAGTATGTGCCCTATTATAACTGTGTGTGTGTGCATGTGTGTGTGCATGCGACCTCTCTCCACAGGACAACCTGAGTGTGTTCCTGTGTGGCTGTGAGGAGCTGGGACTGAAGGGCTCTCAGCTGTTTGACCCCGGGGACCTGCAGGACACCTCGACACGCCCCAAAGCCAAGTAAGACATCACACACACACACACACTTGCTTCCCTGACTGGCTGGGTGGCTGAAAGGCTGGCTGGTTGACTGGCTCGCCAGCTCACTGTCCGTAGGTCAGTAGGGTGGTTGGAAAGTTGTTCTGTCTGTGTCTTTCTGTGTCTGTCTAGCTGTCAGCCTGTATGTCTTTGTATTTTCATTCCTGTGTTTTATCTATTTCCATCCATGTGTGCATTTGCTTGTCTTTCTTCATCTCTGTGTCTCTGTTATGTCAACAGTACAGTAATTAGTGTCAAAGCAAAGAAATGTGGCTCTCCTGTATGCAAAGTCACTTGACAGGAGATTGTGACGTTGTAGCTGTTGCTAGGTGAGTGGGTGTTGCCCCCCAACTATCCTTGTGCCAGGGCTGCTCTGTCAGCCAGTCAATAAAGAGAGCGCGAGAGAGAGGGACTGAAAGATTGGGAAGGAGAGAGAGAAGAAGAGAGGTAGAGAGAGTTTCTTCACTTTGTGACAGGGCAATGTCAAACTTAGCAGGTCTCGGGGATGGCTTGACTGGTTCTGTCATTGACATATGATTCCATGAAGAGTTCAGGTGTGGGCCAAGGGAATACTATTCGCTTTACTCACACACTAGTCACACTGTGTGTGTGAAGGTGTTTTTGTGCACGCGTGCAAATGTGTGTGTGTGTGTGTGTCCACCCTTTCACTGATGCCTGTGCATTTGCTTGGCTCCAAACCAAGTTCATTGCATTTGAATTGACTGTTTGAATTGACCTGTTCCAATGTTGATGGCTATGCATCCTCGCATTGACTTATATGACCTTGTTACTGTCTCTTAGGTTTTGTGTGTAGCTCTACCCTTTTCTCCTGCGACTCTGCCCAGTGCTCAGGCAGGTGTTTTCTTATCTAGAAAACAGATTTGGACAGGGGTGCATAAAGAGACACCGCTCCGCCCAATGTGCTAAGGCCTGAAATATGTCTTCTGTTCCATCTGCTGATGGAAACAGATCCATTTCCAAGATAAGTGACAGGTGGAGAGAGCGAAAGGGCGGGAGGGGGGGGAGAGAGAGAGAAGGCAAGTGAGAGTGAGAGGGAAGAGAGATACTCGAAGGGGAGAGAGCGAGAGAGAGAGTGAGATAGAAAGAGAGATTGAGAAAGAGAGAGAGAGTAAGAAAGAGAAAGAGAGAGGGAAAAACAGAGCGAAGGAGGGAGTAAAGGTGAGATCACATGCAGTGATCTATTACCTAGTGGAATCTGTATTGCCTTCTTTCTCAGGCAGGCTTTAGATGTGGTTATGTAAGTAAGCAAGGCAGCGTTGTAGAGAAAACAGACCTGTCTCTCTGTTAATTTAGTCAAGCGAGAGGAGAGGAGGAAGGAGATAAAGAGGGGAGGAAGGTGAAATGACACAGGGACCTTCTGGAAAAGAGGGAAGTTGGAGAGGAGAGGGAGGTGGAGAAACTAACGCTGAGACTGACTTGACCCTTGGCCTTTTGGTTTCAACCCCCCTATTTCACGTTCTTTCTTTTGAACTTTATTTTGCTCTATATGAAGTATCTCTCTCTCTCTTTCTTTCTCTCATTGTCTCGCTGTCTCTCTCTCGCTGTCTCTCTCTCTCTCGCGATCTCTCTCTCTCAATCTCTCTTCCTTTTTCTTCCCCCTTTTCTGTTGGATCAGAAATGAGTATTATGTTGCCGACCAACAAACGTGTTCTTCTCAAGGGGAGGGCATGTAAAGGCAAAAGGATCCCCTTTACATGTCTCTCTATCAAATCGGCCAGAAATGGGAACAAACAGAATATCTTCCAAATATCTTGAAGTTGCTATAGAGCCTTTCTATTAATAATTGGAGAGATCTGGCTTTTGAACCCCTGAATGAGGATCTGACAGGGCTAGGTGCTGCACAGAATAGCTGATCGACAAATCACCACCTCAAAACAGCCAAGCCTGAACTGATTCATATAGTATAAGGATTAGTGAATCTACATGATCCCATGGCACTTGTCGCAAGAGTATGGGGTGTTATCCTTGATGTCTACCAAATCATCCTCAGCTTCCAATTGGCTCATTCAAGCCCTGTTCTTTCCCTGCAATTCTTCTCTAGGTTGTTGAAGAGAATGTGTTCTCAGCCAACCTGGTAAAATAAGGGTTAGGTATGAACAAGCATATTGACGTGTAACTCAATGAAAACTTTTCATTCCTCACGTGATTAAGCTCCCACCTACTAACGATCTGGACGTGAGTCATTTGATTGACAGTTTCGTAATAATCCCACTCATGTGGGAGTTAGCTGCATAACACTCTTAACCCCTGGGTGACCTGTACAGATCATTACAACAAGGAACAGTGTGTGGGAGCTGAACAAGCCAACAAGGTTGACCTATGGCCTTTGCTGACTAGTGTGTGAGTAAAGTATCAAGTGCAGCCTTAGATCAGCTCACCAACTACACACATGCATGTGTTCCTTCGCGAACGTGCACTATACACACACAAACGGAGGCTCACGCGCACAGGCACACACACACACTCATGCACTCACACATACATGCTAGACAAACACAGGACCGGTATATTTAATTCAGTCTGTAACCATTCTGAGACGGACACATGGTTTAATGTTTATTTCGTTTGATGAAAAATATGTTAGCGAGAGAAAGAAAGGCAAACGTCTCTCTCCGTGTGCATGTCTCTGTCTGTGTTTGTGCTCACGTCCATGTGTGTCAGAAAAAATAATAATAATAATTGAATTTGTGTGTGTGTGTGTGATTGAAAGGCACTCTGGCCTATCCGTCTTTGGCCTGCTATTGCCTGGAGCCTCTTGAACACTGAAAAAACATCCAAACAACCTTCTGCTGCAGCAACGGCATCAGGCCGGAGATCAAACACTATTATTTTCTCTCTTTCAACCACTCTCTCTCCCCTTGTCCCTCTCTACTTCTCTCTTTCTCTGTTTCTCTCTCTGTTTCTCTCTCTCTCTCTCTCACATGCACTTTCTCTGTCTCTCCATTGCTCCTCCCGCCCTCTCTTTCTCCCTCCCCTCTTTCCCTCTCTTTCCCTTTCCCTCTATCTCTCCCTCCCGCTCCCGCTCCCACTTTCTCCCTCCTCCTTCCCTCTCTCCCTCTCTCAGCCCAGATGGGGGCTTTCCACTACTGCATCTGTATGTCATTCCGTACCGTAACTCCAGTGTTGTTTCATTGATTTATTTCTATGAGAGCGAAGGATGCAGCTCATTTGACAGCTCTCTAACCTGGAACCTATGATCATCCTCGTCTCTCTCTCTTCCCGGCAGGGTTGCCGACTGCAGTAGGAAGCTGACGAATGTAAGTGTCCACCTCTATGTTGTGTATTTTGTTTGTCCAGTAAATATGTGTTTATGCTATGTACACTCGTACGCATGGGTTGGTCTCTCTCTGTCGCTTTGGTCTGTCTGCCTCTTTGTCTGTGTTTTCTCGATTTCTGTCATTCTTTATTTCTCTGTCGTTCCTTTCTCTTCATCACCAGTAAGGTATCCCTCTCCCTCACTCAGTCCATCCCATTGCTGCCTCTCTCTCTCTCTCTCGCTCTCACTCTCTCACACTCCCTCACTCTCTCACTCTCCATCTATCTCCTGCCTCTGCTGCTTTAAGAGGAGCTAGCGAGCTAGCGTAGTGCTGTTGTCGTTCTCTGCGGTGTGAGCAATGGGAGCTCTCTGCTTGACTTGGCTAGCTACAGTGTACTCTGTAGGCCGCCTCCAGCACTAGCTCCACAGCTGACTGAGCTGTTTTAGCTGTTTTAGCAGAGGGACATTGAAACGCTACATTAGACTCCATCTGCACTGCATCAGAACGTCCCATGTACTCACAACAGCCGTAGAGGGAGCTAGCCTAGTGCTAGTGTCGACTGTAGTCTTTACATTGTTGCAAACTGCAGCGGCGGTATTCAATTATTCATATTTTTGTTCAGACTCTGAGCACCATCAGACTGAGAAGATGAGATAGGCGGAGAAGTATTTTTTTGGACTGTTTTGTAAACACAGCTCGGACTTGGGCTAGGAAAAGGGACTATCATGGGGACCGGATGGAATTCTGCTGGCCTTATGCTGTGTTAAACCGATACATACGTAAACAGTAAGGTATCTATTTTGTTTATGTTGTAGGTATGTTTTATAGTAAATATTGTTTGGCGTTTGGTTCTGTAGGTGTGGAACTGCTGGTGGTGGAAGTTGGTGTTTGTGCGTGCGTGTGCTCACGCAAGCATGTGTGCTCTTGTGCGAATGTTGTGTGCACGCATGTGTATGTGTGTGTGCTTGTGACACAAAGAGGTTATTTTCCCGTCTGGAAAGAACACATTTTGTCAGGTCTAGTAAAGCATATCAGAGAAAACAAGCGCTGTAAAGCAGTGGTGGGAAAAGTACCCAATTGTCATACTTGAGTACAAGTAAAGATAACTTAATAGAAAATGACTCAAGTAAAAGTGAAAGTCACACAGTAAAAGACTACTTGAGGAAGTCTAAAAGTAACTGGTTTAAAATATACTTAAGTATCAAAAGTAAATGTAATTGCTAAAATGTACTTAAAGTACCTTTGGAAAGTATTCAGACCCCTTGACTTTTTCCACATTTTGTTAGGTTACAGCCTTATTCTAAAATTGATTAGATCATTTTTCCCCCTCATCAATCTACACACAATACCCCGTAATGACAAAGCAAAAGCAGGTTTAGAATTTTTGGCTAACTTTTTGGCTAAAAATGAAATATCACATTTACATAAGTATTCAGACCCTTTACCCAGTTATTCGTTGAAGCACCTTTTGCAGCCTCGAGTCTTCTTGGGTATGACGCTACAAGCTTGGCACACCTGTATTTGGGGAGTTTCTCCCAATCTTCTCTGCAGATCCTCTCAAGCTCTGTCAGGTTGGATGGGGAGTGTTGCTACACAGTTATTTTCAGGTCTCTCCAGAGATGTTTGATCGGGTTCAAGTCCAGGCTTTGGCTGGGCCACTCAAGAACATTCAGAGACTTGTCCCGAAGCCACTCCTGCGTTGTCTTGGCCGTGTGCTTAGGGCTGTTATCCTGTTGGAAGGTGAACCTTCACCCCAGTCAGGTCCTGAGCGCTATGGATCAGGTTTTCATCAAGGATAAAAGCTGAAGAACATACAGTACGCACATCCAGGTACTTTCAGCAGGTGCTGGAGTTGTAGGCAACCTCATGGAAAACAGAAAGGAAAATGCCGCACACTGCTTCTCATGCTCCCAGATGATATTTATTTACAACATTTTGACCGTTAGGTCTTCATCAGGCATCCATATCCCAGGTGGGGGTGGAAGGTCATATATATAGGGGCAGTACTCAGTGAAATCAATTCCTGAAACAGGAGGTAAAAAATGTATAACATTTTTCATCAAGGACCTCTCAGTACTTTGCTCTGTTCATCTTTGGCTCAATCCTGAATAGTCTCCCAGTCCCTGACGCTGAAAAACATCCCCACAGAATGATGCTGCCACCACCATGCTTCACCGTAAGGATGGTGCCAGGTTTCCTCCAGACGTGACGTTTGGCATTCAGGCCAGAGTTCAATCTTGGTTTCATCAGACCAGAGAATATTGTTTCTCATGGTCTGAGAGTCTTTAGGTGCCTTTTGGCAAACTCCAAGTGGGCTGTCATGTGCCTTTTACTGAGGAGTGGCTTCCGTCTGGCCACTCTACCATAAAGGCCTGATTGGTGGAGTGCTGCAGAGATGGTTATCATTCTATAAGTTTCTCCCATCTCCACAGAGGACTCTAGAGCTATGCCAGGGTGACCATCGGGTTCCTGGTCACCCCCTTGACCAAGGCCCTTCTCCCCCGATTGCCCAGTTTGGTCGGGCGGCCAGCTTTAGGATGAGTCTTAGTGGTTCCAAACTTCTTCCATTTAAGAATGATGGGCTACTGTGTTCTTGGGAATCTTCAGTGCTGCAGAAATGTTTTGGTACCCTTCCCCAGATCTGTGCCTCGACACAATCCTGTGTCGGAGCTCTATGGGGAATTCCTTCGACCTCATGGCTTGGTTTTTGCTCTGACATGTACTGTGAACTGTGGAATCGTATATAGCCAGGTGTGTGCCTTTCTAAATTAAGTCCAATCAATTGAATTTACCACAGATGGTGTCACGACTTCCGCCGAAGTCGGCTCCACTCCTTGTTCGGGTGGCGTTCGGCTTTGTAGCCATTGCCGCTCCATTTTTCATTTATCCATTTGTTTTGTCTTGTTCCCTGCACACCTGCTTTTCATTCCCAAATCACACTACATGTATTTATTCCTCTTTTCCCCATCATGTCTTTGTGTGAAATTGTTTGTGTGTTACGTGTTTTTGTACACACTAGGCTAGCGTTAGATTTTTCCGTGTTATTTCACAAAGCCTGCTTGTATTGTTATACATTTGATGTTTTGTGACTGTTTTGAGTGCTTTACACTTTACCTTGTTGGCTGGAGGTTGTTGACGCAGCTGCGTCCGTCTGTATCTCTCTTCTGCCGAAATAAAGTGTGCGCCTGTTCACAATTCTCTGCTCTCCTGCACCTGACTTCACCACAAGTATGCACATGCCTGACATATGGACTCCAATCAAATTGTAGAAACATCTCAAGGATTATCAATGGACTCATAGCAAAGGGTCTGAATACTTATGTAAATATGGGGTATTGTGAGTATGGATGTATTGTGAGTAGATTACTGAGGACATTTTTTAATTGAATCAATTTTCAAATAAGGCTGTAATGTAAAAAAATGTGGGAAAAGTCAATGTATACATTTCAAAGGCACTATCAAAAGTAAAAATAATTAAAATGTCCTTATTAAGCAAGCCATGTTCTTGTTTTTTAAATGTATGTATCTTTATAAGTTGGACCATTGTCCTGTCCTGCTGAGCATTCGATATGTAACAAGTATTTTTGGGTGTCAGGGAAAATGTATAGAGTAAAAAGTACATTATTTTCTTTAGGAATGTACTGAAGTAAAAGTTGTCAAAAATATAAATAGTAAAGTAAAGTACAGACACCCAAAAAAAATCTTAAGTAGTACCTGAAAGTATTTTTACTTAAGTACTTTACAACATTGCTGTAAAGTGAAGAGGAGACAGACATACATAGAGCAAGACCTCATGGCTTTATTGGGCCATGCTGCCATTTTTATCTCAATATCAATTTCTGGGTAACAATTAAGTACCTTACTGTGATTGTTTTCAATTAAAAATGGTCAAAAAGAAACAAAAACAGCTTCTTGGCAAAGGGCCATATTTCTCAGTTAAGAATTTTGCTCAGACTGTCTGGGAGTGGTGAAAATGTGTTTTTTCTTATTGGTATATAAACTAATTTACTGCATGGTGTTGTCACCATGGGAGGCCAAAACTCCATCCCACCAAAACAGGCTGAAATTTCAGGTGGTCTTTTCAAACAGCTCTTACACTAAAAGGTGATTTATCATAATTTTCACAATTTCACAGTATTATTCCAATCTCATAGTGTGGAAATACTGTATATATACAGTACCAATCAAAAGTTTATACACACCTACTCATTCAAGGGTTTGTCTTTATTTTTACTATTTTCTACATTGTAAAAAAATAGGAAATTACACATATGGAATCATGTAGTAACCAAAAAAGTGTTAAACAAATCAAAACATAAACTCAACAAAAAAAGAAATGTCCTCTCACTGTCAACTGCGTTTATTTTCAGCAAACTTAACATGTGTACATATTTGTATGAACATAACAAGATTCAACAACTGAGATATAAACTGAACAAGTTCCACAGACGTGACTAACAGAAATGGAATAACGTGTCCCTGAACAAAGGGGGTGTTAAAATCAAAAGTAACAGTCAATATCTGGTGTGTCACCAGCTGCATTAAGTACTGCAGTGCATCTCCTCCTCATGGACTGCACCGGATTTGCCAGTTCTTGCTGTGAGATGTTACTCCACTCTTCCACCAAGGCACCTGCAAGTTCCCATATATTTATGGGGGGAATGGCCCTAGCCCTCACCCTCTGATCCAACAGGTCCCAGACATGCTCAATGGGATTGAGATCCGGGCTCTTCGCTGGCCATGGCAGAACACTGACACGCACAGAACGAGCAGTATGGCTGGTGGCATTGTCATGCTGGAGGGTCATGTCAGGATGAGCCTGCAGGAAGGGTACCACATGAGGGACGATGATGTCTTCCCTGTAATGCACAGCATTGAGATTGTCTGCAATGACAACAAGCTCAGTCCGATGATACTGTGACACAACGCCCCAGACCATGACGGACCCTCCATCTCCAAATCGATCCCGCTCCAGAGTACAGGCCTCAGTGTAACGCTCATTCCTTCAACGATAAACACAAGTCCGACCATCACCCCTGGTGAGACAAACCCGCGACTCGTCAGTGAAGAGCACTTTTTGCCAGTGCTGTCTGGTCTAGCAACAGTGGGTTTGTGCCCATAGGCGACGTTGTTGCCGGTGATGTCTGGTGAGGACCTGCCTTAAAACAGTCAATCACGGACTACAAAAGAAAAACCAGCCCCGTCGCGGACCACGATGTCTTGCTCCCAGACAAACTAAACAACTTCTTTGCTCGCTTTGAGGACAATACAGTGCCACTGACACAGCCCACTACCAAAACCTGCGAGCTCTCCTTCACTGCAGCCAACGTGAGTAAAACATTTAAACGTGTTAACCCTTGCAAGGTTGCTGGCCCAGACGGCATCCCCGGCCGCATCCTCAGAGCATGCGCAGACCAGCTGGCTGGCTGGTGTGTTTACGGACATATTCAATCAATCCTTATCCCAGTCTGCTGTTCCCACATGCTTCAAGAGGGCCACCATTGTTCCTGTTCCCAAGAAAGCTAAGGTAACTGAGCTAAATGACTACCGCTCCGTAGCACTCACTTCCGTCATCATGAAGTGCTTTGAGAGACTAATCGAGGACCATATCACCTCCACCCTACCTGACACCCTAGACCCACTCCAATTTGCTTACTGCCCCAATAGGTCCACAGACGACGCAATCGCAATCACACTGCACATTGCCCTACCCATCTAGGCAAGAGGAATACCTATGTAAGAATGCTGTTCATCGACTACAGCTCAGCATTTAACACCATAGTACCCTACAAACTCGTCACTAAGCTCGAGACCCTGGGTCTCAACCCCGCCCTTTGCAACTGGTTCCTGGACTTCCTGACAGGCTGCCCCCAAGTGGTGAGTTTAGGTAACAACATCTCCACCCCGCTGATCCTCAACACTGGGGCCCCACAGGGTGCGTTCTCAGCCCTCTCCTGTACTCCCTGTTCACCCACGACTGCGTGGCCATGCACGCCTCCAACTCAATCATCAAGTTTGCAGACGACACTACAGTGGTAGGCTTGATTACCAACAACGACGAGACGATCTACAGGGAGGAGGTGAGGGCCCTCGGAGTGTGGTGTCAGGAAAATAACCTCACACTCAATGTCAACAAAACAAAGGAGATGATCATGGACTTCAGGAAACAGCAGAGGGAGCAGCCCCCCTATCCACATCGACGGGACAGTAGAGGAAAAGTTGTAAAGTTTTAAGTTCCTCGACGTACACATCACGGACAAACTAAAATGGTCCACCCACACAGACAGACAGCGTGGTGAAGAAGGCGCAGCAGCGCCTCTTCAACCTCAGGAGGCTGAAGAAATTCGGCTTGTCACCAAAAACACTCACAAACTTTTACAGATGCACAATTGAGAGCATCCCGTCGGGCAGTATCAGCGCCTGGGACGACAACTGCACCGCCCACAACCGTAAGGCTCTCCAGAGGCTAGTGAGGTCTGCACAACGCATCACCGGGGGCAAACTACCTGCCCTCCAGGACACATACACCACCCGATGTCACAGGAAGGCCAAAAAGATCATCAAGGACAACAACCACCCGAGCCACTGCCTGTTCACCCCACTATCATCCAGAAGGCGAGGTCAGCACAGGTGCATCAAAGCTGGGGCCGAGAGACAGCTTCTATCTCAAGGCCATCAGACTGTTAAACAGCCATCACTAACATTGAGTGGCTGCTGACAACATACTGACTCAACTCTAGCCACTTTAATAATGGAAAATTGATCACTAGCCAATTTAAACAATGCCACTTTATATAATGTTTACACACCCTACATTACTCATCTCATATGTATATACTGTACTCTATACCATCTACTGCATCTTGCCTATGCCATTTGGCCATCACTCATTCATATATTTTTATGTACATATTCTTATTCATTCCTTTACACTTGTGTGTATAAGGTAGTTGTTGGGAAATTGTTAGGTTAGATTACTTGTTAGGTATTACTGCATGGTCGGAACTAGAAGCACAAGCATTTCGCTACACTTGCATTAACATCTGCTAACCATGTGTATGTGACAAATACAATTTGATTTGATTTGATTTGACATAAACTATTGCAGCATAAATACTGGAGGCTGAGAAAGGAGGGGTCGGGAGACACTATTGCCCCGTCCGACGATACCCCCGGACAGTGCCAATGAGGCAGGATATAACCACACCCACTTTGCCAAAGCACAGCCCCCACACAACTAGAGGGATATCTTCAACCACCAATTTACTACCGTGAGACAAGACCGAGTATAACCCACGAAGATCTCCCACACGACACGAACCTGAGTGGGGCGCCAAACCCGGACAGGAAGATCACGTCAGTGACTCGACACACTCAAGTGACGCACCCCTCCTAGGGACGGGATGAAAGAGCACCAGTAAGCCAGTGACTCAGCCCCCGTAATAGGGTTAGAGGCAGAGAATCCCGGTGGAAAGAGGGGAGCCGGCCAGGCAGGGACAGCATGGGTGTTTCGTCGCTCCAGTGCTTTTCCGTTCACCTTCACACCCCTGAGATGAGTCTTTAATAAAGACTTAAAGGTCGAGACCGAGTCTGCTTCTCTCACATGGATAGGCAGACCATTCCATAAAAATTGAGCTCTATAGGAGAAAGCCCTGCCTGCAGCTGTTTGCTTAGAAATTCTAGGGACAATAAGGAGGCCTGCGTCTTGTGACCGCACCATACGTGTAGGTATTTACAGCAGGACCAAATCGGAGAGATAGGTGGAGCAAGCCCGTGTAATGCTTTTTAGGTTAGCAGTAAAACCTTTAAATCAGCCCTAGCCTTAACAGGAAGCCACTGTAGAGAGGCTAGCACTGGAGTAATATGATCACATTTTTAGGTTCTAGTCAAGATTCTAGCAGCCATGTTTAGCACTAACTGAAGTTTATTTAGTGCTTTATCCGGGTAGCTGGTAAGTAGAGCATTGCAGTAGTCTAATCTAGAAGTGACAAAAGCATGGATTAACTTTTCTGCATAATTTTTGGACAGAAAGTTTCTGATTTTTGCAATGTTACGAAGATGGAAAAAAGCTGTCCTTGAAACAGTCTTGATATGTTTGTCAAAAGAGAGATCAGGGTCCAGAGTGATGCAGAGGTCCTTCACAGTTTTATTTGAGACGACTGTACAACCATCAAGATTAATTGTCAGATCCAACAGAAGATCTCTTTGTTCCTTGGGACCTAGAACTAGCAAATCAAATTTTATTTGTCACATACACATGGTTAGCAGATGTTAATGCGAGTGTAGCGAAATGCGTGTGCTTCTAGTTCCGACCATGCAGTAATATCTAACAAGTAATATAACAATTTCACAACAACTACCTTATACACACAAGTGTAAAGGAATGAATAAGAATATGTACATAAAAATATATGGATGAACAATGGCCGAACGGCATAGGCAAGATGCAATAGATGGTATAGAGTACGGTATATACATATGAGATGAGTATTGTAGGGTATGTAAACATTATATAAAGTGGCATTGTTTAAAGTGGCTAGTGATACATTTATTATATCCAATTTCTTACTATTTTTAATTATCTGTTTTGTCAGAGTTTAAAAGTAAAAAATGTGCCGCCATCCACTTCCTTATGTCTGAAACACAGGCTTCCAGGGAGGTCAATGTTGGGGCTTCACCATGTTTCAACAAAATGTACAGCTGTGTATCGTCCGCATAGCAGTGAAAGTTAACATTATGTTTTCGAATTACATTACCAAGAGGTAAAATATATAGTGAAAACAATAGTGGTCCCAAAATGGAACCTTGAGGATTTCATGACTAGAAGCTCAAAAGACAAAAACGCAGTCATTTTCTTTTTTTGTAAATTGAAATTTGCTATTGTAAATGTTAGCAACACCTCCACCTTTGTGGGATGCACCAGGGATATGGTCACTAGTGTAACCAGGAGGAGAGGCCTCATTTAACACAGTAAATTCATCAGGCTTAAGCCATGTTTCAGTCAGGTCAATCGCATCAAGATTATGATCAGTGATTACTTCATTGACTATAACTGCCTTGGAAGTGAAGGATTTAACATTAAGTAGCCCTATTTTTAGATGTGAGATATCACAATGTCTTTCAATAATGACAGCAATGGAGGAAGTCTTTATTCCAGTGAGATTGCTAAGGCGAACACTGCTATGTTTAGTTTTGCCCAACCTAGATCGAGGGACAGACACGGTCTCAATGGGGATAGCTGAGCTGACTGCACTGACTGTGCTAGTGGCAGACTCCACTAAGCTGGCAGGCTGGCTAACAGCCTGCTGCATGGCCTGCACCCTATCTCAAGAGTGCTGAGTCCACACAGTGGCTTTGCTAAATAGAGGGAGATGAGATAGCCTAGCTACATAGAGGGAGATGAGATAGATAGCGGATGAGGTTGGCATAGTAAACAAGTCTGTCAGGGCTATGCTAGCCCAAAAATGGACTAAAAGAGTCTAATGTTACCCCTTATATTCCAAGGACCTTACAAGGACCTTACATGTTCTGTTTAGAGGTGAATTGGCTCTGGCAGCCAAAACAGACAAATACTCCATCTAAACGTGAATCGATTCTCAATTGCGATACATTTTTAGAAACGTAAAGCCCTCTTCTTTCATATCACCTCAAAATAATTTCACAAATACTAAATATACACTTACTGTGCACAGGTTTTAACAGTTTGAGCAGACAGTGTTTTCAGTGACAACACATGTGTGGTGTCTGTCTTCCGTTTATACACAGGTGTTCGGTAACGCAGATAGCTAATTAGCACAGGTACAGTATGCCTCTTGTCGTCTTTCTGTTTTCCGTAAATAAGCATTGTAACATGGTAGCCCTATAAAGATATGGCGTAATGTAACCTTTTTTTTATTTTTTATTATTTATCTCCGATATGAAAGATACATTCCTTGTATTTCTAAAACCGTACTGAAAGCGATTCATTTTAACGTTTAGAATGAGCGTCAGGGCTCTTAACAAAACTCCCTCGGGCCAGAAGACACTATCGTCAATAGGCGCTAAAGGTAGTTAGCCTCTATGAATGGGTTAGGGCTATGCTAGAATAGTAAATCAACCTTACCCATGTGGCAATGGTAAAGAGAGAGAGAAATATAGCTGTGTGCTCACATTGTGTTCATATTGACTTGATTTGTGGCCAGGACAATGGCTAGGTCTTGTCTTGCTTGCACAGAAACCCATGGCTAGCCAATTCCAATGATAGTGAAAAGAGTGGACCAAAAAAAACAGGAAGTGAACCCTGTTGGTGGCCATTTTGATAAAACTGTTGTTTGTACTCCTCACAAATTAAAGACAAGTGGAATTGAGGGTGATTTGGGTTGTATGCCATGACTTCACATCAAACAAACACTCAACAGCGAAAATGGTATACAGATATGGTATATTTTTACTAGCTAATGGGTACAGTGTGCCTTTGAGCCATAGCTGGCATCTATCACAGTGTGTAATGTGGAATTCCCTGATTGTGCTCAGTTGGCGGAGAATGCTTGTGTTATTGTTGGATAGCATTAGCAGCATTGTGACGTATACCTTAGAGCTGTCAGGAATGTATTTCATGGCCTACAGTATGCTAACATTGCTCATATCAACATAGGTTGATTTTGCGATGGCATTTTGCCAGGTTTACTCAGGAAGTAAACAGTTGGTTTTGGTGTGGGACATTGTGCCCATAAAGCATATATGTAGCAATTCTGTTAATTAGCACATTAGCTAATGTATCATGTACTAGCAGCCTTGCATCATAAATTACACACAACTTGTGCACAAGCTATGGCGAATGAGACCACTGGGAATTGGTTAGGCCAAAGTGCTGCCAGAAGTTGGTCGGCTCAATTGGAAATGACCTGCCATTAAATTGAAAACTACAGAGTGTGATGTTAATGCGTTGTCTTGTTAATACTGGCTCTAAATCCCCAGGTTCTGATTACGATATACTGGCTGGGCCGGGCTGCCAACAGCTGCACCTCCTACAACGGGCCCACACTTGACCTGAAGGAGTTCGAAGGCCTGCTGTCACAGATGCGAAAGGTACGTACAGGGAAGGACGTAAGGATATGAGATGTCATAAACCCTGGGGTTTGTGGAGGCTCAGTTGCTTGTGTTCTAGTGCTAACAATGTTAAGGTTGGGGGTCCAATTCCTCGAAGGGCTGTGTATTTTAGGTACTTTTTGCAGTTGCTAAGTGACTGTACTATTAGGAATATTAGACTAGAAGGCACTGTCCAACCAAAGCATATGTTTTATTTTGCAGACATAAGGATGTTATTATGCAAGCTCCCCTCGGGGTGCATTCATTGTTTCACAACTTCCTTTATCTCCTCTCCTCTCTTCCCCTCATCATGGACTCATCCCTAGAAGAGAATGCTCTCTCTCTCTCGCTCTTGCTCTCGCTCTCGCTCTCGCTCTCGCTCTCGCTCTGTCCAGTGATGATCTCAGACCTTCCACTGGTCTTCCAGAACCAGTGGTGTAGAGTACTTAAGTAAAAATACTTTAGTGTACTACTTAAGTCGTTTTTTGGGGTATCTGTACTTTACTTTACTATTTATATTTTTTGACAACTTCTACTTTTACTCCACTACATTCCTAAAGAAAATAATGTCGTTTTTACTCCATATGTTTTCACTGACACCCAAAAGTACTTGTTACATTTTGAATGGTTAGCAGGACAGGAAAATGTTTCAGTTCACGCACTTATCAAGAGAACATCCCTGGTCATCCCTACTGACTCTGATCTAGCGGACTCACTGAGCACAAACTATTATGTCTGAGTGTTGGAGTGTGCCGCTGGCTATCCGTACATTTATAAAAAAACAAGGAAATTGTGCCATGTGGTTTGCTTAATATAAGGAATTTGAAATGATTTCTACTTTTGCTTTTACTTTTGATACTTAAGTATATTTAAAACCAAAAACTTTTTGACATTCAATCAAGTAGTATTTTACTGGGTGACTTTTACTTGAGTCATTTTCTATGAAGGTATCTTTACCTGTACTCAAGTATGAAAATTGGGTACTTGTCCAGAACCAGTGTCAGTCAGGCCTATTGGAACCTGGACTTTGGCTTTTAACAGACATTGAGGGACAGACAGGGACATAGCTGTAGCTACCGGTCCCCCCCCCCCCCCTCCATTCAGAGCATGATGTCACTCCTCTGCCATTTATTCCATCCCCGCAATTTGACATCCCCCACTGCTATTCTCTTAAAATGAGAAATGACCAATAAGCCTAGAATGCTTTCCCAGATGTCCTTATAATCCACCACAACAGGGCTACGTCTCCACTTAACAAAAGAGAACGACAGGGACTTAAAGTGAGAGAGAAATTCAATATATTTATGAAACAATGTTGTTCGCAATACAGGAGATGTAGTGATATGTGTTAGCTGTTGTTGTGGTGAGAGGCTCAAATTCTGTAAACTTAATGTTGATGTAGGTCATTTAACTTGACAAATAACATTCAGTCAATAGATCAGTTGAATATCCTGTCTGAAAATAAAGTATGATAGTTTGTTACCTGAAGAGGGCCAATGTGTCCTCTACAGGTTAGTTAGGCTCTCTGAAGGCTAGTCAGTTCAATGGTCACCAGACACATTCCTAAAGTAGGGCTCTAGGTGTATTAGTGCTGGGCTGGAACAAAAGTCTGCACACCCTTTAGCTCCAGGACCACTGCTGTTGTCTGAGCTCACTCAGGTTTCAGCTTGGGGTTCACAGGACTGATCTGACCAATAAGTAAGACCCCCCCCCCCAGAGTTGCCACTCAAAGCTAGCCATTGTACCCAAAATACCCACTACCCCTCCCCACACACCCATCACAAGGTCAGACAAACAGGACCCCAGCATCCTCCTTCACTCATGTTCTGGCACAGAGAGAGAGGAAGAGAAAGGGGGAGTAAATTGGACGGGGAGGAGGGGAAAGGGGTTGAAGTGGAAGTAGGGAAGAGGGAGGAAGGGGGAAGGGAAAGAAACTGAAAGGGATAGTGGGATGAAGGGAGAGAGACTCTGCATGTAGAATTCTGCAAAAATATTGTCCGTGTACGACGTAAAACACTAAATAATGCATGCAGAGCAGAATTGGGCTGATAACCGCTGATTATTAAATCCAGAAAAGATCAGTTAAATTCTACAACCATCTAAAAGGAAGCGATTCCCAAACCTTTCATAACCACTCCATCACCTACAGAGAGATTAACCTAGAGAAGAGTCTCCTAAGCAAGCTGGTCCTGGGGCTCTATTCACAAACACAAACAGACCCCACAGAGCCCCAGGACAGCAACAGCAACACAATTAGACCCAACCAAATCATGAGAAAACTAAAAGATAATTACCTGACACATTGGAAAGAATTAACAAAAAAACAGAGCAAACTGGAATGCTATTTGGCCCTAAACAGAGAGTAAACAGTGGCAGAATACCTGACCACTGTGACTGACCCAAAATTAAGGAAATCTTTGACTATGTACAGACTCAGTGAGCATAGCCATTAAGAGAGGCCACAGTTGGGAGACCTGGCTCTAAAGAGAAGACAGGCTATGTGCACACTGCCCACAAAACAAGATGGAAACTGAGCTGCAGTTCCTAACCTCCTTCCAAATGTATGACCATATTAGAGACACATATTTCCCTCAGATTACACAGACCCAGAAAGAATTTGAAAATAAGTCCAATTTTGATAAACTCCCATATCTATTGGGTGAAATACCAGTGTGGCATCACAACAGCGAGATTTGTGACTTGTTGCCACAAGAAAATGGCAACCAGTGAAGAACAAACACCACTGTAAATACAATCCATATTTATGTTTATTTATTTTCCCTTTTGTACTTTAACTATTTGCACATTGTTATAACACTGTACATAGCCAAAATATGACATTGTAAATGTCTCTATTCCTTTGAAACTTGTGTGAGCTTAATGTTTACAGTTCATTTTGTATTGTTTATTTGACTATTTCACTTGCTTGGGCAATGTAAACATATGTTTCCCATGCCAATAAAGCCCTTTGAATTGAAATGAATTGAATTGAATTGAATTGAATTGAATTGAGAGGGGCTGAAGGAGGGAAAGAGACAGAAAGAGCGAGGGGAAGAGAGGGAGTAGGAGAGAGAGGGGTAAAGTAAGGCGATAGAGAGGGGGGGGGGGGGTAAAGAGGGGGGTAGGTGGCTGCCAGGAGGGGGAATGGGAGGGGGGAAGTGAAACAAGGCAGGACCAGGAGGTTCCTCAGGCAGGCGGGAATGAAAAGCTTTTTCTCAGCCCTGGAAACCAAGGAGGCCACAGACCAGGATACACTGCTGCAGCTCATAGATGCACAAAGAGAGACAGAGGTAGAAAATCTATTCAAATCGGAGAGAGGGAGAGGAAGTGAGTGTAATTGTCCAGGTTGGAGGAATCATGGTGAGTGATGGATCCGGATTGGATGGGATATTGGGATAATCTCAACACAAAAAAAATGTACATTGACGTGGTGGATGTTTTTTGTGTGTGTGTGTGTGTGTGTGTATGTGTGTGTATGTGTGTGTTAGGAGGCGGAGGAAACGGAGAGCCCCCAACGCAGCATACGGGACAGCGGCTACATTGACAGCTGGGACTCGGAGCGCAGCGACTCGCTCTCCCCACCTCGCCACGGCCGAGAGGACTCCTTCGACAGCCTGGACTCGTTCGGGTCACGCTCCAGACAGACGCCCTCGCCGGACGTACTGGTCACCCGCGGCATCGGCAGTGATGGTAGGACGCTAGACGCCCGGACAGGTCACACCACACATGCTTTTACTGTCACATACTTTCTGGTGCTACCTGGGTCATATTCACTAGAAATGAAAGAGACAAAAATGGACCGAGACAGGGAGGGGCTACCTGAACTTCAACTCTCATTTTTGTTGTAAAAAATGTTCTGTTGCTAAAGGTTTTGCTAAGGTGTGAACTAATGAATATGACCCTGTTGTGTTATAGTGGCTTGCCGCTTGCATAGCAGTAACTATTTTGTTCATGTATCATCATAGCACATAGTGACTTACCTCATCCTCTACCAATGTTTTACTTTGTGCACTTTAATGATGCATGGCAGCCATTTTGCACATACAGTGTCATTGGGGAAGGTCGCCATCAGCTGACGTGAAACTAACTGTCCCTATCTGCTCTTTTCAACCTCTCCCTGTCTCATATCAATGAATTCATCTGGCAGGGTGTCTTCTAGCTCAACCCAGCTCTGCTATTGACATCTGTACAAAGGCGGTTTGGTGTTGCGGCTGACTGTTTAGAGTTGTTGCCATGGGTTACATCTCTTTGAAGGCCCTCTTGAAGAGACATGTGTTGAGAGAGAGAGTGAGAACATTGAAGTCAGGCGGTGGAGAGAGGAGATGGCAGTCTTGACTGATGGGTTGCAACACATTTCAGGGGAGTCGTGTTTTACACGGCATCTCATCTGTTCCAATCTGAGTGGTGTTGCACAAGATGATGATACCTGGGACTGATACCTATTAGTCACAGTGGGTGTGAGTGTTTCTGCCTGTCATATAGGGGCACACTTCATCTTGTGCCCATATTTTTATGCACAAGCATGCACACACAAACACACACACCGTTAATGATTGATATAGTTCTACAGTCCTACAGCACACTCGGGGCTAACTGGAGCTGGTGGTTAAATTCAGGGGCGCAACTTTGGTTTTAGAGGTGGGGGGGACCAAACCTAGTGGAAGGTCATCTAAAGGCCATTTCCTGCATTTCTACGCAATTGAACATGACCCATGGCCTTGTAGCAAAAATGGCCGCAGTCATCAAGCTAGGTAAGAGATCCTTAAAAAAATATATTATTTGATTGTTAAAAGGCCAAACAAAGGTAATTCGATAATCAGCAATGAACACGGTTACATGCACACAATAATACAATTATTGTGGATAGTCAGATTAATGAATAGTTTGTTTAAAACGTTTACATGCTTTGCATATAGAACGATTTCCCTAATAATCCTGTTTACATGGACACATCTCAAATCAGGTTAGCTAATGGAACTTTTGATAAATGCACAAAATCGGCAATCAAATAAGCGTTCTGCCACAGTGACTGAAACGTATGCTCCCAACTCACACTCTCAAATACGTAGATCCCCTGAACGTAGCTCACTTTCCAGCTCAATTTCCAGCTCACACTCTCAAACACATAGATCCCCTGAACGCAGCTCACTCTCCAGCTCACTTTCCAGCTCACACTCTCAAACATATAGATCCTCTGAACGCAGCTCGCTCTCCAGATCCCATTCACCTGAATTCTGATCACCTGTTCACACACCTGTATGTCATTACCACACACTATTTAGTTCAGTTCTTTGCACCCCATCATTGTAAAGTATTGTTTGTTTTGTGACACACTTCTATTCTGAGCTCTGTTTTTCCTGTATTAGTCCTCCTGTGTATCATAGTTTTGGCCATTCTCACTAACGATGCCTTTTTGCCTATTCCCTGCCTGTACTTTTGCCTATCGGATGCCCATATCAAATACACCGTTGGAATGCTGATTAAGCTGTTTACATGACCTAATAATTTCAAAGATTGCTCATAAAACCAGGTGTTTTAATCTGCATATGCTAACTTCGATTTTGACCTTACGCCAATTAAGATAAGCAGAGTAAGGCGTTTACATGACTAATGCCATACTCAGCCTTCTGCCATAATCAGTTTAATATCGATTTATGAATTATGTAAACGTGCTCACTGTGTTGTATCTTGAACGAAATAGTCGAACAAATGGAAAACTCCTATAAAAGCAAAGTACAAAGACTTGATTTTTTGGGGTCTTTATGAAAGACTTCCTCTATATCAAATATCATCTAACTTTATTAGAAAGACAATATTTTATGAATATATAGTTATTCAAAGATATCTTCACTTTTTCAGTCTCTGTTTTGTCAGTTACCAAGAAAGTAATCTATGGGGCCAGTGGAGACATCAATGGTTCAGATTTGTTTCAAAAGCCACTGCCAATTTGAGTTAACTTTAGCCAACAATAACCAAAAAACTAGAGGTGCGATACGGACAAGCTCACCATATTCAAAAGAAGCCAAATCAGCTCTAAGTAACTTCAAATCAAGTCTTTGATTTGGTCATGGAATAGCTCAAGTTAGCAGTGGCTTTTGAAACAAAACAAAACTATGGATGACAGTCTCTCTTGCCCCCGTAGACTTCTATCAGGGTACATGGAAAACTGGAAGTCTAAGAACAGAGTGCTCAGAACAGGAGCTACACAGGTATGTATCTGAAGGAGGAGTTATTGGCTGATTCATATGATTTAGGCTGCATTTTGTAATGACATTGGTCTGACAAGCACCTTTAAATTAGGGCTTTGATTGAAAACCACTTTTTAGGAATGGTGAGAGCCAGAGGCAGATGTGGCAGACATTTACAATGCTGAATTAGCCTACAGTAAATTCCTCTAAAAAGCATTTTCTGTATTGTATTACTGCCTTATTAACACATATTTGTTTTAAGATAGTGACAACATGGACCATTTTATTCTCTATTTTAGGACACTTGGGGGTATCCGAAAAGAATGTGTAAAAATGATTTGATGAAACTTTTTAATCTGGCCTTAGAAATACCGTAACAATAAAATATGTCAAATCGGGTCATGCCAAAGTTCTGTCCGAATGAGAATGCTAGAGGGATTTAAAATGCATCAGAGAGGTGTTGAAAGGTTCAGGAACGCAGAAGGAAGATCATCAGGATCATTGTGAATTTCATCTTTCTTAGAACAGGAACTTCAATTCATTTCCCCCCCCCCGAGTCATTATGTGCGGTTTTGTCACAGTCCCTTCTAACGAGTCCTGCGTGGCTTGTGGGCATTGTAGAGGGCAACCGAAAACATATATATGTTCCTGAGAGGCTTACCTTTCAGGAATAGGGTCATTGTAGCTAATGGTCCAAACCGTTCAAACGCTAGAGCCAAATTCATAGGATGAAAACAAATTCAACATGTCTCACCGGCTTTAGAAAACCATTGGTTGCAAACAGCCTGACCGCCGTCTCAAAGGCGGCCACATGGTCCTAAAACACACCTGTAATTGCTATACTGGTACCATAGCAGCAAACAGCTTGCTACTGAGGACCATCTTCTGTATAGCAGCTGCAACATTATATCTATCAATGTCATCCCAACAGAGGAACCCGCTCCATCAAACACAACAGAAGAAAAATATATGGTATTAATGTTTTATGTGTTTTCCAGGCATGGATAGAGAAGCCAAGAAAACTCTTAGGCCCTGTATTTTAAAGCCTTATGATTGATTGTCCTACCAGGGCATTTTAAAAACCTGATTGTTCAAGGGGGACTGAGCCAAGAGTGAGGCCTAACCGTAACCGCGCCATCCTGTCCAGAGTGACTCTAGCCTGTTTTCATCTTTTAATATACATATGTGCACACAAAGACGCACACAGATTTTTTGAGCTGCCAGTCCATCTTTGACATTTGCAGCTCAGTTATGTTTCAGGTTTTTATTGCCATGTGCACTAGTACAGTCAAACACCTTTCTTGCTTGCTTTTTTCCCAACAATGCAGTACTCTATATCAGTCAGTTGTACTATAACAAATCAAATAAAAAGTCAAGTGGAGCAGAAACATACAAGAAATCGAAATAAGAAGAACACGAAAAAGTAAGTAAGCTATATGTAGGGTCAGATCCTGGGTCAGTAGCTATATACAGGGTCAGTAGCTATATACAGGGTCAGTTCCAGGGTCAGTAGCTATATACAGGGTCAGATCCAGGGTCAGTAGCTATATACAGGGTCAGTAGCTATATACAGGGTCAGTTCCAGGGTCAGTAGCTATATGTAGGGTCAGATCCTGGGTCAGTAGCTATATACAGGGTCAGTAGCTATATACAGGGTCAGTTCCAGGGTCAGTAGCTATATACAGGGTCAGATCCAGGGTCAGTAGCTATATACAGTGTGATAAACAGAGTAGCAACAGCGTATATTGTGTGTGTGTGTGTGTGTGTGTGTGTGTGTGTGCGTGCGTGCGTGCGTGCGTGCGTGCTTGCGTGTGTGTGTGTGTAAAATGTGCATAGAGAAAAAAATGAAATAGAAGGGTCAATGCAGATAGCCTATGTAGCCATTTTGTTAACTCTTTAGCAGTCTTATGGCTTGGGGATAGAAGCTGTTCAGGAGCCTGTTGGTGTCAGACTTGATGCTCCGGTACCGCTTGCTATGCGGAAGCAGAGAGAACAGTCTATGGCTTGGGTGTCTTTTGTGCGATTACCGGCCTTCCTTTCCCACCACCTGATATAGAGGTCTTGGATGACAGGGAACTCGGTCCCAGTGATGTACTAGACTTTCACAGAAAGGCCAAAAAGATCAGCAAGGACAACAACCACCCGAGCCACTGCCTGTTCACCCCGCTATCATCCAGAAGGTGAGGTCAGTACAGGTGCATCAAACCTGGGGCCGAGAGACTGAAAAACAGCTTCTATCTCAAGGCCATCACTGTTAAACAGCCATCACTAGCACAGAGAGGCTGCTGCCTATATACACAGACTAGAAATCATTGGCCACTTTAATAAATGGAATACTAGTCACTTTAATAATGTAACTTTAATAATGTTTACATATCTTGCATTACTAATCTCATATGTATATACTTTATTCTATACTATTCTATTGTATCTTAGTCTATGCCACTCTAACATTGCTCGTCCATATATTTATATATTCCTAATTCCTTTCCTTTACTTAGATTTGTGTGTATTGGGTGTATGTTGTGAAATTGTTAGATATTACTTGTTAGATATTGCTGCACTGTCGGAACTAGAAGCACAAGCATATCGCTACACCCGCAATAACATCTGCTAAACATGTGTATGTGACCAATAGGATTTGATTTGATTTTTAAGTCCTTAGTGATTTGGACACCGAGGAACTTAAAGCTCTCGACCCGCTCCACTGTAGCCCTGTTGATGTGGATGGGGGGCCTGTTTCCTGTAGTCCATGATGAGCTCCTTGGTCTTACTGACATTGAGGAAGAGGTTGTTGTTCTGGCACCACACTGCCAGGTCACTGAGCTCCTCCCTGTAGGCTGTCTCATCATCGCCGGTGATCAGGCCTACCATCGTCGTGTCGTCAACAAACTTGATGACGGTGTTGGAGTCGTGCGTGGCCACACAGTCGTGGGTGAACAGGGAGTACAGGATGGGACTAAGCACACATCCCCTGTGGGGCCCACGTGTTGTGGGTCAGTCAGCATGGCATAGGTAATGTTGCCTACCCTCACCACCTGGGGTCGGCCCGTCGGAAAGTCCAGGATCCAGTTGCAGAGGGAGGTGTTCAGTCCCAGGGTCCCAAGCTTGGTGACAAGCTTGGAGGGGACTGTGGTGATGAACAGTGAGCTGTATAGTCAATGAACAGCATTCTCACTACGCTCTATTTCTCTCTTTTCTCACAATTTTTTATGCTCTTATTGCTGGGCCAAACAACTATTTGTTTTTCACTGTATTACAGACACTGTGTGTGTTTAGGTATGGGTGGCCTGTAACGCGGGTCGTATAAAGGAGACCAAGGTGCGGCGTGTGAAGTGCTCATATTTACTTTTAATGAATATATTTAAACAAAACGACAAAACGACCGACAACAGTTCCGTCAGGTGACATACACTAAACAGAAAACAACTACCCACAAAACCCCTACTTAAATATGATCTCTAATCAGAGGCAACAAGGATCAGCTGCCTCCAATTGGAGATCAACCCAAACAATCCCAACATAGAAATAGAATAACTAGAACTAAAACATAGAAATAGAAAACATAGAACAACCCAAAACACCCCCTGTCACGCCCTGACCTACTCGACCATAGAAAATTACATCTTACTATGGTCAGGACGTGACATGGCCACACGTGTATGTTTTCATTTTTTAATTTTGGATGGTGCTAGTGCATGTCCTTCCATTACCAGACAATGGATGCAAATGTCCATATTCCAATGCGTCCACCATGTTTGCAAATGTCGCATGTTACATATGATGCATTGAGAAAAGTCTAATGTCGGAAACAACTGTAAAGAATATTTACTCACTGCGTCGAAGACACGAATGGAGTCTGGATTATAGCTTGGCTGAATCGGAAGGTGTTTTATAATGCCATGCCAGTCATAAGTTGCCATAGAAAAACATTGAGTAGCACCACACAGTGTATTGCAGCGCAACCCCTTAACTTTTAATGGAGGCTTGTAAAAGGTTACGACGTTCGTCACCAAATGTATGTTTGGGCTGACATTCTGAAAACGAAATGCAACACATGGGACGAGGCCAAGCTTCCTGTCTAGGGCCAGGGTGTGTTATTGTTCGGAAGGAACTGGAAGTGTGGAGGAAAAAGTTGTGTCTATGGGTGAAAGTGCTTAGAGCTGGAGAGGTTGATGTTTGGTTTGCTATTGGTTTGTAGGGAAAGTTGGGTGCTTGATGTTTGGTTTGCTTTTGGTTTGTAGGGAAAGTTGGGTGCTTGATGTTTGGTTTGCTATTGGTTTGTAGGGAAAGTTGGGTGCTTGATGTTTGGTTTGCTAGTGGTTTGTAGGGAAAGTTGGGTGCTTGATGTTTGGTTTGCTATTGTTGTTGCGAAAGGCTGAGTGGTTGATATTGAGTTTGTAGGGAAACATTGAGAAGTAGATGTTTGGTTTGCTATTGGATTGTAATAAAACGTGAAGTAGTTGGTGTTTGTTTGCTATTGGTATATAGGGAAACGATTGATTGATTGATGCTGGGTTTTCTATGTAGGTAAACATTGAGTGAGGCCAGCTGTACATTAAAATATGTTTCACTAACCATGCCACGGTGCCTCATGTCCAGACCATCTCCAGCCCTGGGCTCATCTAACTCTGACTCTAGAACAGTTCCTGGAGGCCCACACACTAGATCTGAGAACAGCTGAGCAGACCAGAGATCAGCCAATGATACAAGGTTTGATTACACCAAGAAGAAAGGCTCCAAATGATCACTGTTTACACAAAATAGCTACACCAAACTAGTTTTTCATGGTCCAGGGCTTTCGTATGCTGCTATTGCCATTCAGCTCACACTCTCTCTGGAAGTTCACTTAGTCCATCCCAAAAAATAATTAGAGGACACAAGGGATTTTAATTTTATCTTCAAAAGGAATTTCGACAGCCCTCTTTTGTTAGAGTTATGTAGATCAGCACACATTGTGGATAAATATACATATTTGTGCTACTGTACTCTATCCCTATTCTAGTCTTCCCTTCCCTATTATTTCCTTCCCTCTTCTCTTCCCTCTCTTTTCTGCTAAAGCCGCTTCATCCACAGTCAACAACTATGGAACTGAATACAGTGGGTTATGCGATGTCATTGAAATGTGTTCTATTTGTAATCACGTGGCATGATGTCATTGAAATGTGTTTTATTTGTAATCACGTGTCAAGGAACTTCACAGACACACAGCAGTGCTTTAACATGTGTGGAACCATGATATCATACACACAGAATGGAGGGAGAGGTTGGGGGTTTTTTTGCACAGGGGGGGCTTTCATGGTTGAGGAGCAGCTCTCGGGGAACTGTGCAGGGGATCTTGGATGGTCGGTGGCCTGGCGGTTGAGAGCTTGGCCTGGAGGCCGATAGGCCGCTGGTTCAGGTCCCAGTTTTGACTTGGTGGGAGATCTGTCGACGTGCCCTTGGGCGGGGTGCTTGACCCTGGTTGCTCCTGTAGGTCGCTCTGGATGGGAGTCTGATAGATGACTGAATGTAATGTAAATGTTGAGCGTCTTCACTGTAGGTAGATTCTATGTTTTATTATTCAATATATATATATTTTTTTTTTGAAAGACCTAGTTATTTTGTTGCTTTAACAAAGACATTTCTGAAGATATTTTTTTATATTTATGGGATTAGTGATGCATTTACGTCTGTCCCTCTTATGCAAACAATTTACCCCTTTAAAATAATTGACCATTTCACCAAGTTATATGTTTCACGGCACATGACTTCGTTTGGGCCTCCTGAACAGCATGGCGGGAAAGGAAGTTAGTATTCTCTGTCTTTATGGTCAGTTTATAACTCTTATCTTTGACTGAGGTGGTCTAGATCAACACGTCAACCCTGTTCCCTTAATTAATGTTAGCAAAAATTTTATTTGATTCAACTTTTGTTATGTGTGGAAGATATGTATAATTCCTAATTTAATTTTTACACCATGTGGTCCAATGCTCTTCACCACATGAGGAATGGCTGATCTTCACCTCAACCCTGTTATCTAGCCTACACAATACTCCATCAAGTCAAAGTGGAACTTTGTTTTTCAAGAAAAAAATTGAATTAATAAAAATATGAAAAGCTGAAATGTCTTGAGTCAATAAGTATTTAACCCCTTTGTTATGGCAAGCCTAAATTAGTTCAGGAGTAAAGATGTGCTTAACAACTCACATAATACGTTGCATGGACTCACTTTGTGTGCAGTAATAGTGTTCAACATGATTTTTTTGAATGACTACCTCATCGCTGTACTCCACACATACAATTATCTGTGAGGTCCCTCAGTCGAGCAGGGAATTTCAAACACAGATTCAATCACAAAGACCAGGGAGGTTTTCTAATGCCTTGCAAAGAGGGGCACCTATTGGTAGATGGGTAAAAAATGTAATAGCAGATTTTGCATATCCCTTTGAGCACGGTGAAGTTATTAATTACACTTTGGATGGTATATCAATACACCCAGTCACATAAAGATGCAGGCGTCCTTCCTATATCTCCGTTGCCACAGAGGAAGGAAACTCAGGGATTTCACCATGAGGCCAATGGTGACTTTAAAACAAAGAGTTTAATGGCTGTGATCTGAGAAAACTGAAGATGGATATACAGCATTGTAGTTACTTCACAATTCTAACCTAATTGACAGATTGAAAAGGAGGCCTGTACAGAATAAAAATATTACACAACATGCATCCTGTTTGCAACAATGCACAAAAGTGATACTGCAAAAAGTTATGCAAAGCAATTTCACTTTTTGTCCTGAATACAAAGTGTTATGTTTTGGGCAAATCCAATACAACACATTACTGAGTACCATTCTCCATATTTTCAAACATAGTGATGGCTGTATCATGTTATGGTTATGCTTGTATTCATTAAGGACTGGGGAGTTTTTCAGGATAAAAACATTTATGGAATGGCGCTAAGCACAGGAAAATCCTAGAAGAAAACTGGGTTCAGTCTGCTTTCCACCAGACACTGGGAGACGAATTCACCTTTCAGCAGGACAATATCCTAAAACACAAAGCCAAATCTACACTGGAGTTGCTTACCAAGAAGACAGTGAATGTTCCTGAGTGGCTGAGTTACAGTTTTGACTTAAATATGCTTGAAAATCTATGGCAAGACCTGAAAATGGTTGTCTTAGCAATGATCAACAACCAATTTGACAACCAATTTCTTTTCAAGAATAATGGGCAGATGTTGCACAATCCAGGTGTGAAAAGCTCTTAGAGACTTACCCAGAAAGACACACAGCTGTAATCACTGCCAAAGGTGATTCTAACATGTATTGACTCAGGGGGATGAATACTTATCAAATCAAGATATATTAGTGTTTTATTTGTCATATATTTTGTGTGTCGATCATTGGAGAAAAAAATGACAATTAAATAGATTTTAATCCAACTTTGCTTGGATTAAACAAAATGTGGAAAAAGTAAAAGGGTGTGAATACTTTTTGGAGACACTATGTTTTTTATTTCATGGGATATTTATCTGAATTTTAAAAGGTACACAGATAATATGGTAGAATATGTTATGTCAACCATGTTATCTACAGTAAGTGTCAATCCTTTTAGGAGCTTAATTTGTACTGAAAATAATGCACAATGATTACATTTACAGTTCATGTTCGTTTCAATGTGTAGAACGTTATGAAAACTATAATTCATACTGACATTTGTATGAAATTCCAAAGACAGACACATTTTTACATGAAAAACATAGGGTTTTTACATGCAAAATGCAAACTGCATGCTGTATCATTGTAAAATGTTATGAGAACTGTAATTCGTACCGACAGTTGTATGAAATTCTAAAGACAGACACATTTTTACATGAAAAAACATAGGGTTTTGATATGCAAAATACAAACTCCATCTGTATCATTATAAATTGTGGGTTAACTTTATCTGTTTGATATTATATGGGAGTTTATTTGTACACTTGATCAGTGAGTGACACTTGATCAATGAGAAAATGTTGGATTTATCTCAAACATGCTTTAAACTAATAGGCTGTTATATACACTACCGTTCAAAAGTTTGGGGTCACTTAGAAATGTACTTGTTTTCCATGAAAACATACATGAAATGAGTTGCAAAATGAATAGGAAATATAGTCAAGACGTTGACAAGGTTATAAATAATGATTTTTAATTGAGGTAATAATTGTGTCCTTCCAACTTTGCTTTCGTCAAAAAATCCTCCATTTGCAGCAATTACAGCCTTGCAGATCTTTGGCATTCTAGTTGTCAATTTGTTGTGGTAATCTGAAGAGATTTCACCACATGCTTCCTGAAACAATTCCCACAAGTTGGATTGGCTTGATGGGCACTTCTTACATACCACACAGCTCAATATGGTTGAGATCCGGTGACTGTGCTGGCCACTCCAGCTGACTGCTTCTTCCCTAAACAGTTATTGCATAGTTTGGAGCTGTGCTTTGTAGGAGGAAATTGGCTCCAATTAAGCGCCGTCCACAGGGTATGGCGTAGCGTTGCAAAATGGAGTGATAGCCTTCCTTCTTCAAGATCCCTTTTGCCCTGTACAAATGTCCCACTTTACCATCACCAAAGCACCCCCAGACCATCACATTGCCTCCACCATGCTTGACAGATGGTGGCAAGCACTCCTCCAGCATCTTTACATTTTTTCTGCGTCTCACGAATGTTCTTCTTTGTGATCCGAACACCTCAAGGTTTTTTTAAATTTATTTAAAATGTTTTTTGATTGAATATCCAAAACATACAATATACTTGCAGTGAAGCCGCTCAACAACTACATCATACCAGTCATCCAACAGACTCCCATTCAGAGCGACACACAGAAGCATCCAGGGTCAATGCCCTGCTCAAGGGCACGTTGACAGATCTTTCACACCCCCCCCCCCCCCCCCCCACAGTTCCCCAATAGCTGGCCCTCAACCATTCGAGACCCCTCCCACAGTCCTCCCCAAGAAGAAAAATAAAAAATACAATTAATTTCATTCCCCACCCCCAAGAACCCCCCAATGCACCAACAACCAAGAGAATGAACTAAAGAGAAAAAAGGAAAAGACAGAAGAAAACAGTAAACAACAATGCAAAGAAAAGTTACAAAATATTTTTTTTTAAATAATTTTAAACAAAGAACATCAAGGACAACTAAAATAATAACAGCAATGCCAACTGTATATGTTTGTGTGCATGTCTGGCACTATTACATGTATGTGTGTGTTCGTTTATGCATTTATTTGAATGAGAGTGTGTATATGCATGTATACAAACACGTGCACGGCATCAGCCTCTGGCAAACCGGCATTAGTTGTAAAAACAGTGCCCCTCAGTGTCATTCAAACGTACTTTTTATTATGTTTTATTTAGAGTTCTTTGTTTTTACTATTATCTTTGACCATCATTCTATCTCCCGCACAGCATCTCCACTCCCACTTGTCTCCAATTCCACATCCCAACCCTCAGCTTCCCTCAGCCCATCCCATCTATCTCTGCTGGCCACCCTCTTCAGATTTCTACAGAACATATATATCTTTCAACTATGCTGTGATGTTTAACGTACAATTTCAATCTATCTAATCAAATAGAATCCACAGATTGCGAGTTGAAGATAAATACTTTTACGAAGAGTATTAGTATATTAGTAATTGACTGACCGGGTCTCACCAGATCTCCTAACAGTACTATTTCTAGGGTCAATTTTACATCAATGCTATGCATTTTCAGCCATTCCTGAACCTGAGAACAGAAACAGGCTACATGAGGGCAATACCAAACTAAATGGTCTATTGATTCTGTATCCTCACAACAAAATCTGCAGAGCTTCGATGATTTTATGCCCCAAATATTCAACATTTTGTTGGTGGCAAGAATTATATATAATAATTTTAGCTGAAAAGCACAAAGTCTTGAAATTTGAGTTGTTTTATATATCAACTCATACACCCTGTTCCATGGAATCGGTACATAAAAAATCTCTTCCTAACTATTTTGCAATCTGTATGCCACAGTTGTCAACAACATCATGGTCCTCAAATGAAACTGGAATACTTTCCTATTTATGCTCATTTTATTCCTGCGCCAGTTTTGATCCTTTATATTGGGCAGACAAACCAGTTCCCTACCTCCTCCCACTGCCACCTGCCTCCTCCATTTTTGGGGTAATGCTGTAATCAATTGGGTGTACTCTTGGATTGAGCAGACCTTCCCATACAATTCTGATAACTCCATGAAGGACATAACTCTACCATTCCAATTTACAATATCATTTAAAAACAAATTACCCTTTTCAAACATCTTTCCAATAAATACAGGTATTTTATCAACCAGCACATTTGAATTCAGCCATAATATTTGTTGTAATATTTGTTCTATCTTTTCATTGGGATGAAATTGAAATTGTAGCCAGATCTGCAATGCTTGTTTGAAAAAGTGAGATACTTTGGGAAAAAATGATAAATTAATCGAAAATGAGACATGGCAATCTGCACAAAGGCAAAAAGGCAATTTTTAAACAATGGATGAGCTTTTCTTCGTAATCTACTTGAGAACCATTTAGGGTTCAAGTAAAAGTTTTGAATAAGTGAAGCTTTTAGAGAGAGGTTTAGTGCTATTATATTTAATAATCTCAACCCACCCAATTCATATTCATTATATAGATAAGCACGTTTTATTTTGTCTGCTTTAGGGTCCCAGAAAAAGCGAAATATTCTTTGCTCATATGATTTGAAAAACTAATCATCAGGAGTAGGCAGCGCCATAATTGAGTAAACTGAGATATGACTAATGAGTTAATCAGGGCAATGTTTCCATAAATAGACAGGTATTTACCTCCATGGTTGCAGGATCTTGTCTATTTTTACAAGTTTTCAATTGAAATTAATTGTGGAGAGCTTATTTATAACTTTTGTGATATGAATACCAATGATGTCTACTTCACCATCAGCCCATTTTATAGGTAAACTGCAGAGTAATGTAAAAGTTGTATTTTTTAAAGATCCCATATGTAATATTGTACACTTATCATAATTAGGTTTTAGTCCAGAGAGTACAGAAAAGTTATCTAGATCTTCAATGAGACATTGCAGGGATCTAGCTTGCGGACTTAATATAAAACTTGAGTCATCGGCATACATGGACACCTTTGTTTTTAAGGCTTAGATTTCTAATCCTCTAATGTTGTTATTGGATCTGATTTTAATAGCTAGCATTTCGATGGCCATAACGAATACATATGGTGACTGCGGTCACCCTTGTTTAACTCCTCTTGACAATTCAAAACTCTCTGAGAAGTAGCCGTTATTTACTATTTTACACCAGGGGTTGCTATACATTATTTTTACCCATTTTATAAGAGAAGTACCGAAATAGAAAAAAATCCAGGCATTTATAAATAAAATCCAGTCTTACTTTAACAAATGCCTTTTCAAAATCCGCTATAAATACCAGGCCTGGCTTCTTAGATGTTTCATGATGTTCTATTATTTCTAGTAGTTGTCGTATATTATCTCCAATGTATCGTCCATGTAAAAAACCTGTCTGATCAGGATGAACAATACCTGGTAAAACCCTTTTAATTCTGAGTGCTATGCATTTCACTAGTATTTTTGCATCAACATTGAAGTGCATGGGGCCTCCAGTTTTTTAGATAGACTGAGTCTTTATATTTTACATCTGGGTCTTGTTTTAATAATAGAGAAATCAGACCTTCCTGCTGAGTACCTGACAGACTACCATTTCTATAGGAGTAGTTAAAACAATCTAACAATGGATCTTTTAGTATATCAAAAAAGGCTTGATATACCTCTACCGGTATGCCATCAAGCCCTGGGGTTTTTCCAGACTGAAAGGATTTAATAGCCTCAAAGTTCTTCCTCTGTTATTTGGCCTTCGCACTGATCTTTCTGTACATTTGTTAATTTTCCGTTTTTTATATTATTTGGAAAAAATTGCTTACCGTAATCTTCATTTAGCTTCGTCTTTTAAAATATAATTTGGAGAATCATAGATGACTTCGTCTCCAGGGATGAGTTTCTGCAAATTATTTTTGTTAGTGTTCCTGTATTGGAGATTCAGGATGAATTTTGTGCATTTTTCTCCATATTCCATCCAATTTGCTTTATTTTTGTAATAGATTACATTAGATCGTTCTTGAATAAGTTCCTCAAGTTCTTTTTGTTTTTCCTCTAACATATTTTGTATCTCTATAGTATCATTTTATGGCTATCTACCTGTACTATTAGTTCATGGATGTCCCTTGTTAGTCTTGTCTCTTTAGCCAGAAACTGCTTTTTTATTATTGATGAAATGAATGACCTCTGAAGGTACATTTAAATGTATCCCTAACATTAAGGGGTTTTGCTGAACCTATATTATACTGGAAAAATTCAGTTATAAATGATTTTGTCTTAGTTAAAAATAAGTTGTCCTCCAGTAAACTTTGATTACATTTCTAATATCTCAAACCACGTGGAAAATCTATAAGAGTTATGTGAATACCAATTAGATGATGATCCGATCGCATTCTGTCTACTATTAAAACTTTTTTAACCTTTGATTCAAGAGAGAAAGAGACAAGAAAGTAGTCAAGACAACTTGCTTGATTAAGTCTCCTCCATGTATATCTCACTAGGTCCGGGTTTTTTAGTCTCCAAATATTTCTAACGTGTCCATATTATCTGTGATTTCCTTAAGGGCACGGTGACGATAGTTTGTAGAGTGATTACCTTTACGGTCCATTGAGGTACTTAACACTGTGTTATAGTCTCCTACCGTAATGATTTGATCATTTGTTACCTGATCATCCTGATTTGGACCATATAGATTAACCCCTGGTCGGGCTCGGACATCCAGCGAAAAATCCTATCGCTATTAGCATAACGAAATTTAATATTGTTTTTTTATTCAAATATAGGACTATGTTATATCGTTTTATAGATACACCTCTCCTGAATCGAACCACGTTGTCCGATTTCAAAAAGGCTTTACAGCAAAAGCAAAACATTAGATTATGTTAGAGGAGTATATCATAAAAGTAGCCACATAGCCATTTTCCGACCAACCACATGCATCACAAATAACCAAAAAACAGCTAAATGCAGCACTAACCTTTGACAATCTTCATCAGATGACACCCCTAGGACATCATGTTACACAATACATGCATTCTTTTGTTCGATAAAGTTCATATTTATATATAAAAACAGCATTTTACATCGGCGCGTAACGTTGACTAACTATTTTCCCTCAAATGCATCCGGTGAAACAGCGCTACAATTTACTAAATTACTATTCGAAAACATTTTTAAAATCTAATATTGTCATTCTAAGATTTATAGATGAATATCTCTTGAAAGCACCTGTAATGCCAGATTTAAAAATAACTTTACTGGGTAATCACACTTTGCGATAAAAGGGGATGCGATACTCAGAAAAATAGGCTACCGTTACAGGTCAGCGCCATCTTGGAACAATTGCATATCAAATCTAGTCTTGTATACTATTGTCATTAATCCCTTACCTTTGATTATCTTCCTCAGAAAGCACTTCCAGGAATCCCAGGTCCACAACAAATGTATTTTCGTTCGAAAAAGTTAATCCTTTACGTCCCAATAGCTTGTTCTTGTTGGCACGTTCTGAAGGCTGCTCCAAAACTTCCGTTGGCTGCCGGACTACTCTTTCAATAAAATGCATTATTTTTTACCTCTCTAGGGCAGGCGGGACGAATTCGTCCCACCTACGTAACAGCCAGTTAAATCCTGTGGCGCGATTTTAAAATACCTTAAAAATCCTATTACTTCAATTTCTCAAACATATGACTATTTTACAGCTATTTAAAGACAAGACTCTCGTTAATCGAACCACACTGTCCGATTTCAAAAAGGCTTTACAATGAAAGCAAAACATTAGATTATGTCAGCAGAGTACCCAGCCAGAAATAATCAGACACCCATTTTTCAAGCTAGCATATAATGTCACAAAAACCCAGAAGACAGCTAAATGCAGCACTAACCTTTGATGATCTTCATCAGATGACACACCTAGGACATTATGTTATACAATACATGCATGTTTTGTTCAATATAGTTCATATTTATATCAAAAAACCAGCTTTTTACATTAGCATGTGACGTTCAGAACTAGCAAACTAGCAAACTTCCGGGGAATTTACTAACAATTTACTAAATTACTCACGATAAACGTTCACAAAAAGCATAACAATTATTTTAAGAATTATAGATACAGAACTCCTCTATGCACTCGATATGTCCGATTTTAAAATAGCTTTTTGGTGAAAGCACATTTTGCAATATTCTAAGTACATAGCCCAGCCATCACAGGCTAGCTATTTAGACACCCGGCAAGTTTAGCCTTCACCAAAATCAGATTTACTATAACAAAAATGTTATTACCTTTGTTGTCTTCGTCAGAATGCACTCCCAGGACTTATACTTCAATAACAAATGTTGGTTTGGTCACAAATAATCCATCGTTATATCCAAATAGCGGCGTTTTGTTCGTGCGTTCCAGAAACTATCCGAAATAGTAAAGAAGTGTCGCGCGCATGGCGCAATTCGTGACAATAAAATTCTAAATATTCCATTACCGTACTTCGAAGCATGTCAACCGCTGTTTAAAATCAATTTTTACGCCATTTTTCTCGTAGAAAAGCGATAATATTCCGACAGGGAATCTCCTTTTCGGCAAACAGAGGAAAAAATCCCAAAGGCGGGGGCGGTCGGGTCACGCGCCTAAGCCCAGTGTCCCTTGATCGGCCACTTGAGAAAGGCGATAATGTGTTTCAGCCTGGGGCTGGAATGACGACATTCTGTTTTTTCCCGGGCTCTGAGCGCCTATGGACGACGTGGGAAGTGTCACGTTAGAGCAGAGATCCTTAGTAAATGATAGAGATGGAAAAGAAGTTCAAGAAATGGTCAGACAGGCCACTTCCTGTAAAGGAATCTCTCAGGTTTTGACCTGCCATTTGAGTTCTGTTATACTCACAGACACCATTCAAACAGTTTTAGAAAATTTAGGGTGTTTTCTATCCATATGTAATAAGTATATGCATATTCTAGTTACTGGGTAGGAGTGGTAACCAGATTAAATCGGGTATGTTTTTTATCCAGCCGTGTCAATACTGCCCCCTATCCTAAACAGGTTAATTTTGGTTCGTTCAAACATGTCAAACGTTGTATAACATAAATCTTTAGGGCCTTTTTCAACCAGAGCTCCAATAAGATTCAATGGGGACGATTGCATTGTGTTTCAAAACGTTTCAAAAGGGGAGGGTAGCCAGGGGCGCCGGCGTCATAATGGTGATGGCCCTCTCCGTGTGACCACGTTCCACTGCGTCTCATTCATTCAGTTTTCACAGTAGAAGGCTCAAATCACTTTGTAAAGACTGGGGACATCTAGTGGAAGCAATAGGAAGTGCTAAATGAACCATTGCTCACTGTGTGATTTACAGGCAAACTGATGAAGTTGAGTCCGCAATTCAGAATTCCACTTCCAGTTACGATCGGTCTCGGGGTTTTGACTGCCATATGAGTTCTGTTATACTCACAGACACCATTCAAACAGTTTTAGAAACTTTAGGGTGTTTTTTATCCACAAGTATTAATTATATGCATATCCTAGCTTCTGAGTTTGAGTAGGAGGCCGTTTAAAATGGGCACTAATTTCTTTAAAAAATCGCTGTAGCGCCCCCTATCCTAGGCGAACGACAAGAGGTTAATGAACCAAATCTCTTTTTCATCCACTTTCATATTCAAAAGGATCCACCTTCTTTGCGAATCATTCCTGGTTATTTGGACATTCAGATCGAAATTTTTGTTAATTAATATCATCACACCTTTTGAGGTCCTTTGTCCATGACAGAAAATTATTTCACCACCCCATTCCTTTTTCCACGCAACTTCATCTAAGGATGTAGAGTGAGTTTCCTGTAAACAGTATGTTATATTCCTTTTCTTTTAGCCATGTAAAGACTGAGCTTCTTTTTTTATAATCTGCCAAACCGTTACAATTATAACTAGCTATACTTATTTCACCCCTTACCGTAACTAGATACTATTCTCAGTCTAAATTGACCATAATTAGTGCTTGTAAAGTTACTGCCGTAAGAGGTATTTTGACGTTCAAAATTAGAGCTTCTGATATTTAGAATTCAAGAAATAGGTTCTAGCAATATATTTTTTATTCCCTTGCCTGTTTGCCTGTGAGCGAATGCCACAGATGTTAGAAAATTGAGACAAGATATTATGTGTGTAGTAAATCTGAGTAGGTTGATGTGTATGATATTGGATGTGATTTACTGAGTGTGTACGATGTCAGTATAAGAGTAGGACTATAATGTGTGCTGTCCAAATAAATAATAACTGCTAATTTGCGTGGTTGAGTGTCTGTGTGTAACATGTAGTGTGTAAAGCCTTAATATTCATGATGATAATTGTAATCCAAATCGTTTCACCATCATAGTTGCACCATAATTACCTTGAACATCATTGAAAAACACATCCCAGCATTTCCATAGCAATGTTTCACATGATCATGAAAGAGACCTTGCATTACTCGGGAGATGGCTTCACTACAGTACAAATGTATTCTGTACAATATGTTATTATTCCCCAACGCCCCTATTCTTATATCTTCCCCTTGCTTGTTGTAAACATATAAAACTTGTAGACAAATACATAAAAAAAAGATAGACAAACAATAAACACATTAAATTATAAAACAGTTCTCGACAATAGAGAGAGAGGGAGAGAAGAGAAAAGAGAGAAAGAGAGAGTGAGAGAAGAGAGATCAGGTGTTGTGTGTATGTATAAGTCCGTATGTGTAAGCGAGCATGTAATTGAGTACGTGTGTGTTCATATCCACGTCATAGTTTTCAGATATTTTTACAGTTCCCATACTTTATTTTCTCGTAACCTGAAGTCCCTGTAGAATTTAGTAAAGCCATGGTGTTATGGAGCTGTCTCCTCAAACTTAGATTTGTCAGGTGTTGTGTGTATGTATAAGTCCGTATGTGTAAGCGAGCATGTAATTGAGTACGTGTGTGTTCATATCCACGTCATAGTTTTCAGATATTTTTACAGTTCCCATACTTTATTTTTTCGTAACCTGAAGTCCCTGTAGAATTTAGTACAGCCATGGTGTTATGGAGCTGTCTCCTCAAACTTAGATTTGTCTGTCCATAACATTTTCTTCCAATCAAATCAAATCAATCTTACACTGTCCAGTGTCTGTGTTATTTTGCCCATCTTAATCTGTTCTTTTTATTTGCCAGTCTGAGATATGGCTTTTTCTTTGCAACTCTGCCTAGAAGGCCAGCATCCCGGAGTCGACTCTTTACTGTTGACGTTGAGACTGGTGTTTTGCGGGTACTATTTAATGAATCTGCCAGTTGAAGACTTGTGAGGCGTCTGTTTCTCAAACTAGACACTCTAATGTACTTGTCCTCTTGCTCAGTTGTGCACTGGGGCCTCCCACTCCTCTTTCTATTCTGGTTAGAGCCAGTCTGCGCTGTTCTGTGAAGGGAATAGTACACAGTGTTGTACGAGATCTTCAGTTTCTTGGCAATTTCTCGCATGGAATAGCCTTCATTTCTCAGAACAAGAATAGACAGACAAGTTTCAGAAGACAGTTCTTTATTTCTGGACATTTTGAGTCTGTAGTCGAACCCACAAATGCTGATGCTCGAGATACTCAACGAGTCTCAAGAAGGACAGTTGTATTGCTTCTTTAATCAGGACAACAGTTTTCAACTGTGCTAACATAATTGCAAAAGTTTTTCTAATGAACAATTAGCCTTTTAAAATTATAAACTTAGATTAGCTAACACAACGTGCCATTGGAACACAGGAGTGATGGTTGCTGATAATGGGCCTCTGTACGCCTATGTAGATATTCCATAAAAAATCTGCCGTTTACAACATTAACAATGTCTACACATGTCACGTCCTGACCAGTATAGAGTATATTTGGTTATTGTAGTTTGGTCAGGACGTGGCAGAGGGTAGTTGATGTATGTATTATGGGGTTTGTCACTGGTCTATGTCTGTGTTTCTATGTCTAGTTGATTGGGGTTGGACTCTCAATTGAAGGCAGGTGTGTTGAGTTGCCTTTGATTGGGAGTCCTATATGGGTGTGTTTGTCTTTGATTTTCGTGGGTAGTTGTTTGAGAGCACTGCTTTTTGTTGAGCCTGCTTTCACTGTTTCATGTCGCTAGTTTGTTTATTGTTTTCTTCCGTGGTGTTCGCATTATTTTATAAATAAATATGTTGAGCACGAAACCCGCTGCGCATTGGTCCCTGTCTCTCTACGACGACAGGCGTGACAACACAGTATATGTGATCAATTTTATGTTATTTTAATGGACAAAAAAGGAAATCTCTAAGTGACCCCAAACTTTTGAAAGGTAGTGTAAGTTGAAGGGATTTTAATGCCTGAGATGGGAAAAACTGTTTTTCCATATTCTAGACATATTCTCCATGCAATTGAAAAAAATTATATTTTAAAGTTAATTTCTTAAAAGTTTGCTTGTCCAAAATGCACACATAATGACCCTGATACACACAAACACACGCACACACTCACACCAACACTTGCTTTAGTATTAACATATGTGATCCCATGGTATTATACAGAAAGATATAGAAACACGGGAACATACAGTATTGAGATTCGGTATTGCATTGACCCATGGTCCAAGGTTTCTCATACAGGTCTTTACAGTAGTGATGTACCAATATGACATTTTTGGCCAATACCGATATTCAATATTTTCCTTGCCAAAAAAACACGATAACTATATTAAAAATGTTAGCGGCCTTTTAAGCATTCTAGTACAGTTAAATAGTTAACACACACACATGCACGCAGTGGTCTAAGGCACTGTATCTCAGTGTAAGAGGCGTCACTACAGCCCCTGGTTTGAAACCAGGCTGTATCACATCCGGCCATGATTGGGAGTCCCATAGGGCAGCGCACAATTGGCCCAGCGTTGTCCGGGTTTGGCCGGGGTAGGCCGTTATTGTAAATAAGAATTTGTTCTTAACTGGCTTGCCTAGCTAAATAAGGTTACACATGCACAATCACACACACACACCACTGACCAAAAAGTTATTTTGTTGGCATTTACGTACAGTTGAAGTCAGAAGTTTACATACACTTAGGTTGGAGTCATTAAAACTTGTTTTTCAACCACTCCACAAATTTCTTGTTAACAAACTATAGTTTCGGCAAGTCGGTTAGGACATCTACTTGGTGAATGACACAAGTAATTTTTCCAACAATTGTTTACAGACAGATTACTTCACTTATCATTCACTGTATCACAATTCCAGTGGGTCAGAAGTTTACATACACTAAGTTGACTGTGCCTTCAAACAGCTTGGAAAATTCCAGAAAATGATGTCATGGCTTTAGAAGCTTCTGATAGGTTAATTGACATAATCTGAGTCAATTGGAGGTGTACCTGTGGATGTATTTCAAGGCCTACCTTCAAACTCAGTGCCTCTTTGCTTGACATCACGGGAAAATCAAAAGAAATCAGCCAAGACCTCAGCCAATACCTAAACAAAAATTGTAGACCTCCACAAGTCTGTTTCATCCTTGGGAGTAGTTTCCAAACGCCTGAAGGTACCATGTTCAATTGTACAAACAATAGTACGCAAGTATAAACACCATGGGACCTCACAGCCATCATACCGCTCAGGAAGGAGACGTGTTCTGTCTCCTCGAGATGAATTTACTTCGGTGCGAAAAGTGCATATCAATAACAGAACAACAGCAAAGGACCTTGTGAAGATGCTGGAGGAAACAGGTACAAAAATATCTATATCCACAGTAAAACGAGTCCTATATCGACATAACCTGAAAGGCCGCACAGCAAGGAAGACGCCACTGATCCAAAACCGCCATAATAAAAGCAAGTCTACGGTTTGCAACTGCACATGGGGACAAAGATCGTACTTTTTGGAGAAATGTCCTCCAAATGGGTCTTCCAAATGGACAATGACCCCAAGCATACTTCCAAAGTTGTGGCAAAATGGCTTAAGGACAACAAAGTCAAGGTATTGGAGTGGCCTTCACAAAGCCCTGACCTCAATCCTATAGAAAATTTGGTGGGCAGAACTGAAAAGGCATGTGAGCAAGGAGGCCTACAAACCTGACTCATTTACACCAGCTCTGTCAGGAGGAATGGGCCAAAATTCACCCAACTTATTGTGGGAAGCTTATGGAAGGCTACCCGAAACGTTTGACCCAAGTTAAACAATTTAAAGGCAATGCTACCAAATACTAATTGAGTGTATGTAAACTTCTGACCCACTGGGAATGTGATGAAAGAAATAAAAGCTGAAAGAAATCATTTTCTCCGCTATTATTCTGACATTTCACATTCTTAAAATAAAGTGGTGATCCTAACTGACCTAAGATAGGGAATTTTTACTCGGATGAAATGTCAGGAATTGTGAAAAACTGAGTTTAAATGTATTTGGCTGAGGTGTATGTAAACTTCCGACTTCAACTGTATGTCCCCATTACCAGTAAAACATAATCAAAACATATTTCTTTCACTTACTTGCTGTGCTGTTTCCTTGTTCATTTGTTAAGTCATTTTATTCTCAACCAGGATTTCTGTGGAATGTCATTTGGGTCTTTGCGTGTCGAAAACATACAAGAAAAATCACACACTTTTTACCTAGCTATTACACATTGATTACACTATCACTCATATTTCATGTCACAATGATTCATCGATACGTATACTATGATGCTGGTCATAAAAAAAGCTAGCTAGTTCATGGATGCTAACAATGTTCTTCCCTAAAAACATAGCAAAACGACATCTGTTTCAGTAGCTATATTGTTAGCTAGCTTGGTGTCATCATCTAAATAACCCTCATTTATAAGACAGTTCTTATTTCATTAATGGTCGTCTGACCCATCTATGTTAAGCTAGCCACAATAAGGATTAGCCACAATAGTGGACTTTGCGGTTAGCCTTCAAAATAAAAGTATGCCATTGACAGTGATGCAAATGAATACAAATAGTAGAACTATGCCATAATTGAACAGATCATGCTAAACGAGGTTGGAATATTGTTATATAAAATCAGCAAAAGTCAATCATTTGTTAATTTGACAATCTGTTGAAATCACACTAGATGTATTATACTTTTGAATTGCATTGGGGGCATACTTAGTTCACTGTACAGGAATGCTGTGTTGCACATGTAGCGCAAAATTTTACGTGGCGTCATTACGTCATGTACCTACGTTATATAGGTATGCACGTCAGCTTTGACATCGGTTTGCACATCGGCGTTAAACTAGACATCGGGCCAATACAGATGTTGGCATTTTTAGCTAATATCGGACAATTCCGATATGTTCACCGATATATCGTGCATCCCTACTTTACAGTGTATGGTACCATGGTGCACACATGTTAAAACAGTAGACCACATGTCAGTCAATATGGGCTGCATGCATGAATGGCACCTGCTTCAGTTGAAGCAGTTGAATGGTCAAACCCCTCTACTTTAGAATCGACGGTCAGTTTGAAGCAGAAGAAGCTTGAGGCCTCTTTCTAGCCTTCATCCTGCCAAAAAAGTCAATGTTGGTATTCCAAATGGCACCCTATAGTGCATGACTTTTGACCAGGATCCATAAGGCTCTCGTCAAAAATAGTGCACTATGTAAGGGGAATAGAGTGCCATTTGGGAAGCTGAAAATCTCTACACACTTAGAAAAAAGGGTTCCAAAAGGGTTATTTGGTTTTCCCCATAGGATAACCCTTTTTGGTTCCAGGTAGAACCCTTTTGGGTTCCATGTAGAACCCTCTGTGGAAATAGTTCTACATTGAACCCAAAAAGCTTCTTCCTGAAACCAAAAGGCCGAAGAACCCTTTTAGGTTCTAGATAGCACTTTTTATTCTAAGAGTTTAAGTCCAAGTGAACTGGTTGACTCTAGAAGATTCAGTCTCAGCAACAGTGAATGAGACAAACAGAGGAGATTGTGTGCTTGACCTTACCTATCGCACAGAGTGTACGTGGTACTGTGCTCTTTAGGGAAGGGGGGGGGATACTAGGAACACATGTGGTGAACATCTTGGGGAGGAATTTACGTGGTGGAGTAGGGAGAAGACCTTGAGGGATGCGCTTCAGCATGACCAGGTGTTACTGCCGACAGAAAAAGCTGATATTGTGGCAAACATTTTCATCAAATGCATTCTTTTCAACCATGGGGTGTAATTAGGTGCCTTTGAGTTCGCGAAAGAGTAAAGATGATTGATATTGTATGTGCTGTCTAATGCCCTTCAAATACTGGTATTCCAACAATTTTCGGTTGATTTATGGTTGCAAGAGCAATACTAAAGTATCTACCTTAGCCCATAAAAAGTTTACTGTACATTTTGTTTGAGATAACCCGGTAAGGTGCATAGGTGGTTAAAAAGTTACTTCACTGCTAGACCGGCAAGTCACATTATTATCTAGGCCATGTCCTGGGGGACTCCTGAATGTTCTTTCAATCTGATTCTTGTGGTTTATTTCCTTTTATACAGTCTATGGCTATTTCAGACTCAGAGCTCTTGAAGGGACAATCTAGAAGATGTCTTGCTGTTCAATTGTCCATTGTATTGAGGATATATAACCATTAGGATGTTTCTAGCTTACCTGTGGACTACTTTCAGTAACATCTATCCAATTTCAGAGGTCAGTGATTGGATAGCTTAATTGAAATGAAAACCAATGAAAGTGGCCCGATTGTGAAACTCTAGCTAGGTTTCCATCCAATTTGAGACAGATTATATATATTATTTAATTCGTAAAAAAATATGCGCATTTCGAGTTTTGTTTCCATCAAAACTGACTTTATGTACACTACGTGATGACGTAGTGCACATTAAAAAAAAACTTTTGCGCTAAAGTTATCATGTAGCAAATAAAAAACATAAATTCAATGTGTTTCCATTGCATTTTCTATTCTATTGATGGTTTTGTCACACAGACTGTTGCGATAAATGGCAAACGTGTGCATGCTCTCTAAACAACAGTTCACTGATTAAGTTGACAGGTTAGGTGAGATGGATAAGCGCAAGATCATTCTTATTTGTTAATTGGCAGCATGATCATCATGTCACTAGCATACAAATCAAGACCCTCAATATTTATTGGAAAGTACTTTCACCACCCTGTGATGTTCATCATCATTTATTTAATCTGTAGCCTAATAAACGGTGCATGCTTTTTCAAGTCATAGTCGGACGACAACACAACATAGCATCGTGTGACTGCAAATTTACCTCGACATGGTTAATCTATCAACAATTGCGCACTAAATTGTTTCCACCGCAATTTGTCGCATATTTCATTTTACCGACACAAAAAGATACTACCATGTCAAACGGACAAATTGTCTATCAACATTTATGAAATTGTACAGACACTTCCTGTTTCCATCATAGCTGTTGTTTTTTGTTGTTGTTGACAGTATAACTTTACCCGCATAAAAACAGTTTATGGAAAAATGGTTACTGATGTAGAATTTTAAAAACCTAAGCAGTTATTTCTCTTTTTGTTTTCTGTTTTGTCTCTCTCTCCCCCCTCTTTCTCTCTCATTTCTCTTTTTTTCTTTCTCTTTTCTTTCTATTTCTTTCTCTCTCGCACGCTCTCACAGGGGGTGGGCCAAGGTTTCATGGTTTTAAGCAAATGAGAAGGTCTCAATAAAGACGGATCAAAAGTCAAAGTCTCTCCCTCTCTTGCACCCACCAGGCCGCGGCAGCGACTCAGAGTCCGACGTCGGACCCCACGGGGGCAGGAAGCTGCCGGACGTGCGCAAGGACGACATGCTGGCACGGCGGACCTCGGTGAGCGAGCCCAGAGTGATGGTGCCCTTCAACCAGTACCTGCCCAACAAGAGCAACGCCAGTGGCTATGTGCCCACACCGCTGCGCCGGAAGAGGGGCGACCGTGAGGGTCGGGAGGAGGACGGTGGCAGAGGGGGCGGGGGCGGCCGCAAGAGCTGGAGTACCGCCACCTCGCCCATAGGAAGCAATAGACCCTTCAGGTGAGCATTGGTGATGCAGTTGTAGTAGTGGTAGAAGGGATAGATTGAATGTTGTGGTGGTAGTAGGCTCTGTCCCAATATCCACAAGCAATTTATTGGATTCTAAGTGGAATGCTAGTATGGATATTGGATCATAGCCATGGTGTAATTTGTTAAATGTGTTGTTGGCACTCTTTCCTCCATGGACTCTTTTACTGACCTGTATCACCTGCCACACTTTGACAGAACAATATAGACAGACCCAAGCCAATAGATAGTGTGAGCGGTTATTTCAATAGCAGTAGAAGGCCATCACTATATATGCTGGTTATAAATATTTGTCATACAGTATATTGAGAAAGTATTGTTCACTAAAGTGATAACTGTTTTCAATCAATCCAAACGTTAGCCCATAATGTTCACACTAACAGCACTTTCTTTGGTACCATCGAGACAAAGCAAACTCGCTTATTCTTTCTTTTCAAGAAGTGTCTAGCTTCTATACGTATCACCGATATGTTGTTTCTTCCACCAGCCCTGACACAGCACTTTAAAAACAGCTATCTCCAGCCAATTTTCCTTCATATTGTAATTCACCCATTGCACAAGGGAGACTGGGAATGTCCTGTCTGATGTGGAACACGCATGTTTAAGAAAAGGGAAAATAAAATAGAAAGTGTACAGTGGTGGCATGAAGTGATGGGCTGATGGAGACCAGATGTGTGTTTTGATTGGCCGAGACTGAAGCACTGAGAGAAAAGCCAGCAACTGGCGAGGCATTTGCTATTCAGACAAATAGGTGACTATTAAAATGTGTGACCGATTTTTGCTACTATATGACTCGGGTTGAGTGTTGGTGGAAACTGATATCAAAACAGAGTATTGAGGTTTTCATGAAACAAAAATATGTCTTGTTCCACTCGTCTTGTAATATTTCAGTAGATGGCAAAAATGATGTGTGTGTGTGTGTGTGTGTATGCACACGTTTGTGTGCGTGCTTGTGTGTGTGTGTGTGTGTGTGTGTGTGTGTGCGTGCACTTATGTGCATAAGCTTGCATTGTGCACACACACATGTACAGTCAAACATTTGGACACACCTACTCTTTCAAAGGTTTTCTCTTTATTTGTACTGTTTTCTACATTGTAGGATAATAGTGAAGACATAAACTATGAAATAACACATATGGAGTCATGTAGTAACCAAAAAAGTGTTAAACAAATCTAAATATATTTTATATTTGAGATTCTTCAAAGTAGACACCCTTTGCCTTGATAAGGTAGTCACCTGGAATGCCTTTCAATTAACCTCTTGGGGCTAGGTGGGACGCTAGCGTGCCACCCGTGGTGCACTCCATCAACAGCAGGTGCATTTCAAGAGCGGCAAATTTGAATCCAAATAAATGTCAAAATTCAAATTTTTCAAAAATACAACTATTTTACACCATTTGAAAGATAAACATCTCCTTAATCTAACCACGTTTTACGATTTCAAAAAGGTTTTACGGCGAAAGCATAAATTTAGAGTATGTTAGGACAGTACATTTACAAGAGTTGTGTGTAATGTTTTGTCAAGTCAAAGACAGGGTCACCAAAACCATAAAACCAGCTAAAATGATGCACTAACCTTTTACAATCTCCATCAGATGACACTCCTAGGACATTATGTTAGACAATGCATGCATTTTTAGTTCTATCAAGTTCATATTTATATCCAAAAACAGCGTTTTACTATGGCATTGATGTTGAGGAAATCGTTTCCCTCCAATAACCGGCAGTCAAGTCAGCGTAACAAATTAAATAATTAAAATTAGAAAACATTGGTAAAATATTATATTGTCATTTAAAGAATTATAGATTTACATCTCTTGAACGCAATCAACTTGCCAGATTTAAAAATAACCTTACTGGGAAATCACACTTTGCAATAATCTGAGCACTGCGCCCAGAAAAATACGCGTTGCGATACAGACTAGACGTCATGTTGGGGAGATCTAAAATCGAAAATACTATGTAAATAATCCATTACCTTTGATTCTCTTCATCAGATGTCACTTCCAGGTATCACAGGTCCATAACGAATGTAGTTTTGTTCAAAAAAGCTCATCATTTATGTCCAAAAATCTCCGTCTCGTTAGCACATGATGTAAGCCAGCCGGACTTCTCGTCATGAACGAGGGGAAAAAATATATTTCCGTTCGTTCAAACATGTCAAACGTTGTATAGCATAAATCATTAGGGCCTTTTTTAACCAGAACATGAATAATATTCAAGGTGGACGAATGCATACTCTTTTATAACGTATTGGAACGAGGGTACCCAACATGAACTCGCGCGCCAGGTGTCTAATGGGACATCATCGTTCCATGGCTCTTGTTCGGTCAGATCTCCCTCCAGAAGACTCAAAACACTTTGTAAAGGCTGGTGACATCTAGTGGAAGCAATAGGAAGTGCCAAAATATTCCTAAACCCCTGTGTTTTTCAATGGGATAGGTTTAAAGTCAATACAACACATCAGGTATCCACTTCCTGTCAGAAAATGTCTCAGGGTTTTGCCTGCCAAATGAGTTCTGTTATACTCACAGACACCATTCAAACAGTTTTGGAAACTTTAGAGTGTTTTCTATCCATATATAATAAGTATATGCATATTCTAGTTACTGGGTAGGATTAGTAACCAGATTAAATCGGGTACATTTTTTTTATCCAGACGTGCAAATGCTGCCCCCTAGACCCAACAGGTTAACAGGTGTGCCTTGTTAAAAGTTAATTTGTGGAATTTATTTCCTTTTTAATGCGTTTGAGCCAATCAGTTGTGTTGTGACAAGGTAGGGGTGGTATACAGAAGATAGCCCTATTTGGTAAAAGACCAAGCCTATATTATGGCAAGAACAGCACAAATAAGCAACGAGAAACGACAGTCCCTCATTACTTTAAGACATGAAGGTCAATCAATCCGAAACATTTCAAGAACTTTGAAAGTTTCTTCAAGTGCAGTCGCAAAAACCATCAAAGGCTATGATGAAACTGGCTCTCATGAGGACCGCCACAGGAAAGGAAGACCCTGAGTTACTTCTGCTGCAGAAGATAAGTTCATTAGAGTTACCAGCCTCAGAAATTGCAGCCAAAATAAATGCTTCACAGAGTTCAAGTAACAGACACATCTCAACATCAACTGTTCAGAGGATACTGCGTGGCCTTCATGGTCTTTTTGCTGCAAAGATCCACCACTAAAGGACACCAATAATAAGAAGATACTTGCTTGGGCCAAGAAACACGAGCAATGGACATTAGACCGGTGGATATCTGTCCTTTAGACTGATGAGTCCAAATTTGAGATTTTGGGTTCCAACCGCCTTGACTTTGAGACGCAGAGTAGGTGAATGGATGATGTCTGCATGTGTGATTCCCACCGTGAAGCATGGAGGAGGTGTGATGGCGTGGGGGTGCTTTGCTGGTGACATTGTCAGTGATTTATTTAGAATTCAAGGCACACTTAACCAGCATGGCTACCACAGCATTCTGCAGCGATACGCCATCCCATCTGGTTTGTGCTTAGTGGGACTGTCATTTGTTTTTAACAGGACAGTGACCCATCACACCTCCAGGCTGTGTAAGGGCTATTTGACCAAGAAGGAGAGTGATGGAGTGCTGCATCAGATGACCTGGCCTCCACTTTCACCTGACCTCAACCCAATTGAGATGGTTTGGGATGAGTTAGACCGCAGAGGGAAGGAAAAGCAGCCAACAAGTGCTCAGCATATGTGGTACCTCCTTCAGCACTGTTGGAAAAGCATTGCAGGTGAAGCTGGTTGAGAGAATGCCAAGAGTGTACAAAGTTGTCATCAAAGCAAAGGGTGGCTACTTTGAAGAATCTGAAATATAAAATATATTTGAATTTGATTACCACTTTTTTGGTTAGTACATTATTCCATGTGTTATTTCATAGTTGTGATGTCTTCACTATTATCCTACAATGTAGAAAATAGTAAAAATAAATAAAAACCCTTGATTGAGTAGGTGTCCAAACTTTTTACTGGTATTGTACGTACGAGTGTGTGTCTGTGTCTGTGTGTGTGCGTGTGCGTGTGCGTGTGCGTGCGTGCGTGCGTGCGTGCGGGCATACGTGTGTGTGTGTGTGTGTGTGTGTGTGTGTGTGTGTGTGTGTGTGTGTGGGTGCACATAAGTCTAAACCTGCATGTGGGTGTGCAAGGGTAGGTCATACCATACCTATCTGAGTATGTCCATGAGTACTGTATGTGTGCATTTGTCAGTGTATTTTTGTGCGAGTATGTATTTGTGCTTGCATGACATCATGAGATTGGCCTGAGCTTCTTTCTGAGGTCATCGGGTCCCTGACTGACCAATACTGACCCGTACATTATCCTTCATTCAGCTTGTTCTGCTTTTCAGTGACTGTTCAAATGACTTGAGATTGTGTCATTATCATGTGTGATGGTTTTTCTTTTCTTTCTTTGCTCCTCCTCTTTTTCCCCATCCACCGTGCATGTTTCCATTGGTTTCTATTTACTACTCCCATTGTCATTGTCCATATGACCACTCTGTGACTGGGTTTTGTGGTAACGGTTGTGTGTTTCACGTATGTGTTGTGGCTTTGGTTTGTGCTGTGTTGTGTCGTGTCGTACCACCTGTGCCGTGGTTGCATGTTGGTGTTGTTGGGATTGCCCCTTGTGTGCATGTGCGTGTGTGTGTGTGTATAACAGTCCGACTGAACTCCCCACCCTAGAAGTACCCCCAGTTATAGCCGCTATAGAGCCCCCATCCCCCGAGCCCCAAGCCCAACCCCTTCCCAAACCACAGAATCAGTCAGAAGAAGAACACAGGAACAAGGAAGAAGAGAAGGAGGAAGAAATGGAGGGGAGGAAAGAGGAGGAAGGGAAGCTGATTCCGGCATGCACTTGGAGGCAGGAGTGGAAGGAGAGAGAGGAGGAATATGAACGTCACCCCTACAACCCCCCTCAACGCTCACAGACCCTCACACTCACCCACGGGGAGACGGCTATACACCTGACTGGGACTGCTGAGCAAAGGTGCCAATCACAGTATGCCCTAACCCCTGAAGCCTAAACCCTACCCCTTGTCCCAACCCAACAGCCCCCAGGCAAAAGTGTTTCCATTTAATAACCCCTCACCCCAAAAATCCCCAGACAAGAGACTTTCCCGTAAAGACGCTATTGGCTCATCAAGCCACAGTTCCAATGACCCCAACTTAATTAATCCTTTGCCCCAATCTTCAAATGTTTTTCCTGTAAGGTGTGTTGAACCAAGGTGCACATTTTAAAGCTTACACTGTTTTGGTGATGACACCTTTAAACATGCCTATGCAGACACTTAAAGTCTTTTGCGGACAGCTATTTACACAAACTCTGAGGGATTCAGTAAACTGTTTCGTAAGAGTTTAACTTTGCCTGTTATTTGACACAGACATGACTGATGCTCATTTGGGCCCATTTGTGAGTTGAATTTGGATCCACCCTATGGATATGTCTGCTTTCTCTGGCCTCAATGATATCTGAAAACCTGGCTTGTCACTATTTTGGCTGACTAACGACACTATAAAGTGGAAATAAAAGTTGTGTATAGGGCATGTTCCAAGTATGTGTCTTAAATGGCATCCTATTGCTGATATAGTGCAGTACAAGGCTCTGGTCAAAAGTAGTGCACTATATAGGGAATATGGTGCCATTTAGAACACACAAAATAGTTATTCTAGGGATGTCCGAGGAGCTTTCCAAACATAAGCTTTGCTGTGGTGCACTGCTTTTGTTGGTGTTGGACACACAGTTGCCCTCTCGTTCCATGTGAAAACCAAGCCCAGACGTTTGGGGTTTCGGTGTTTGCCAGGAGTCTGCTGTTTGCGATGTTTGTGGTCTTCTTTATTTTGGACGAGTCTCCCTATGTGTTTCTGGCAGATGTATTGACATACACTACCGGTCAAAGGTTTTAGAACACCTACTCATTCAAGGGTTTTTCTTTATTTTTACTATTTTCTACATTGTAGAATAATAGTGAAGACATCAAAACTATGAAATAACGCATATGGAATCATGTAGTAACCAAATATATTTTATATTTGAGATTCTTCAAATACCCACCCTTTGCCTGGGTGACAGCTTTGCACACTCTTGGCATTCTCTAAACCAGCTTCATGATGTAGTCACCTGGAATGCATTTCAATTAACAGGTGTGCCTTGTTAAAAGTTAATTTGTGGAATTTATTTCCTTTTTAATGCGTTTGAGCCAATCAGATGTGTTGTGACAAGGTAGGGTGGAATACTATTGTTTGTCTATTGTTGTGACTTAGATGAAAATCAGATCTAATTTTATGACCAATTTATGCAGAAATACAGAATTCCAAAGGGTTCACATACTTTTTCTTGCCACTGTATATGGCAAACAGAACTCAAACTGGATGGTGTATAGAGATAGAAGAGAGAGGTTGCAGATAGCTGAAGGATGGGACTAAAAACAAACAAAAGATGACTAATGTAAAGTATGCTGTGTCCGTAAAATGTATGCTGGAAGTAGAAGCCTACGGGTTGGTGTCCATCAGTTTGCTACAATTAGGGGAGGTGGGTTAGGGAAAATAATAAAGGAATATATATACACACACACAGTAACGTTCGTCATATGGATTAGACCAAAATGCAGCGGGAATGCGTATACTCATCTTCTTTTATTGAGAAGGAACGTGAACACTGAACAAAATAACAAACACCGACGAAAACAGTCCTGTAAGGCAACACGCTATACACGGAACAACTATCCACAAACAAACAGTGACAAAAACCCCTTACTTAAATATGGCCTCCAATTAAAAGCAACGAAGAACAGCTGCTTCTAATTTGTGGCCAAACCAAAAAACCTTGAACATAGAAATAGACACAGAAATATACTAACATAGAACATTGCCCCCAAAAAATCCCGAAACACACTAAAGAAACACCCCCTGCCACGCCCTGACCAAACTACAATAACAAACAACCCCTTTTACTGGTCAGGACGTGACAATACCACCACCCCCCGGTGCAGACCCCGGATGCACCTCAAACAAAAAACACAAAAATAAACCCCAAAATAAAAATAATCCCAAACTAAAGGGAGGGAAGGGAGGGTGGCCACCGTCACCGACGGTTCTTGTGCAACACCCCCCCTTCCCAATCCTCCCCCCTACGGAGGTGGCTCAGGAGCGGGACACAGACCCCGCTCCACCACTGGCTCACCCCACTTTGGTGGTGCCGCTAGAGCGAGGTCCCTCGCAAGAAGGTTTGCTGTGTCTGTCAGCGTAGTGTCCAGAGCATGGAGGCGCTACCAGGAGACAGGCCAGTACATCAGGAGACGTGGAGGTGGCCGTAGGAGGTCAACAACCCAGCAGCAGGACCGCTACCTCCGCCTTTGTGCAAGGAGGAGCAGGAGGAGCACTGCCAGAGCCCTGCAAAATGACCTCCAGCAGGCCACAAATGTGCATGGGCGCCAGTGGCGAATTTGCCAATCTTGGTGTTCTCTGGCAAATGCCAAACGTCCTGCACGGTGTTGGGCTGTAAGCACAACCCCCACCTGTGGACGTCGGGCCCTCATACCACCCTCATGGAGTCTGTTTCTGACCGTTTGAGCAGACACATGCACATTTGTGGCCTGCTGGAGGTCATTTTGCAGGGCTCTGGCAGTGCTTCTCCTGCTCCTCCTTGCACAAAGGCGGAGGTAGCGGTCCTGCTGCTGGGTTGTTGCCCTCCTACGGCCTCCTCCACGTCTCCTGATGTACTGGCCTGTCTCCTGGTAGCGCCTCCATGCTCTGGACACTACGCTGACAGACACAGCAAACCTTCTTGCCAGAGCTCGCATTGATGTGCCATCCTGGATGAGCTGCACTACCTGAGCCACTTGTGTGGGTTGTAGACTCCGTCTCATGCTACCACTAGAGTGAAAGCACCGCCAGCATTAAAAAGTGACCAAAACATCAGCCAGGAAGCATAGGAACTGAGAAGTGGTCTGTGGTCCCCACCTGCAGAACCACTCCTTTATTGGGGGTGTCTTGCTAATTGCCTATAATTTCCACCTGTTGTCTATTCCATTTGCACACCAGCATGTGAAATGTATTGTCAATCAGTGTTGCTTCCTAAGTGGACAGTTTGATTTCACAGAAGTGTGATTGACTTGGAGTTACATTGTGTTGTTTAAGTGTTCCCTTTATTTTTTTGAGCAGTGTATATATATATATATATATTTATATATATGGTGGATTGGAAATTATGCAGACATTTACATTAATAGAAACTACAGTTACTTGAAATATTAAAGCTGAACCACCCCTCATTTTTTTTAAAGGACTGTTCTATGGATGGCATTTTGTGAAAATCCCCCAAATCATGGTGTTTTTGGCCTGGGTTTCGTGAGTAATCACTCATGTGGCCCTTAGAATGTATCTTTGGCTACTGTTGTTCTCTTATCCAGAGCGTCTCACAGTCGGTGCTTTCAACTAAAGTAGGTAGTAAGTTAAACTACCGCAAATGTGTATTACGAGAGGGTATTTGAGATGCACAAACTCAAATGGCATTCCTTTGTTCCCTTTTTTCTGGATAGATGGTTGTTAGATATCTCCCTTTGACAGAGATTGACCTTCTGACCTGTGAAGAGTGTATTTTGCTGATTGCATGTTGGAGTATAATCAGATGTGTTAGCTATTCATTCATCACCTAGGCAACCTAGTTCTATGGCACGGGTTGGAGATAATCAACAAGTCACCATGCTGCCCTTGTGTAGGGTAGGCACACGTTGGTTGTTCATGCACGCACACACACGTTGGATGTCGACACACCCTTGCACACACACACACGCGTGCACACAACACAAATACTTGCCATAGTCTAGCTAGCCTACCCATGCTGTATTACAGTATTTTACACACCCAGAAAAATGTACTGTAATTCAACACACAGGGAACATGTGAACCCACCCTCAGAAAGTAGGAAATGAGGGGTCCTTCCGCCGCCTGACCCCCGGTCGTCAATAGCTTCTATACCCACAAAGTCATAAACCCCGCTAATTTCTACAATTTCTCTTCTTAAAATTAGATTTTAAACCTAACCTAACCTAAACCTTAACTTTAACCGTAACCACAATATGAATATTAAGACCAAAAAGCACATTTTTTTGTGACTGTTGAATCTGGGTTTGTGGGTGTGGAATCTGGCTTTGTGGGTGTAGAAGCTAGTGACGACCGTGACTCCCGACCAGGGCGGGAGTCACATGATGTGTCTTTCTCACTGCCAGGCAGAATCTATTCAAGTACTATTTAAGTTAACTGTGTGTGTGCGTCAAACAAAGAATAATGTTTGGGGGGGGGTACCAGAGCAGCTTAGATATAGCTGTTGTGGGTTTTCTCCCAATACTTTCTTTGTGCGTCACTACTGTTTTTTTCTGCTTTCGTTCACAAACCTATGTTCCACATCTAATGTCTCACTGGGCGAAAACTGTTTGAATCAACATTGTTTCCACATCATTTTCACCCAACTTTTAACCTAAATCCAATGGCATGGTGCCATTTTTCGTTGATTTCACGTTGAATTCAGGTTGGCAACTTATGTTGGCAACTCAACCAAATGTAAATCAAAACTAGATGTTGAACTGAGTTCCGAGACAATGACAATGACTAGGGATGGGCATGGTTAATCGAATTTCCGGATATCTAAACAATATCTTTGATTACTTGAGTGAGTGTTCATTTGTGGCGAGAAATAAATGGTAGGCCTGTTTTGACAATGCTTTGTTATAAATTAAATTACATTATCCTTGTGACATTGTTACCTACAAGGATATACAATGACATTTGCAATACTTAATTTGATTAAACAAACTTTTGAATGTACTGTGTTGAGCTACTGCTGCGCATTTCGAGCTCTGGTCTGCCCTGACATCGGTATGCTATTTTCCCCCACTTCAGATATCAATTACAGACACGCACCTAACAGAGTTTCCACAAAACCTGACACAGAATCAGTTCTCATCATGGTGAAAATCAGACATCTCTTTCACTGTTCTTTTTAGCCAAAAACTAAGGAGAAAAGCAACATTCTGCTGTTTTAAAATAATTTTGAATGTCCAGATATCCCCAAAAGTGTAATGATATTATTTGAATAGTGTAATCATGTCAAATGGCCTTCCTTAATTACAACCTTGGTCAATGCTAACCAAACCACTCTCTCAGCAGTAGCCCCGCCCGCTCATGCTCCGAGGAACTATACCGCCTGTCGTCCCTGACAACCAGCCCCATGACGACCTCCATCGTCGTGACGAGCCCCCCCAGCGCCGGGGCCAGCCTGGAAACAACCAGGAAGTT